>NC_135480.1:181271957-181585509 GCF_052094955.1 Ictidomys tridecemlineatus | reverse complement strand
GAATGTATGCAAAATGTTTTTTTCTGAGACATCTCAGGCTTTCAGTGTTCAAGTCCATCCATTCCACCTTGCCCAAAGCAAGGGGACTATAGGACTCAACAATTTAGATATCTAAAGTGACTTGTGTTTTCTGTAAGAATGTGAATGATGTGTAAGGAGTGACCTGAAATGAAACTTTAGGCCCTTCAAGACAAGACCCTGCCAATTCTGCGTCAGAGCACACAGATTCTTTCCAAAAGGACAATTGGAAAGGGTATAAAGAAGTTGCTTTCCATAGCTTTAGACACAGGTTAAAAAAAAAAAAAAACGGTGAGGAACAGGAAAGCCCATGACAATACATAAACAAGTCAGTTACAGACCCTGTTGAATCTGAGCCTCACTGACATATGGGCATGAAGTTCTCAGACTCAGAAATATCTTACAGAATGGCTAAAATTCAAGAAGTTTTGTATTTCACAAAATTTTGAAATAAATTTTGGAGGTTATAAGATCCCAAATTCAAAGTAGGTAAGAAAACTAATACTATTGGTAAAGAATAACTGCCCTCTGCCCTTAAGATCCCTTTCCCATTCTGCCAGAGGCTGCAGAGACCTGAACTGCTTCCTACTCTGCAGTCTTGCCTTAATAAAATTCTTTACAAGTCCAGTAAGTTTACCTTTCTCTACATTTATATGTTCAAGGAGAATATAAGGACATAGGCCTCATTCTATGCTTACCTATGTGATCTCCCCACCCCTCACATTCAATCACTTAGGCAAGTGTTTTGGTTGTCTATTACAAGCTAAGCAGAGTCAGACATCTAAAAATCACAGCAAGTATAAAACCTAGTCCTTGTCCCATATGTATTTAAATGATTATGAAAATATATAATTGAGATAATTTTTATTTACAAAAAGCATTATTGTGTTATCATCGAAGATAACAAATTCATAAATCACATAGTTAAAATGTTCTATCAGAAAAAAAACATGATGGGACTACTCATTTAATCCATACTACCTTATATAACATTCTTTATTTATTATTTAAAGAGAGCTAGAGAGAGAATTTTAATATTTATTTTTTTAGTTTTTGGTGGACACAACATCTTTGTGTGTGGTGCTGAGGACTGAACCCG
Organism: Ictidomys tridecemlineatus; assembly: GCF_052094955.1. Taxonomy (NCBI): domain Eukaryota; kingdom Metazoa; phylum Chordata; class Mammalia; order Rodentia; family Sciuridae; genus Ictidomys; species Ictidomys tridecemlineatus. Next base: position 181,584,392 of record NC_135480.1, on the reverse strand, counting down.
GGTTGCACGCATGCCAGGCGAGCGCGCTACCATTTGAGCCACATCCCCAGGCCATACAACAGTCTTTATTAATCATTCTGGTTAACCATATAAAGTAACTGGGCCTAGAAGTTACTAAGCTTTATTTCTAGAAATTCTCTGTACTAACTTTATTCTATTTTGCAAATGAACTGAGCCTAATATACCAGGAGTAGCCATAGAATAAAACAGATGCTATAGAATGTAGGAATTAGTTAAGTTTGGAGTTTTCCTAAAGGAAATGACAAACCACTGAATCATTCCAATCATAGGTGTTGCAAAGCCTGATTCAGATTTTTAAAAGCTCTTCCAGAAGCTATGAAAAGACTGTATGGAGGAAATTAGTTTAAGGACATTGATTAGGGTCTACTTTTGGAAAATGTTCTTAAATGGGAAAATTGAATCCACAGACCAGGTAGTGAGGAAGAAATAATAAAATGACTTGAGGTCTTCATGTGAACAAATGGATGGATACAAGTATACTTTGATGAGTTTAAATATTTTTTATAGAATGTATATATTAATTTTTAGAAAGAAGTGTATTGTTCTTCTAAGCACAGAGCCTATTTTAGTGTGGGTTTATAATTTATTGGCTTTATCAGTTCATTTCCATAATATGTGATTTACAAAGAATTCTAAAATTCCAAGTAGCTCTCTGCTTAACCTGGAAGTTTGCTATCTTCTCACAAGCAAATTTTGTTTCCTTGAACATTTAAGAAATATTTCCTTCAGTTTGATCTTCAGTTGCAATAGCATTGATGTGACATTATTATTTTTTATATACATCAATAACTTTGATATCTGGATTATGCTCTTGAGTGTCCCTTTTATCTTCAATACTAGCATCATTTTATGATCCATAGAACAAAATAATTAAAGCAAGGAAATTCAAGTTATGATGAATATGGTTATTTTCACAGATTTACCTCTTTTTAAACTAAGTCTTTAACCATCTGTTCTCTTTTCTTTACATGTTTAGGATGTATATAATTAACTGAGCAATCATATCATAAAAGGAAGGATGTGAGTGATTTCAATGCATCTTGATATTTTTTATACAGTACATCTGCTATGAAAGATTTTCTTCCAAACACATGTTTCAGGTACAATCAGAGGAAATCATTTTTTCTTTGATCAACTCTTCCTAAAATGCACAGAAATTAGAAACAAGTTTAAGAATTCAATTTCCACTGAAAACAGTAAGTTACAGGGAAGAAGAGGGTCACTCAATGCTTTCATTATTCAAGGTGCAAACAATATAATAGAATGCATATTACCTCCAGTTTTATCTATTTGGTATAATTCAGTCAGCTCTTTACACTTACTCTTCAAGTTGATTTGCTTTTTTTTCTCTCTTGCACTAATAACATGCTATTGTTTCTGTTTCAAATATCCTCAAAGATTTGGAATTTCTTTCTGTATAGCATGTCTTTCTGATCACAATATATATATCTTGCATTTACCAGAGCATAGCATTTATATCCTTCTGCTGCAACTTCTTAATTATCCATTTCAGCAGTGGAAGATAACTGGTAAGCTGCAGGTGTTGCCTTTCTTGCATAAATTAGGATACTAAGAATGAAACTAATGGTATATGCTCAAAAAATTTAGCAAACCAGTTGAATTAATAAACAATACCAATACTGGCTTGAACAAAATAAAATGTATCTAAAGATACAAAGTATTCACTGACTGATTAACACCCAAAGATGAGTTCATTAGGGTATATATAACTTTATAGAGAAATTATCTATGTCTGTGAGTAAAATTGAAATTGTCCTTTCAAATATGAATTTTAAAGTCACAGTGAAAATATAAATACATGTATAAACTTTTGAGTTGTAAATTAAATGTGTGTGTGTGCGTGCATGAGCATTTGGATATATTTACTTAAAAATGAAAACTGAAATTATATGACAAAATTTTTTTAAAAACTTGTAATCAGTGAGTTTTGAAAATACCAACATTATGAGAAAAAAATACTTCATTTAAAAATAAAACAAAAATAAATAAACAAGTTTGAGTATAGAAACGTTGCCTCTCCATAAATTTTGTGTGAGCATAAGACCTAGATAGATAAAATCTCATCAATTTTACTTGAAATGCATTTAGGTGTAGACATAAATTCAGCATTTCCTATACAAAACAACAACAATAACAAAGAAAACTAAAAGGATGACTATATCACATATGCTATTCCCTCATATTCCTTCAAATAACTTTTGCTTTAATTTGCATTCTGTGATAAATCTTTAGTAACTAACCAAGGGCCTACAGATATACCCAAATCATATCAAAGGCAAAATTCAGTAGGATAATTTGAAGAATATAACTTTAATTTAAACTTCTATACAAAGAAAAAAAATATTTCCCAAGATTTTATCGCAAAATAAAGACAATTTTCATTTATGTTTATTTCATTTCTTTCCTTTTTCTTTTTCTCTTTTTTTTTTTTTTCTGCATGAAGATCAAACCCCATGGTGCTTAACCACCGAAAACTATGACCACCCCTTTTTATTTTTTATTTTGAGACAGGGTCTGCTGAGTTGCTTAGGGCCTCATTAAGTTGCTCAGGCTGACTTTGAACTTGCTATCCTCCTACCTCAGCCTCCGGAGTTACTGCGTTACATGTGTGTACCACAGTGCCCAGTTGATAATATTTTTTTTAAATATTTATGTTTTTGTTTTAGGTGGACACAATATCTTTATTTATTTATTTATTTATTTTTATGTGGTGCTAAGGATTGAACCCAGTGCCTCCTGCATGCCAGGCCAGCAAGCTACCACTTGAGCCACATCCCCAACACCCTGGCTGATAATTTTTAAATTTGATTTTATCCTATGTCAAATACTAAATTTGATAAAATAACAAATTATTACAACTATAGCTGCTCCCTGACTATGGTATAATTCAGCCAGAAATAAAGAAAGAAAAACTAGAAAATTCTCTTAGTTTTGAAGTTAAATAATACTCATTTAAATAGCACCACTTAATTATATTTTAAATAAATTGTGGTATTAGTTGATCATACTAAATGTTTGCTTCTCCTGGAACCAAAAAATTTGTACTTAAAGAAACTGAAGATTAAAAACATTTATTTGTAAAAACACAAAAGGTAAAAATTAGTCATTCAGTTGTATCAATGTATTGAAAATAAATAGTAAAAATAAACTGGAAAGAAAATCACAAATGATCAGGAACTAATTAAAGTAGAAACTAACTAAATAACAAACATAAAATAGAAAACATAATCACGAGTATATGAAAATGTTAATAAATCATGAATATGTCAGATGTCCCAAGATTGTGTTCAGTTTCCTTGACTTGGTAGAGAGACACACAGTACCTAGAAAGTTGTCATGCTCAGTGTGATGGTTTATTTCAGCCAAAAGGATACAGATTAGAATTAACATAAGAAACAAGTACTTGGGGCAGAATCCAGGAAACCATTTGCATATAGCCAGTAGTTGTCCCCTAGTGGAGTCTTCAGGCAATGTTCAATTTCCCAGTGACACAGTGAGATAATATGTATAAAATATTGCCTACCAGGCAAACTACACAGGGCCTTGAAGACCAGGGTTTTTTTAGAATTTCAGTCACATAGGCATGTAAAGTGCACATGACTGACTTTGATTACTGTCTCCAGACTCTAGAGAGATCAAAAGGGTCCTAAAAGTTGAAGGGCCTCCAGAATCTGGTATGGCCCAAAGCTTCAGATTAGCAAAAACAACCTTATCAGGAAGGATATTCCAAAAGCCAATCAAAGGCCAGCGCTTTCTTAAAAGTGTACAAGGTTAGAACACCTTATACCTGCTGGAAGCAAACCTTATTGCTAAATGAGTAAGTTAGATGTGACTTCAGAAAAACTGTCATTGCAATTCATTAAATTAGCAGAAGAAAGCAGAATAACTATATGATGTTTTCCGTAGATACATAAAATCATCTGATAAAATTCAACTTGTAATTCAAAAACTACCAACTGAAAAACCTAATATATAAATGATCTAAGTTTGGGAGCAAATATAGATAATGACGAAATGATAAAAAACCTAAAGGAGAAAATTATACTCCATTTCTTGTCGGTATAACTAGGCAAGAAAACTAAATAAGTGGTATATGGATTGGAAAGTAAGAAATAAAACTATCATTTTTAATAAGCTATAATTGTTCATGTAGAAAATAGAAGTGAATGCATGAATGAACTATTGTATTTAGTAAGTGTGATATAATGATTGTATCAGTGTTCTCAATTTTCTATTGTTATTTCTTCTTCCACTATAACTTGAAGTACTTGTCAACTCTGATCAAATTCATATTGTGACTGGCTTTATCCAATAGAATGTGGTGAAAATAATGCAATGCTCTTTTTTAAGACTGTACCTTCAGAGACTTGATGGTTCTGTTCTTTTTCTTCCTTTTTTCTGTGGCAATCATGAGAACATGACTGTACCCATGTGACGTAGTCTGGATCATCCTACTGTAAGATGAACGACCACTATAATCAGAACCCTTGCTTCTCAGTGAGGCACTGGATTTGAGAGAGAACACAAGGTCATCAAAGTCATTGTTACAGTTTTTATCTGCTTTGTTTCCCCAAAAGCTTGTGTGTTAAAAGCATGATCCCCAAAGCAGTGATAATCAGAACTCTGATCTCAATACTGGGTTAATCCATTGATAGTGGACTATGAGGTGGTAATTCTAGAAGGTAGGGCATGGCTGGAGGAAGCAGGTCGCTGGGGCAAGGCCTTGGGGACTACATCTATTCATGGCCACTTCCTATTTCTCTCTGTCTCTGCTTTCTGGCTTCTGTGAGCTGAACAGCTTTCCTCAGTATACCCTTTTGCCATAATAGTTCTACCTTAGACCTGGCCCACCATTAACAGAATCCATTGAAATTATAAGCTAAATAAATATTTCCTATTCCTTTCTTATTGTTTTACCATGTATTTTGTCATAGTTACAAACAAACTAAATGAACACAGTCATCTAGCTCATTTCCAATTGAACATAGATAGATGAATGAGTTCATGGAGTTCAGCTAAGGTGAATAGAAGAACCCAAGAGACCACAGACAATGAGCAAAAAGAAATGTTTATTATTGAATGACATTGAGGTTTTGTGGTCACTGTTATTGTGTCCTATTTACAAATGAAATAGAAACAGAAATCATTGCCAATGGGTTGTTTGCCATTAAAAACAATATTAAAATATACATTAAGCAATGTGTATTATAATTTCAAATATTTCACTAAATATTTATTTTTAGAAAACTTATTTATTTATATTTACAATTTCCTCCTTACACCTTAAGAGTGTAACATAATTTTATATGAAAACACAAAACAGTTTTCATATGTTGAAAAATTCACTGTTTTTTTCACTTAAAGAATTATCTGCATTAGTATTTAATAACTAGCTGTTTCACTATCCATTGCTGAATTGATTCTACCAGTATTTCCAACTCTTACTTTAAGTATTCTTACAATATAATGTGTTATTAGAAAACAACAGACACTTTGGAATTTGTCATAATTCTCTTTGCAATTTATAAAATAACATTTTATACATGTATAAATAATCTTGAATGATTATTCCACCATTCTGTATTACATAAACTTGAGCACTTTGAATTCCTTTAGATAATCAATGTAGTATAAATTTTTTTAAAAATTGAAATTGCTGTGAATACTCTCTGAAATAGTTTATAATAAATTTACGGTTGGAGTAATAAATTCTGCCATAAATAATATCATTTTTCAGTATAATGTAGTTATTTCTCATTTAAGTTTCTTGAATCTTATATATTGAATTGTACTTTGTCTAAAATTCATGTTGACATGTTTTTTATTTCTTTTCTATGTGTGAATTTTGCCCCTCGATTTATTCTGAACCTTTATGTCATTTGTTTTTGGGTATTGTTCTGTAAATAATTTATTGCTGAAGTTTGCTTTTGGAATTATTTAAGAGCATCTGTGAATTCACAGAGAAGTTAAATTCATAGTCTGTTATATGTAAGTTTGGACTAGATTGTATCAATATTTTATAGTTTTGTTTTTATATCATTTGTGACCTATGTGTTCTTTCCTGACTTTAACTACTTGGGGAAATTATTCTGTTTACATTTTAGTAGAGATTAGTATTAGATATTTATTTCTTTTTGTGAAGATATTATAAACATCTATAATGTATATGAAATAATGTGCTGAATCTTAATACATAGATTTCCAAATATAATCAATTTGATATGTTCTAAAACTTGTGGTTTTTAAGATGTGTAACATTATTGGTAAACTGAATATTTAATTTTATTGTGCCTTTATGAATCCATTCAATTTTTTATGAAATGGACTTGTGAAAGAATAAATCTGATAGACATAATAAAATTGAGGGATATTTGGATATATTTACTTTTCATCACACACTGATGGCTTTAAGTTTGTCAGTTTTGTCAATTTTGTGTTCAATTCTGGAAACGATTTTTGGATTTTTGATGATAAGTGTGAAAACATGTTATCAAGATGGCACTTGAAACATCATAATTTTAACATTTAATAACAGTTATATCTATCTAGAAATGCAATACCGTTTTAACAAGCATGTGTAACTTTTTGTCACTTAGTTCATTTTCATTTATAGTTAAATATAATATCTAAAAGTAAAACTAAGAATAAGTTTTAAACAATTCAGAAAATTGTCAGAAACATCAAAATGACATTTTAAAGAGAAATAAAGCTTAATACTTAATACTTTTAATTTTTAGAATGCAATATGCCATAACCACATAAAATATCTTTATTTTGACACTGAGATACATTATTTCAATACATATTTTTAGAATATATTTTATTCAAAATTATTATTCTATCTGTAATGGAAAGAAAATAAGCATCTTAAATGAAAAAAAAAAGAGAGAGACTTTCAAGAGGAAAAAAAAATCTCACCTCATGGAACAAATATCAATTTTACATAGTACCTCCTTTCAATTCTGAAAGAATTTCAAGAAAACATGATTTACATAGAAGATGCAAGGCAAGCTATTCAGACAGTTGAATGGATAAACTATGGAAGAAAAAAATTAAAGGCAGTAGATAAAATGAAGATGAGGAACATGCTTTATGAAAATAATATGCCACAGCAGGATTTAAAATACAAAGAAAGTAAAAAAATATATAAAGACACAGGAACTCCCAGAATCATAATATAAGTTGATAGAACAAAGTCTATGGGGAAATTATTCAGAAAGCTGTTACTGAATTTGGGGCATAGGGACTCAGCAGAAACACCATGATAATTCTATACCAGGGCTTCTTAAAAATCTCCTAACACCAGAATGTCTTTGGGAATGTGAGGTTGGGACTAGTCTAAACCACAAGTGGCACAGGAGAATCAGGCCTGTGCGATAGAAATAGCTCCAGCGGGCACTTCCCACTGAGATATGACAAAGCCAACAGGGTTAAAGATTTGAAATATTGTATCTGATTAAATCTGCACAACATGTTTGACTTTAGGCAAGTTCCCTTTCCTATCAGGCCTCGATTCATCTATCTACAAAAGGTTGAACTTGGAGTAGAGGAATGTAAAAAGCCTTTCCGGATCTGACTTTCTGTTCTTTGTAATTCTTTTGAAAGCCAATATTTATTTTGTTCATTTTAATCTATTCACACATGTGAAAGTTTGGTGCTAAGCAGAGACAAACAGCAGGAAGGTACAACTTAGAGAGAAATGAAATCAATAACTACAAACTGGATGCTTCAAAGACTATGTGCTTCTTTTGTCTCTCCTCTGGGGGAAAAGCTTGCAAAGGTAGAGAGAAAAGAAGTCAGGGGAAAGCTCCTGGAGAACAGCAGGAAGAAACTCAGAGGGATGTATTAGGGGTGGGATGATGCAGAAAGATTGAATCTGGAGAAAAAGTATTAACAAATTATGAGTTTACTGAACTTTTAATTTCATGAATTCTACAAAGCTCTTCTACAGACAATGTGGGCTTTAGTTTTTGTGCAACATGTTAGCATGTAAAAATACCTTATTTGCTCCCATCACCCTAATTTCCTCCTCCTTTTCCATACTCCCAGTATCCCATCAATGACCTTCCTATTGATAAATAAAGACAAGTGTGTTAGTTCGCTTTTTTGCTATGAACAAAATACTTTGTCGGGTTTCTGTTCTCGACTAAAAGGCTCAGGGGTCACTCTAGGTAAACTGGGCTAATTGGGATGTGCAAAATAACCACACAAGAGACACAAATACCTTTTTCTTTGGGGTCACTGTGATGGCTCCTCTGACCTTAAGGGTCTAGAGAGAGAGAGGGAGAGAGAGAGAGGGAGAGAGAGAACTCACTGACCCCTTTTATTGAGGAGAAGCTATTCAAATGAGGCAAGGGGTCAGGTTTCAAGGGGCTGAGTCATGGTGTCCACTGTCAGCAGGTTGACTGACACCTGGGTAGGCCACACCCAAGGGCACAGTAAGAGAAGGGGACACACACAAAGCACTTCCATGGAACATTCTATTCTAAACAGGGAATATAGAAAGAAACAGGTGAGTGTAGTTCCACCCATGGAGCTGTAGGAAGACAGTCACTCAAACCTTAGAAGAGTGGGGCAGTCTAGCAACATGGGTGCCTGATGCCACAATGCCCAGCAGGGAAGTTAACTCAGTTATGTGCGAGGTTGGTCTCCCACAATACTTGAAATGAACGACTTAGAGGAGGAGACGTTTTTTGGCTTATGGTTTCAAAGGTTCAGTCTGTGGTTGGATGACTCCATTGCTCTGGGTCCCACAGGATGCAGAACCTGATGGGAGAAGGGTATGGCCAAGGAAAGCTACTCAACTCATGGCAGCAGGGAAGAAGGGGAAACAGGGAGGGAGAGAGGCAATGTATCAGGGAGAAAATATAAACCTCAAAGGCACACCCCCAGTGGCCTACTGCCTCCAGTAATATCCCACCTTTATACAGTTACTATATAGTCCTATCGAATTATTAATTCATCAAGTGGGTTAATCCAACAGTAAAGGTATAACTCCCACAATCTAAACATTTCACTTGTGAACATTCCTGCATTATCTCAGACATGAGTCTTTAGGGGACACTTCATATCCAAACCATAGCAAGAAGTTTCTTTTTTGAAATATTAAAAAAAAAAATAAGGATAGCAGCAACCACAGCTCAAAATCTTTTGCCTGGAATCCCAGCAGTTTGGAAAGCTGAGGGAGGAAGATTACAAATTCAAAGACAGCCTCAGCAATTTAGCAAGAGGTCATAAGCAACTTAGCAAGATCCTGTGTCAAACATAAAAAGGACTAGGGATGTCTCTTAGTGGTTAAGCACCTCTGGATTCAATCCCTGGGACCAAAAAAAGAACAACAACAACAGCAATAAACTCCATTCAACTGGTAGTAACAAAGCCAGAACAAAAGAACCCATTTTGGTTCAATAGGAGGGGTGTTCTTAGATAAAAGGCATAACAATAATAATAATAATATATACTCTATGGTTTGAACATTGATGCATATTTTTTGAATTTGTCTTAATTAAAAAAAAACTTAACATTTTGTTACTTATAACATTTTTATTACTCTTCGTGAGATTTAATGTAAGGTAATATATTAAAATTATTTTTATTTGGTGCTTATTGCTAGAAGACCATTGAATGTCAGTAATATGATAAATTTTGTACTGCAGATAAAACAATGTTCTGATAATTCTAATGAGAATGAATTGGAAGGTAGCAAAATTCAAGAACTTAGCAAACTACTTATATAATATTGTATCAAAAATTTTAGTTAAACTGAAAAGAATTATGATTGTGGAGGTCATCATATGCATACTGCCAATCCTGTTCTACTAGGTGGGAAATGACTTTTGTCATTAAGAATATAGTCCAGGTAGAGAAGAATGTAAGTTTCAATTGATGACAAGATTGAAAATGTTGCCACAGACAATGAACAATTAGATCACTGCAGAGGTAAAAGAATCATTTAAGGATTAATTATGTTTCCAATAAGCATTAAATTCACATAATATAATCCAAGGAAATAGAAATGAAAGTGAATAATTAATATAATTCAAAATAACACATTTAAAGTTTAAGCCACTTTACTGGAGGTTCTGGAAGGAATCAAAAATAGAACTACCTTATGACCCAGCTGTCTGTCTTCTGGCATAAACCCAAAGACTCAATATCACCCCCTGCCCCCCTCCGGTAATGATATCTGCACTCCCATGCTCACTGTCGCATTATTCACAATAGCCAAGGTGTGGAAACAACCTGAGTGTCTTTCAACAGGAGAATGAGTAAAGAAACGTATACATACACACATACATACATATGTATATACCTACATTCATGAACACACACACACACACACACAAATATTATTTAACCTTAAGAAGAAAAAAATGCTGCCATTTGTCACAACATGGATGATCCTGGAAAACAGTAAGCTAAATGAAATAAACTATACACAGGAAAAAAAATATATGGTCTTATATATGGAATCTAAAATTAATTTTAAAAAATGGTGAAATGAAAATGGCAGTGAAGGATATTGAAATGACAACCCCCAATATAGTGTTGGAGGGAGGTAGAGGGAGGGAGGCAGAAGGCAACACATTAACAACATTGAGCGTTTCCCAATATATCCTTTCCTAGTGACAAGACAATCCCTGGGAAGGGAGCAAGCATCATCTAGTGACAAGAAAATCCCTGGGAAGGAGATATCCATCAAACCTAACATGTCAGTCTCTGGGAAGAAGCCAAAACATTGATTCCTCCCCAAATAAATCTTTCCCACTGACAAAACAATAGACCCTGAGGGAAAGAGATAAGCACTGAATGCTGAAGGCTGGACCCTCCATCCTTGCCCAGTAGAAACAAATTTCAAATTCTGTTTCCTAAATGCCCAAACTGCAATGTTCTATTAAAGTCTTCAATGGTTAAGTCACCTCCTAGCGTGTATCTTATATAAACCCAGACCTCTCTTGTAATTGGGGCCATTTCTTACCCAGAAAGTGAGCCCTCTAATGCCTGACTGATGCACTGCCTGCTAAATAAAAGGTATAGTTGATCCATGAAATCTGATTCTGTCCTGGTTATGTGTACTTTCATTATGGTGCCAAAACCGTTTTGAATATTTTTGCTTACAAGCCTAATATCCATTAAAAAAAAAAAAAGTGACAGTATCCTTGCCTCTAAGGGTACTATTTCTTTAGTATCCTAAAGGGAAAGGAGTAGGGTCATATTTGGGGCACATAATGGATGAGATGTAACATGTTTACTATGAAATAAGTGCTCAAAAGTCACAGTGATAAGTAACAGAATTTTAAGGGTGATTAATTTAATTTTGTAAGAAAATGGCTGATTAGAGATAAAAATATTTAAAATTATAAATTTTAATATCATAAAAGGAAGCACAAAAGTCCATTTTCTGACAATTTGACCTAAATTTAATATAATAAACCACTCTGTCTTGCAAATCTAATTTTACAAACACTGATTTTCATTCTGATCAAATATTCTTCAACACCCTGTCATTCCAACACTTTACAATCATAAGATATCTCTAAGTTTCTATTCTTATGATTTTGTGAACATTTTTGTTGAGCTTTTCAGTGGCAAACACCTCAAGGTTCTCTTTTCTGTGCTTCTTTGCCTAGCTTTCAGCAGAACACATGGATTTGCATATGAATGAGCTCTATTGGAAATCTTGCAAAGGGTTAAGTTTTTAGGTTTCCTGAGTTATAGCTCTTTGCAGGAGCATCTGAATCTATAGATAACAGGTGTGAATCATAGCAGGTCTTTTGAAGAAAAAAATTTCAAATACACAAATGAATACACAGATATATATTCTTTTCCCCACATTTCATTAAGAAAAGTATATAATCTATTTTACAAACTTCTAATTTCTCAGCTGCTAAGCACAGGACCAGCAACAGAGTAGGAATTTGCTAACATTCATTTGATGAATAAACCAATGAAAAACATGTTTTTGGAAAAAAGAAAAAGCAATACTTCTTACAATACTCTGTCTCAGTGACTTAAGTTTCTCAAAATTCGATATAGTTTACATCAAGGGAACATGAACAATACAATGAAGTCCCACTTTAAATCTATTCACAATTTCAACAAAGAATCAGGCATCTAATGAATTTATTCAGTAAATTGTGGTAAGTGTAAAATGTAGAAAAACACGCCTTGGGGCAGTGATGGAGGGTGGAAACAATGTTAATTGCCAAAATTTACATGTTGGGAATGAAACAAGATTCATTTGCTAGAAGTGATGTTTGACATTATGGTGCCTTAACCTGCTACCCCTTCAGGAATGAAGAATTTTTCTCAGTTGCTGGAACTGCTCTTGAAAGACAGTTTGGGGACAGTCTTGGCTGCTGAAAATCTCTTCACTCAATGTTGCATGTCTTTCCAGGGACATCCCACATTCAGTGACCAATCAAAATGTATATGCCCCAGCCCCCTTTTACCAACCAGAGAAAACGCTAAAGGGGCATTTCATCTCAGAAGCCCCTATAGGTCAGCTGATGCCTTGTTTGGAATGCATCAAAGTGTAACATTTTTTTTTTCTCAATAATGTTTTTCACTTCTTTTTAAATAGGTATTGTTTCTTAAGATGTTCTATAATAAAATAACACCCTACATTCTTATTTTGGTCTCAGAGTCTACATCCCTGAGAATTTGACATGCAACAGTTTGGTCCAGGGGAGAATTGACAAAACGAGCCCTGTGTTGGGATTCAGAGCTTGGTAACTCACTCCTTGGCTGTCATTGAAGACTACTTCACAGGTTATAGGAAGAGAGCAGGAAGTCTCTGACAAAAGGTGGCAGCACAGTGGTAAAATACACTCAGGGACTAAACTAAGATACTATACTGTGAAAAGAAATTATTTAGAGTGTGACATATCAGGTATTCAAGAGATATTCAGGAAATGACAACTATAAGAACAGTAAAATTCAATTTACATTGTTAATTGATACTCTGAGAAGCTATTAAATGCTAAATATAAAACCAGAGGGCATACTTGGTAGTCAATATAAATAAGCTCAGATTTCTTTCCAGTAGGAAGGCAGAGAGAGTCAAAGCTCATACCCATGATTTACTTATAAGAATAGCTAGGTTCAAGAGCACCCAAATACTAACAAGGGCAGGTCAGCTCTATTAAGGCCAGGTACATTCTTACTGTTTGTTAAGAATAGGGCCTGACACTATACATGGAGCTATCTAAATTGATTCACTTGGAAATTTTAAATCCCTAAATTCAGGTAAGACCCCTGAGCATGTGGAAGTATATTACTCTTTCTCAGTGTGTAGAGAAAAGTCATAGACCTTTCTCCTGCTGTAAGACATGTGCCTCCTCTCCAGGATCTGCTTCCTGATAACTGGTCAATTACTAGGACTGAGTCACAATATGATCATAATGTGCTGGGACTGTTGATGAAGGAAAAAAATTGCATCACAAAGGAACTTCAGGGTTTAGTTAACTGTACCAGCAGATGTATGCATGCACCCAAATACTGAGAGTTTACACCAGAAAAGCAAAATAAAAATTTGAATAGGAGAGAGTCTATTAAATAAAGGAACACTTGTTTGAAGTACAGAATTTAGTACTTGGACAGAAACTTCAGATGATGAAGCAAAGAAGAGTTTCTAGTTGCATAGAAAAAGGGATGTTCTGAGGACTGGGGATATAGCTTAGTTGATAGAGTAAGGCTCTGGGTTCAATCCGCAACACCACAAAAAAAGAAAGAAAAGAAAGGAAGGAAGGAAGGAAGGAAGGAAAGAAGGAAGGGAGGGAGGGAGGGAGGGAGGGAGGGAGGGAGGGGAGATGTTCTACACAAATGAAGCGAATGTGTCAGAACTTGGTAAAACTATCTCAAACTCTAAAAGAAGTTGCATATGTGTGTAGATATATTACATAAGGCTACAAAACTCATCAGATAATTATATTTCTCAGAATTGTTAGAAAGAGACAACACTTGCTATGGAACAAGAAATGTGCTTGTGAGAAGGCTACACTATTTAGTAAGAAATTGCATGGTGGCTCTCCTGTGTAATATAGGAACGATGGCAGGACATGCTGTTACAGAATTGGGCCTATTTTCTGGAATGTGGGATTTAGGATGTGTTTCAAAACAATAAAAGTGAAAACAATTGACAGAATCGAGGTGGACACAATTATCACAAATGTCAAGGTCGAATGAATTGGCAGCCAAGGAGACCTGATTTTCAGAGAATTATAGAAATAGTTACTAGACTGTAAATTCCCTAGAGGTGAAACAGATGGTCGACGAATAAGAATACTGCTCAATCTGTATCATCTAACCAAGTCAAGATGGATGATCAGGAGGCTGAGGGCAGTTCATTTATTTAGAGCTATGATTTGGACAGTTTCTGGATCTGAGACAGTTTTCCAAACTGTTTGATTTTTAACTGAAATAAAGACCAGAACCCAAGGAAAACAAAATGACAATGGAAAATTACATGGACTCCCTTGTGGTCCATAGTGAAAAGGGAAGTGAGGAAATGAAACTGAGGTGGCATGATTTATCATGAAAGGAAACAAAAAGTGAAAGCATGTAAACCTCACAGAGGTCATCCTGACTGAACATGGGGCCAAGGATCATGATGTTTTATAGTTCCTACTGTCAAATATTTGTCTTTAAATACAGTATATCCAGATATAGAAAAGAAAGAAAGTGGGTGGGGCAGAAGAAAATGTATGCATTTACATTACACATACACACATACACACATATATGCAGAACAATAAAAAAAATTTCATGTACCCATATAACTTAGATTTTAGTAGGGAAACAGATAGTAAACAAAGTAAGTGAAGTATATATATGAAGTATTAGAAAGAAATACATCTGAAAAATAAAACAAAAATTAAAATGGGAAAGAAGTATATTTTCATTTTTCACATGTATTACTTTCTAATACTTCACATATACTTCCACCTCAGGAATGGGAGCTTGACATTTTAAATAGAGAAATTCTTCCTGGGAAGGTGATACTTGGTCAAATACTAAGTAGATTTGATGACATTATCAATGTGAATAGCTTGCAGAATAGAGTTCCAGGCAGTGTCCATGAAAGGGAATATGCATCGTATGTTCCAGAAATAGTAAAGAGTATGTGTTCAGTGGTAATGCAGGAAGAGTTGGAGGAGACAAGATGTGATGGTGATTTTGGGCAGTGGTGAGGTGATGCCCAGATCACATAAGGCCAACACAAAATCTCAGAGGACTTGGGTCTTTATATGAATTAAGAAGGGAAAACCACCAACCTGTATTTCCTTATCATTCCATGAGATATAAAATCATGACAGGATATTTTTGACAATGTCTCTTACTGTTGTCCAAGGCTATATTCTAGGTGCATATAATTTCATTAGAATATTTCATTATAATATTTTAATAATTGCTGTTTTTCTTTCAAGTTATGGGACTTGCTCTGTTCAGAGATTATACATAATTTCTGGTTGTTATCATCATACCTAGAACATAATAAAATCTCCATTCATGTTTCTGAATAAAGCCATGTTGGAAACATATTATATATATGGGCAAATTTCAGGTTGTCACATATATTAAGGTTGTGAAACCATATGATACAATTCATTATGCTTAATTCAGAAAATGTTTGAGTGCCATGGACATAAGCACATCAGAACCTAAAGAGAACAGAAGAATATAGTTAAGATGGATTCAAAATAGGTAAGATTTAAATAGAGAGCTAATTAAAATAATATGTGAGTCAAGATATCCACAACAATTAAGAACTTTCCTTCTCTTGTCTATGATCCCTCTCAATATGCATCTTTTCAAATTATTTATGTAAATTTTAGCCAATTCGACAGCAAAAATCTCAATAGTTAATGAATCTTATTCAAGCAGAGTTAATAATTTAAGGACACTAACAAAAATCTGAGTATAATTCAGTAATTTAGTTTACTCATTTTCTTTTTTTTAAAGAGACAGAGAGAGAGAGAGAGAGAGAGAGAGAGAGAGAGAGAGAGAGAGAACTTTTTAATATTTATTTTTTGGTGGACACAACATCTTTTTTATTTTTATTTTTATGTGCTGCTGAGGATTGAACCCAGTGCCCCACGCATGCCAGGCGAGCGCATTACAATTGAGCCAAATCCCCAGCCCATATTCATTTTCAAAATACAGACCTTATCGAGATCTTAGATGGGAATGCTTAGTGGTATAAATCATCATCTGCATTTATACTGAACACAGGATGTGAGAGAAAGAAAGAATGGAGTCCAGAATGACTATATGGTTTTTGGTTTAAAATAATGAAAAGCTGGAGTTGCCATCAACCGAAATGGAGAAAAACAAAGAAAGAAGCAGATATATATATATATTTTTTTTTTGAAAAACACAGTTTTGAACAACATAAACTTGAGAAGTTTTTTGAATAATAAGGGCAAGTGTCAAGTATGCAGATGGACATATGGTTCTGAAAGTCAGGAAAAATGTCTGGCTGTTGTGTAATAGACATATGGGAGACACTAGCATGGAGATTGATTTTAACACTACAAAACTGAATTAAATCATCAGTTCATGAGTTTAAATAGAAAAGAGAAAAGAAGTCAAAGCACTGGAACCTAAGGTACCATACCATTTGGATGACAGTGTGGTGAGCAGGAAACAGAACATGTAGCCCAGAAAAGAAAGCTGGAAAAGAAGAAGGAATATGAGTGTGGGATCCTAGAATCCAGGGAACAGTATATTCCCTGTGTCTGTTTGTCTGTATATATGTGGATAGATACAAACATACACACACACACACACACACACACACACACACACACACATGCACACACACGCACACACACATTACAGTTGGTCCTTTGTGTATTCCTCATATACCTATTAAAACAACTGAAGATAGAAAATATTTTTAAATGTGTTTGAATTAAACATGTACAAACTTTTTTCCTTGTCATTATTCCCTAAATTGTTTCCTAAATAATAATTTTTACATAGCAATTACTTTGCATTTTTATTATAAGTAATCTAGAAATGGTTAAAGAATATAAAACAATGTGCATAGCCTGTATGCAAATACTGTATCATTTTATATACAGGACTTGAACAGCCAGGTAATGGCAAGGGTGTTGAGAACCAATACTGAGGGATAACCCAGATACATACACATACATACACACCCTTGAAATAAAATTTTTAAAATGTAAAAAAAAAATCTTCAAATTATTAAAGACAACAAATTTAAAAAGACAACACTAGAAAAATTGGGAATTGATAGAGTCAGACAATTTATACAAAAAGAAATATAAATATCAGATCATATCAGAAAATGTCCTATTGTTAGTGAGGCAATATCTCAGATACAAATTCATTCTTTTATGCTCTAAAATGCTGGGGCTAGAATTCTTTAAACTATATTCCTTCTCGTTTCTTGTCAGGCTGTGCCAGCAGGAAGAAATAGAGAAACACTGGAAGACTGGAAGAGAAGAAAAGAAATTTTGTTTCTCTTATGCCCAGCATTTATTTCATATTCCAGCAGCACATTTTAACCCATGAGTGATTAATTCTCCTAAAGGGATCATGGACCCAAGAACAAAAGATTAAACTAGAAAATAATCTTAGAAGAACTCTTTTATGTTTCTGAGCATAAGATAATTTATGATCAACATATGTGTTGTGAAAACTTGTATGATCTATAACTGAAAAAAATAAAGGTTCAAATTAAAATGGCACATCCACTTCAGAGAATATCAGCCATTAAATGCTGTTTATGAAACATTTATATTAACAGAAATAATGATTATTATAAAATATGTTTGCTATATATATATTTTTAAAGTACACATAATTTTTAAAAATGTAAAATATACATGCTGTCAGGCGCATGAATTAATCATTGTGAAAATGTGAGTGAATCACATATAATAGGGAACCAGTACCTGTATGAAAGAATCAAGACTTAATTTGAAGTTCTCTGATTTGGCTTGGATTTTCTGCCCTGTTATAAAGCCTACAGCTCTGTTCTCTCTCATAAAGGTGTCACCAGAGCCCTGAGAGTCTCAGGTCTTTGCTCTTCAGAGTAGAGCACAAGGTCCAATAAAATGAATCTTTTAGGGAAAATTTTACAAATTTACAATATCATAGAGAATTACCGTACAAAGTTAAAGGTCAATGACAATGAAGCTTCCTTATACATATGGTTTCATTATTTGCAAATTGTCTTCACATACATCAACCCATGTGCTCCTCACAACAACTGTAAGAGGGAAGAGGAGAATTCTGAGCCTTGGGGAAGTTATTTAACTTCTGCAAAATCTGTAAAGCTGCCCAGAAATTCTTTAGTCCTTACACCTTACCTCATAACACCATCTGGAGGACAGAATGGCTTAACTCATCATTTTTTCATTCCTGTGGATAAACTCTACAGAGAATCTGAAAACTGCTTTCTTCCCTATCAGCATCCCCTATGAGGCTTTGTTTTCTGAGAAGTCTGATTTAACAACTGCAGTCCTCAGCGACTATGGACATGGGAATTCACTGAAAGATAAAAGTTATCCCTTGGAGAACTCATTTTAAAATACTTATCTCTTAAAGTTCCACCTTTCTTCCTCTTTACTTTTAATTTAGTATTGAAAAATGAGAAAAGAATGAAATACTGGGATGTGATTTCACTCTCCTGTCTGTAAGCACGATGTAGAAATTCATTATTCACAAATAACATGACTTTCTACATTAGATTAATGGAAGCTCACTTTCTTTCCTTTTCTCTCATTTTCAAAGTAGGTAAAATATTTTCTATTGTTCTTTCTTTGAAAAATTCCAGTGGATGTGATCCTGAATTGATTGTTTTGATTGGAAGTCTGTTGAAGAGCTGAGTGATTCAGATCCACATTTGCTTTGTGCTCCATAATATAGAATTATACATCATGACCATGGAGCCCAAGCTCTAATACCTGGGAGATTCAGAAGCTCACTGCTGCTCTCAGTATCATCCCTAAAAACAAGGGAAGCCTCAGTGCAGAATCACCAGAGAAAGGTGATTGATGATCAATGTTGAGGGACTCTGTCTTCCTGCAAAGGTGTCCTGAACCCTCCTAAAGATTCAACCCACCGCCACGAACTCACTAGTTGGTATTTTGATCCTGAGGCCACCTACCATACCCAGATAGGATGTCAGTGAGATTTCCCTAGAAGCCCTAGGTTTTACTCAAAAGCCTGCCCTATGGAAAAATGACCCTTTAATCTTTTTAGAGAGTTCCATCTGAGGGTTTTCTGTGTGCCAATATTATTGATTTAAAATAGTTGGAATAAGGAATAAGAAACACCACTCAAACTGTAAGCTTTCCCTACTATTTTCTAATATTGATAAATACTGATTTATATCTCTAGATCAGAACAAGACCAATTCCAATGTATCTTCCAAAGATGGATTAGGATTTTATTACAGTCTCCTATATCTCCCTTTCATGAAATATACCACCTTCAACTCTATGCATTTATTTATTTTTTATTTTGGTAACAGGATTGAATCCTGGGGTGATGCATAAAACCCCCAGTCCTTTTTATTTTTTAGTTTGAGACAGTGTCTAAGTTGCTTAAGGGCTCACTAAATTGCTGAGGCTGGCCTTGAGCTTTGTATTCTCCTACCTCAGCCTTCTGAGTCACTGGGATTATAGGCATGCTCCCATTGCACCTGACTTCTATGCATTTTCTAAATTGCATTATGCCATAAACTTAAAGTATGACCTATAGATTTATTTGTTACCAGTGATACCTCCTCAACTTTTTTTTTTTTTGTCTGAGGTGATATCATTATGGAAATTTAAAGTAAGCATTTAGAAGTTTGTTTTCTTTTGTTTGGTGGTGCTGGGGATTGAACCCAGGGCCTTGTGCTTGTGAGGCAAGAAGTCTACCAACTGAGCTATATCCCCAGTCCTAGAAATTTTTGTAACAAATTTTCATTTCCATAAAATTCAAGCTCCAAATTGGGTTTTGATGTTTGTTGTTTAACTTCTTTGGTATACTGCATGTCAAGTCAGCTGCTTAGAAATGCTTAGTGGGATCACCTTCCAGTCTGAAATATTTTAAGATTAATCTGTTGTCTGTATCCTAAAGTTGCAATAAAAACTCTGAAAACAAAAGCATTTTTATAGCTTGTCTTTACAATTTAATTTTAGTAAAGTATTTAGAAGAAAAAGTGATTATAATTTAATAATATTAATTAAATTAGAAGTGTTAAGTTTCTATAATTTATATTATTTATTTGAACCTTAATTTTTATCTGAAGATATAAATTTTGGAAAAGGAAAGCCATAGGTTTTCTGAATGTGGCAGTAATATCAAAACAATGACAATGGAAAGGAAATAATTTTAAATCAATAAATATCAAAAGGATTTGTAATAGTTTACAGAAGTACAATTCCTCACTAAGTTTGATTTTGTAATCAAGGGTGAAGTATGAAATGTTAAAAAAACAGTGTGCTTTTAAAATAGTAGTATATGTTAAAACAATGAAACCATCAAAACATAAAGCAACATTCACCAAAAATATAAATAAATAAGTTTAACCCCAAAAACTTTTCCAAAAAAAATCTTATCTTAAAACTCTGACAAAAGCAGAAAAGCAGTTCATTACTTTTTATAGAGCATTAATAATGTAAAGACTTCTTATAAAGTAGAATTCAGGTTGCTAAAGCTAATTTAAAAAATGCATATGCTACTGTGGAAAGAACAAGGAAAATCTACATTAAATGTTTTGTTTGAAAATATTGAATGGATCTGTAACAGCATAATGGAATATATTGAGAAACTGGATAATTGAACAACAAACTCACGAACAAAATTAACAATGTATTTTTCATTGAACTTGATGAATAGATAAATATTGAGAATGTATCTTGCAATTTTTTGAAATGCATTATTTGATAACTATATTAAGAAAATTTTCTCTTTTTTGAGCTTTTTTGCTGACAAAAAGAACAACCTTGAGATCTACAAAAATATGAAGAATTATATTAATACCTATCTAGCTTGGTGTTGTAAGTTTTTGGGTAACATATAATGACAAAAATATGCTGAGGACAAAAATGACAAAAATATGTTATTAAACAAATTGGCAACAATTTTGAAAAAATAATGACTTAATATTGACCATTTGCTAAAAGTTTTCACCAAAAATTTAATGGAATTGACACAACATGAACAGCATTGTAAAAGAAATTCATGGATACAGAACGTATTTCTTTCACAAAAGAAATAATTAAAATTTAGCTATAATAAGCTTGCTTGATGATAAGTGAAAATTCTGAAACAGATAACTATCCTCATTTTGGAAAAACTAAAGGAAAATCCTAGCATACAGAAATTAAAATTAAAAATTTCTTTTCCATTTTGTAGACATTTCACAGACATACATTACTTATAAATTATATTTTGCTATGATTATATAACAATCAAAATATATTCATGTAACATTCCTTATATCGTTATACTTCAATGAACACAATTTATATATATTTTTTTCATTTTATAATGATATGCCTAACTGATGAAATGCCTAACTTATTGAAAATCATTTTATAACTTAAATCTAACAATAATAAAATACCAGTGTATATACTTTGAATGTCTTCTCATTAAATTATTCTTCTAGTAACACGTTTTTATCCCAGTTGATAAAAATATGTTATAAACAGATTTGAAATAAAGAATAAACCACTTCATCGAAGAAAGTTTGAGAAGCACTAAATTTAGTATATTCCAGAGGACAGAGGCAACACTTATGTTAATTACCATGTGGATGTGCATGTGTGCTCTCTTCTTCAGATAATGTCTCTCATGCTTAACTAAGAACTAGGCATGTAGTAGAACTCAATACATATTCATTGATTCAATGAATAAACACATTAACAAATCTACCAACAAGAAAACTAAAAACAGAATGATTAGGCAGCAGTAAGAACTGTAATGATTTTTTCTTCAAATCCTAAGATCACAAAGGTCTGACTGAGATCAACAGAAGTCAACTGAGGGTGTTACCATTCAACGTCTAAAGAAAGACAATAAAAGGCCATTCCCAGAGAATTTTCACCTATAACTGAGCCCAGGACTGACTTTAAATCCATGTTCTTTGCTCTTTTAAGGTGTTTCAACTACAGATGGATTTTTTTTTTTTAGGTTCATTTGACTTTTGCTGTAGGACTGAAACTTAGATTCACTTAGTGCAATTTATCTGATTAAAGCAGTTTGAACATAGGTAAATTATATAATGAAAAATAGTTATTTCAAAATGTCCATAAAGACATAAACAGAAATTAGTTTAAAATATAGAAAATATAGAAAAAAAATCAACAATTCAGGGCTTCTATTTAACAGATATTAAATTTCACCAACACAAACAACAGCAACAAAAATATCAGGACAGTTTTAAAAGTTTAGCAGATAGTTAAATGTGAGGATTTAGTTTAGAACTGTTTATGTTTTGATTTAGCTGTTTTAGACATGTGCTAAGAAGTAGCCTGTGGATCATTCCCAGGTGATTTCTAATGCACACTTTTTTCCCTTTCAAAACCAGTAAGATCACATTGTACCCCATAAATATACACAATAAAAAAGACATGTAGAAAAGCTGAATTAAAAAAAAACAAGTATTGCCATACAACAAACTAAGAACTTTGTAGATATTGGTGTCCTTTATCACAAAAATTAAAACTCTGAGGAAATATGGTTTCCCACATATGCCTTACTAAAAATGATGTGTAAAAAAATACTTAAACTATTTAGATAAAATACATGTCAAATCACTTCAGTGGATTAATCCTTTGTAGAGTTAAATTGCATATTTCAGATAAGATTAGAATTCTAAACAAAAAAGTTATCTCTTTTTCCAAAAGGGTAAACTTTATCCTTCCTCTTCTTCCACCAAGTTTTGTCAATTCTGCTTTCTCAATATCTCATAATTCATTGCCTTCCCTTCTTCTCACTCCTTTGACATCATCACTTATTTCCATTACTGCAAACATCTCCTAAAAGGTCTTGATTCTTGCCTCTCTGTACAACATAGTTTACAGCGATCTTTTAAAATACAAATCAGTTCAGAACTTGCCCTAGCATAAATTTTCCAGTGGCTTCTAGTTGCCATCAGCATTAAATCTAGAGTATATAAGATGGCACACAAATTTAGTCACTGGTCCTCTCATTTTCCAATTAGCACTCTCCTGTTTTTCCTCATTCTTTGCCATACTTAACCAACTGAAATTGTTTTTCTACATCCAAAATATACCTGGCTATCTCATTTTCGGTAGATTTCATATGAAATTCCTTTGACATAGACTATCCTCTCCATCATGTTACCATCTTATTTTCTAACTCATCAATGTCATATCTCAGTTGCTTCCTTCAAACCACACAAAATATCCTGATGAATATCTCTACCTACTATAATATCCAACACTCTCTATTCACTAGTCTTAGAACTAAAATATGGATTCCCTTGGGTATGGAAATGGTTCTTATAAATCTTCATTTCCAACAACTTGTGTGTTCAGGCACGTAGTACATTCTTGATATTTGAATGAAGAATAAAGCAGGACACAGCAGCACAGAGATAAATGCCTTTCCCTACATCTTGAATTACATTTTTTTATCAGCATGTTTCCTGTGGTCCTTTGCAATACTATGCAAATTGCTTTCTGAGTGTGCAATTACAAGCACAATAGCTATCCCAAAAAGAGTTACTTTTTATTGGAACATTAAAGATTACAGCTTTGCAGAATAGGATTTTGGGTAATTTGGCAGTCTACAGAGATTGCCAGTTGTGGATGATTCTCTTTCCTGCTGAAATCGGCACTCCTTTGATAACCCTCCTTTCTAAAGTTATTACTAGGCTCATCAGGTTTCATAGATAGCACCTAAACTGATATAATAGTACCATGAAAATCTGCCATGCGCAGGCTTCTATGCTGATTGTCATTTGTATTATCTTACAAAAGAGGCGAACAAACCACTGAAATACGTAAAGCATTGTTCAAGTAATCGTTCATGTGTAGCACACTCTATAATGATGCAGAACTGCAAGATGTACAATTAAGTTTTATGGCACTAAGATTTTGATTTATGTTATCTGTAGGAAAGAAAAGAAAAAAAATCTAGATGGGGCAATGAAAATGGGACAACACCCTATCAAATAGTAAATCTTTGCAATATACGTTCATGCTGTCATATGCTGAAACAGATATAAATACGTGAAAAGACAATATTTCTCCTAAAGTAATGGCTCATTGGGATGCATGTTCACTGAGAAAGAAACTCTCTACCACATTTTGCTTACAGGGTCAAACTGGCTATGTAATAAGGCTAACACCACTCAAAACAAGTTGGATTTTTTATATATAAAAAACAAACTGATCAGAAAGCTTACTAGATTTGCTGTGATACAACTAATGTAGTTTCTCAGATACTTCTTATTTTGAAGGGCAAATTCATTGAGATTGTCAGTCTCGCAACAAAAGTCTAGCAAATATATACTATGTGGCTTGAATATTATATATTCTACATCTCATGATGCTTTCTAAAAATCATGCTAAATATTTATGCTTGCTTATCTGTGACTACCTTAGAAGAAACACACTGTTCTTTGAAGGATGCATCATAAAATATGTACTATACCTGTGTACCTGTTAACATTGCAGTTAATAAATGTTGAGTCTTGTAATAATTTGGATACTGTTTTAGCCTAGTATAACTCTGTGTGCCAGAGTTTGGAGAATTATAATCAAAGCCAATTTAACAAGAAACCTGGTCCTTTTAGCCTTGTGTCATATCACATTCTTAGACCATGTTTTTATCTCTGCATCTGGAGTGTGGGCATGTGTTCTCACTCATATTTATCCTCCCTCTGAACCAATTCCGCTTTTATGTATCCTCATGCCACACATCACTCAGTACATTGCATGATAACAATTATGCATACATTAACTAAAAAGACACTCTGTAGGGGTTCATGAACTTCTAGACCCAGGAAACCAATCCAGCATTTTTCTGTTTGATCTATTTGGCATTATATCCCAATGACTACATTGTCCTCAATATATCTTTTGCTTTCTCTCCTTCTCCTTATTCCCCCTTTCTAACCCTTCTCTCCTTATCCTTTTTCTTCTCTTCCTCCTCACTTCACATTTTTTCTTGGTTCACTCAATATTCTATAAAGGCTTCTTTCCAAATTCTTCAACTGGCTCTTCCTAGAATTGTCCTTGATTTATCATTCTAGAATCTACTAGAGCATGAATTCCATAAAAGCAAAGAGGCAGAACATCATGGCAGAAGTGTATGGTGGAAGAAAGCATCTGGGACATGGCACCAGGAAGGAGAGAGAGAGAGAGAGAGAGAGAGAGAGAGAGAGAGAGAGAGAGAGAGAGAGAGAGAGAGGATTCCACATATCAGATACAAAATATATACACCAAAGGCACTCCCCCAGGGACTAATCTCCTGTAGCCATACCCATTTCAGTTAATTCCTACCAGGGGATTAATTCACTCAATGGATTAAAACTCTAATAATCCAATCATTTCCCCTCTAAACCTCCTTAAATTGTCTCACACATGAGCTTTGGGGAGACACCTTATATTTAAACTATAACATCATCTAAGTAAATCTTATGTAAGAATTAAGAATATAGTTTGATGAAAAACAAACAACAAAAAAGTAACCCTTAAGATAACTGATTTTCAGCATCGTTTTCACATCAGAATCACATGGGAAACCTCAAAAAAATCCTCAATGCCCAGGATGCCACTCAAGTCAATAAAATCAGTTATCTCCCAGGATGATACAGGGCTTTCCCCTAGATATTCCACTGTGAAACCCGGGCAAGGTTAAGGATATAAACTATTTATCCTCCCTCTGAACCAATTCAGCTGTTATGTATCCTCATGCCACACATCACTCAGTACATTGCATGGTAACAATTATGCATATATTAACTAAAAAGGCACTTTGTTGGGGTTCATGAACTTCTAGGACCAGGGAACCAATCCAGCATTTTTCAAAAACAAAGCAGCCCTACTTTTAAAATATACAGCAAATTATTTGTTCAGAATACTAATTTTCAGGGTAAAATAAAAAGACTCTTAAATTTAATAAGAAAGTTAATTGATATCCCACTATTGTACATTTTTCTTCATGCCTTTGGTCATGTCAGTCTTTCTAACTCTTATTGAAATACCTGTAATATAGTTATAAATTAACTGAATTCATTTTAAGAAGTTGACATGATTAGGCTTTGCTTACACCAACTTAGATATCAGTATGTAATATGATTTGCCAAGGGCAAAAGAGAAAATAGGGACAAATGTTCATCATAGAAAAAGAGATTTGCAGATGTTAGTTTTTTTGCTTATAGAAATTTATTATTATTAAAACAATGTTTAATATGAGTTCTTAACTTCTACTATTTCATTTAAAATGTTTGTAAAGAAATTCATTCACTTGTACCACCCACACTTGTGTTAAAGAGGTGAAAGATTGTGAAGGTCAAGTTCAAGATGACTCCTGTTATACTTTGGATATGAGGTATTCCCCAAAATTTACTGCTAATGCAGAAATGATCAGAGTTAAAATTATTGGATTATGAGAGCTGTTACTTAATTGGTATTTCCTAGTTTGAATGAACTGACTAGGTGGTAACTGTAGGCAGGTGGGGCATGACTGGAAGAGGTGGATCACCTGGGATGAGCTCTGGATGGGTTCTTCTCTGCATATTTCTGTCTGTCTGTCTGTCTGTCTGTCTGTCTCTGTCTCTGATTTCCAACTCCATCATCAGCTGCACAACTTTCCTCCACTGGGCCCTTTCCCCATGATGTACAACCTCAACTTGGACCCATAGCAATAGAGCCAAACTTCTATCTATGGTCTTCTCTGAACCTCTGAAACCATGAACCCCAAATAAACATTTCTTTCTCTAAGTTGGTCTTGTTGTGTATTTTTGTAACAGGAAAGAATAAGCTAACTAAAACAACTCTAAAATTCCTAGAGTGGTTGACAAAGCAGAACATTATACCTTGAAAAAAACTGTTTTTTTTCCAGTAATTTGGAAAGGACAACATAATTGATCTGTATTTTTGAAAGTTGATTAGTTTGCCTGCAAGGCAACCAAAGAAAATGACATGTATGAGGTTGACTGGAGGTAGAAATACAAATTAATTTATATCACACAATTTGCCATTTCTCTTTCTAATTTAAAGCTTTCATTATTTTGTTTTATATTTTTTCCAAGTGACATGTAAGTTGCTTAAGCACTTATAATTGTTCTTATGATTGAGTAAACTTGATAATTACTTTTGAATTGACTAATAAAATTGTTGAACTAGAAAAGAATAAATAAAGATCCCCTTTGGTCTGTCTGAGAAAATGACTTATGTCCCCTGTTAATATCACAAGTAGAACTTGAAATAAAAAAGCAGAAGTAGACAAAGTGGGGAGATCAGTTCAGGTAGAGAAAGTGAAGTAAGTGACATGAAAGTGACCAGCTTTAGACTCCCGTTTCATTATGGACTGGCCCAATTTGTTTGGGGAAAAAAAAGTCACCATTTTAAATTTCTTGTCTATGGTCAAGATATAAATATAGTTTCTATAATTTATTCATGAGAGAGAGAAGTAGGAGGTGACAGCAGCTTAATCCCGGAGGACTGCCTTCTACAGGGAAAGGATGAAGGAGACAAAGTCGGCTTAGTGAATTCCAGTGTCCATGGGACACAGACTCCTTTCAGTAGTGGTGGTAGAGAGGAAATTCAGCAAGCAACTCCTACCCAAGGAAATGATGGCATTTGTGGATCAAAGATTAACTTTCAAAATTTAGGCTGATAAGAGGCCTGTATCCCAAAGGCCCTTGACTGCATTCAGAGTAGCTAAGCTAGAGTCTAGTCAAAGAGAAGGGATGAAAATTTAAAAAAAAATTCTCCATGCTTTTCCTTTTCTTAGTATGTCAATCATCTCCTTGTGTTTTCCACCTGGCAAACTGCTAAGTACCATTCACCTATATTTGATTAGGTATCACCCTCCTTTGAGTGAATTTTCCCTTCTCTATAATTCCTAGTAACTTGTGATTATATCTTCTTCAGAGTTTCTAAACTATACTTAATTTTTTTACTGATATCATTATCTACCACAAATATCTTCCTTATGAACCTGATATCAAATATGAAGCTTGACACACAGGCTGTTATGGAAAAAAACCACTTCCTTTGAAGTTAAAAGGGGAATGTACACTTGAACATGACTTAGAAGTGGCATTAAACAATAGCCTTCTTCCTTTTTTTTTTAAATTGTTTATGGCAGTAACTGTACCTCAGAAAACATTTTAGATAGTAATTAATGATTCTGGAATGAATTCTTCATTAAAATTCTTATAGCATGAGCCAAGAGTGATTGCTAGAATAAAAAGGAGAGAAAGTGGAAAGAAACTAGCACAGAATTCACACTTCAAATTTAGGATTAGTCAGTGTATTGGTTTGTGAAGGCTACCAGAACCAAATACCACAGTACAGGTGGCTTAAACAACCAAAATTTATTTTCTCACAGTTCGGGAAGCTGAATTCAAGGTCAATGTGCTGACAAACTTGGTTTCAGAGAGGCCTCAGTACTTGACTACCTTCTCACTATGTCCTCACAAAGATTTTTCTGTGTGCATACACTTTGGCACCTCCTCATCTTCTTATAAGGGTAGCACTCTTATTGGGTTAGAACTCCTTATAATCACATCTTAAATTAATTACCTCTTTAAGGACACTATTATCAAACCTGGTCACATTCTGAGATACTGGATGTTAAGTCTCCAACATAGTAAATTGTGGTAGGATGGGGGAATTGGTCTATAACTGAGGTTGTAAATGTGAGTCAGGGAGCGCTAGCATCTCTTCGAAATATGTCAAGTAACAGAGAATAAGAAATGAGACAGAGCAGGCTTGTCCAAGAGGATTGCTTGGTTCAGCTTAGGAGCTGACAAAATTTTTTCTACACTGGCTTGGAGATACTCATGAGAATATTCATGAGCTACAAGTAAAGAAATTAACAAACTATATAAATCCTAAAATTTCACTGAGACTTTTGAAAGTACATATTTTTTTGGTATCATTATAAACTTGAAAATAAAACCCCATGCCATATAACATCTTTTTTTCTTGAATTTTCTAATTTTTGAATCATTTTTATTTCTTTTTCTATCTCGTTTCATTTTTTTTGAGTTTTAATTTGTCATACATGAGAACAGAATGCATTACAATTCATATTACACCAGTAGAGCACAATTTTTCAAATTTTTGGTTGTACACAAACTAGAGTCATACCATTTGTGTCTTCATACATGTACTCCGTGTAGTCATGTCCACTCATGTCCACTGTCTTTCCTACCCTCATTTCCTCTCTCTTCCCTTTCCTCCCCTTTGCCCTAGAGTTCATCTAATCCTTCCATGCCCCCCAGGCTCAACCCCATTATGAATCAGCATCCTTAAATCAGACAAAACATTAGGCATTTGGTTTTATGGGATTGGCTAACTTCACTTAGCATTATATTCTCCAACTCCATCCACTTACCTGCAAATGGCATGATTTTATTCTCTTTTATTGCTGAGTAAAATTCCATTGTGTATATTCGCCACATTTTTTTATCCATTCATCCACTGAAGGTCATCTAGGTTGGCTCCACATTTCATTATTGCGAATTGTGCTGCTATAAACATTGATGTGGCTGTGTCCCTGTAGTATGCGGTTTTAAAGTCCTTTGGGTAGAATCCGAGGAGAGGGATAGCTGGATCAAATGGTGGGTCCATTCCCAGATTTCCAAGGAACCTCCATACTGTTTTCCATATCGGCTGCACCAATTTGCAGTTCCACCAGCAATGTATGAGTGTGCCTTTTTCCCCACATCCTCACCAACATTTATTGTTGTTTGTCTTCGTAATAGCTGTCATTCTGACTGGAGTGAGATGAAATATTAGAGTACTTTTAATTTGCATTTCTCTAATTACTAGATGTTGAACATTTTTTTCTCATATTTGTTGATTGAGTGTATATCTTCTCATGAGAGGTGTCTGTTCAGTTCCTCGGGCCATTTTTTGATTGGTTTTTTTTTTTTCCCTCTTTTGGTGTCAAGATTTTTGAGTTCTGGGCTGGGGTTGTGGCTCACTGGTAGAGTGTTCACCTAGCATGTGTGAGGCCCAGGGTGCAATCCTTAGCACCACATAAAAATAAATAAAATAAAAGTATTAAAAAAATATTTTTGAGTTCTTTATATATCCTAGAGATTAGTACTCTATCTGATGTGCAGGTGGTAACAATTTTCTCCCATTCTGTAGGCTCTCTATTTACCTCTCAGATTGTTTCTTTTGCTGAACACAAGCTTTTGAGTTTGAATCCATCCCATTTATTAATTATTTATTTTAATTCTTCCTCTATAGGAGTCTTATTAAGGAAGTTGGGGCCTAATCTGACATGATAGAGATTTCTTCTATTAGATGTAGGGTCTTTGGTTCAATTCCTAGGTCCTTGATACACTTTGAATTCAGTTTAGTGCATGGGAAGATAGGGGTTTAATTTAATTTAATTATTTTTTTTTGCATATGGATTTCCAGTTTTCCCAGCATCATTTGTTGAGGCTATCTTTTCTCCAGTGTGTGTTTTGGGTGCCTTTTTCTGATATAAGATCATTGTAATTATGGGGGTTTGTCTCTGTGTCCTCTATTCTGTTCCATTTGTCTACAAGTCTACTTTGGTGCCAATACCATGCTGTTTTTGTTACTATTGCTCTGTAGTATAGTTTAAGGTCTGGATATAGTGATGCCACCTGCTTCACTATTCTTGCTAAGGATTGCTTTAGTTATTCTGGATTTCTTATTTTTTCCAGATGAATTTCATGACTGTTTTTTCTATTTCTATTAGGAATGTCATTGTAATTTTGATTGGAATTGCATGAAATCTGTATAGTGCTTTTGGTAGTATGGTCACTTTGACAATATTAATTCTGCCTATGCAAGAACAAAAGAGATCTTTCCATCTTCTAAGGTCTTCTTTAATTTCTTCCTTTAATGTTCTGTTGTTTTCATTGTAGATGTCTTTCACCACTTTTGTTAAGTTTATTCCCAAGGTTTTTTTTTTTTTTTTTTTTTTTTGATGCTATTCTAAATGGGGTAGTTTTTCTTCTTTACCTTTCAGTGGATTTGTCACTGATATACAGAAATGCCTTTGACTTATGAGTGTTGATTTTATATCCTGCTACTTTGCTGAATTCATTTACTAGTTCTAGTTCTAGAAGTTTTCTGGTGGAATTTTTGGGGTCTTCTAGTTACGGAATCATATTGTCAGCAAATAGTGCTAATTTGAGTTCTTCTTTTCCTATTTCTATCCCTTTAATTTCTTCCATCTTTCTAATTGCTCTGGCCAGTTTTTCAAGAACTATGTTAAATAGAATTAGAGAAAGAGGGCATCCCTGTCTTGTTCCAGTTGTTAGAGAGAATGCTTTCAATTTTTCTCCATTTAGAACAATATTGGCCTGGGGCTTACCATAGATAGTTTTTACAATCTTGAGATATGTTCCTGTTATCCCTAGTTTTTCTAGTGTTTTGATGTGACCTATTTTGTCAAATGTTTTTTCTGCATCTATGGAGATGATCACATGATTCTTATCATTAAGTTTATTCATGTAATGTATTACATTTATTGATTCCTGTATGTTGAACTACCCTTGCATCCCTGGTTGAACCCCACATGATTGTGGTGCACTCTCTTTTTAATGTTTTTGTATTTTATTTGCCAGAATTTTATTGAGAATTTTTGCATCTGTGTTCATTAGAAATGTTGGTCTGAGGGTTTTTTTTTGTTTTTTTTGATGTGTCTTTGCCTGGTTTTGGAATCAGGGTGTTATTGGCCTCATAGAATGAGTTTGAAAGTGCTCCCTCTTTTTCTATTGAAAAGTATTGGTATTTATTCTTCTTTAAAGGTCTTGGAGAACTCAGCTGTGGAACCATCTGGTCTTGGTGTCTTCTATTTCATCACTTGATATTGGTATGTTTAAATTGTGTATATCATCCTGATTCAATTTGGGAAAATCATATGACTTTAGAAATTTGTCAGTGCCTTTTATATTTTCTTTTTTATTGGAGTACACGTTTTCAAAATAATTTCTAATTATCTTCTGTAGCTCTGTATTTTTTCATTATGTGTGTTAGTAATTTGAGTTTTTCCTCTCCTTCTCTTTGTTAGCATGGCTAAGAGCTTGTCAATTTTATTTACTTTTTCAAGAACCAACTTTTTGTTTTTGTCAATATTTTTCAATTATTTTTTTGTTTCATTTTTTGATTTTAAGATCTGATTTTAATTATTATGTCTTCTACTGATTTTCGTGTTGATTTGTTCTTCATTTTCTAAAGCTTTGAGATGTAATGTTAGGTCATTTATTTGTTGACTTTTTCTCTTTTAAGGAATGAACTCCATGCAGGGAACTTTCCTCTTAGTACTGCCTGAATAGTGTCCCAGAAACTTTGATGCATTGTATCCATGTTCTCATTTACCTCTAAAAATTCTTTAATCTCCTCCTTGATGTTTTCTGCAACCCATTGTTTATGCAGTAGCATATTATTTATCTCCAAGTGCTGGAGTAGCTTTTATCTTTTATTTTATTGTTGATATCTAATTTTATTCCATTATGATCTGATAGAATACAAGTTTGTATCTCTACTTTTTTTGTATTTGCTAAGAGTTACTTCATGGCATAATATATGATCTATTTTAGAGAATATTCATGTGAACCAGAGAAGAAAGTATATTCATTCACTGAAGGATGAAATATTCTATATTTGTCAGTTAAGTACAAGTTATTGGTTGTATTATTGAGTTCTATAGTTTCTTTGTTCAGATTTTGTTTGGAAGATCTATCCAGTGGTGAAAGAGTTGTGCTAAAGTCACCCAGAATTATTGTGTTGTGGTCTATTTGACTCTTGAACTTGAGAAGATTTTTTTAATGAACATAGATGCTCCATTGTTTGGGACATATATATTTATAATTGTTATGTCTTGTTGGTTTATGGTTCACTTGAGCAGTATGAACTGTCCTTCTTTATCCTTATTGATTAACATTAGCCTGAAGTCCACTTTACTTGATATGAGAATGGAAACCTCTGCTTGCTTCAGCAGTCCATATGAGTGGTATGATTTTTCCCAACCTTTCACCTTCAGTCTGTGGATTTGTTTTCCTATGAGATGCATCTCTTGGAGGTAGCATATTGTTGGGTACTTTAAAAAAAATCCAATCTGCCAGCCTGTGTCTTTTGATTGGTGAGCTTAGGCCATTAAGATTCAGGGTTATTACTGAGACATGATTTGTATTTCCTAGCCATTTTTGTTTATTTTTGGTATTTAACTTGACTTGGTTTCTCCTTTGATTAGTTTTTCCTTTAGTGTGATACCTCCATCTTAAATTTGGCCTTTTGATGCTATCCCATAATTCTTAGATGTTCTGTTCATGGTTTCTTATCATCTTCACTGTGTAATCAACTTTATTTTGCAAATTGTATATTTTGTCTTTATTAACTTATGTCTGTCTTCCAAGTGATCTAGTCTGTTGATGATGCTTTATATTGAGTTTTTAGTTGGTTTATTGTTTCCTACATTTTGAGGATTTCTAATTTTTTTTCAGAATCTCTATCTCTTTCTTGAAGTTAGCTTTTGCTACCTGTATTTTCTCCCTTATCTCTTTATTGGTGTCATCAATGGTTGTCTGTATTTGCTATCTTATCTCTTTGTTAGAATGATCAATTTTTGCTTGTATTTGCTCATTTAGATTATTCTTTAATTCACAGATCATTTTTAATTTTGAACATTCTGAACTCTTTCTCTGACATTTAATCAACTGTGCTGTCCATAGGTTCTGTTATTGTAGTATCCTGGTTCTGGGGAGGGGGCATTTTCCTCCCTTGTTTTTTCATGTTGTCTATATGTCTTTCTTTCTTGCAGTGTGGATCTGAGGTATTACAGTTTCTACCCTATAATCTTGTAGTATCTGTACAGATTATCTGTACCTCACCTTGGTGTTGGGCTTCCAGACTCTGCTCCTGTCTCACAGTGAATGCTACTTCAACTAAAGGTGGTGGCTGCAATAGCAGAGTTAACTGAAGGTAGTAGTGGAAGTGTCCCAAGATGGATACAAAGTCTTTCAGAGATGGGGCAGAAAGGGTGGCCCTTACACTGGCTTTGGGATGCTTGCTCCTAGATTCAGATGCTTCTAGGGCCTGACTGTTGTCCCAAGGTAGAGGCTCCTGAATGCGGAGGGCTATGGCAATGGTTGCAGTGACCCAAGATGAAAGTGGGTTAAGCCTGAGCTCCCAGGGGGCAGAGGCAGACTTGGGCCTACCTGTGTCTGAGCTTGTTAGTAGGTTGACAGAGGTGTCCTGAGCTAGGGCCTGAGCTCCAGAGGGTGTCTGCCAGTGGTGGGACAGACCGGGGCCTGGTCTTAATAGGGAAAATAAGTTGATTATGTAAATTCAATATTTCTCTAATAGTTATGTATAAAATAATGTATGCAAGTTATTGTTTGCTCTTTTTCCAACATGACTACTTAGAAAACTCTCTAAGCTAAAATCCTACAAAAAGAGTTTCAACTTAAATTAATTCTAAAAGTATATGCAAATGTGATATGGGGGCAAATTAGTTTATATCAAAATGCAAAGATTTATCGTTTTCTCTTACTTACACAAATTAATAGATTAAGAAGTTTTTGTATATTTAAAATAAAGAATCTAGGCAACGGGTGATAGATTTTTTAGAAGCCTTTCCAAGCAATGATAAAGTTTAGCATATAAAACCTATTTGTCTTCATTATCTGTAAGCCAAAAGAACAGAAATTGAATTTAGATGAATATATTGAACTCACCAATAGACATATGTTGAGAGGCAGTGTGTCTTTGTGAATATAAAATTAAAGTAAGTGACTTAATAATAAAGTAAGCCTTTGTCGAGGAAGCTTGAGGCAGCAAAATCTATTCTCTGATCTTTCCCTCACTTCTCTCTTAGCAGGAGTTTGATAGCTCATTCCTTTTTGTGAAGGTATATTAGGAGGAAGAAGGAGGACGAAAAAGCAGAAGAAAAAAATTCTGATGACAGAACACAATCATGATGACTTATGAAGTATTTTCAATTTCTGGTCACTAAACAAATATATAGTTATAAAATCTTATGGAAAATCTATAAAATATAATTTAGCTCATTGTAAGGGTGAAATTAAAAAAATTAAGAAAGACATTAGTTTGTGATACAGCTATTTATCAGATATAAAGTAACACAGAACTTAATCTATGCAGGATGACAGGTTTTTGTTTGTTTTGTTTGCACATCAAAATCTAAATAAAAAAATATATTGTGTCCATTAAAAAATTTAAATCTCAGTTCTTAAAAAATTCTTCTGACAAGCTTATCAAGAGCAAAAACTTGTAACATAATATCTATCTTGTAAAACCCTAAAGTTATTAAAGGAAAAATTCAAAAGAAATACTTAATGTTCAATTTTATTTGGAAAATTTTCAGTGGAAATCAAAATAGGGTGAGCAAAAGCAAAACAAGATGTCTTTTTTCAGACTGGAATAAGAATATAAAAATTATAGACTCTATTTGGTATAGGAGCCTGTTTAAATGCATTAGAGAATCTGAGATATCTGAAAGACTCCTGATGGAAACTGACAAAAAAAAAAAAAAAGAAATGTAATGATTCCTGTCATAAGTAAAGAAGAAATAAGAACTTTCCAATTGTGGGAGCATGTGTAGCTGTCCACACACTTTGAACTCAATCAGAACAACCTAGAGAAGCCTTTCATATGTTCCTTTTGTTGACGGTGTTGGTAACAGCATTAAAAAAATGATCTAATTTTCATCTATTGAGATATCTCTTCAGACAGTGTACTTGAGGAGCACATCTTGTCTCCAGAGGAATAATGCTTTCCAGTCGGCTAGCTATGGGTGTGGTAGGGGATTCTGTGCAATCAAACAAAAGGGTTTAACATTACCATGTGTCAGATAGAAGGAAGAAGTGCATCTTGGCTATGACATAATAAGATATTCAGTAGCATCTGGAGATCTGGGTCACACTGTAGTGATCAGACAGTAACAACTAAATGCCCAAATGTTGTTTGTAAAAAGCTCCATGTTTCTAGGAAGCAGATGAACTGACAGAAGGATAACAAATATTTTGGCAACATTTTTTTCTGATAACTTATTTACTACAATGTTTGTATGAATATTTCAAATTTTAAGCACCCTCAATTTTAGTGTTTTCAGTTTTTTTCTGTTATTTTAAAATTCTGTAACACCCTTCACTTTATAACAAACATCACTATACCTGATTTATCAATAAGAATCTAAAGGATAGAAATGTAAAATTATATTCACCATTACTTACAGTTATCGTGAGATGCAACTTTGACCTAAATTACTACCATCAAAATTTTTGTTTCATTTTGTCATAGGAACTTATGACATCATTATTTAACATCTTAGAAAGGTACTAAATCTTCACTGTATGATATTATCGTTATTAGCATTATTAAGAACCTGTGAAGAAAATTATTTTATATAAAAATAAATAAAATATCAATATCCTAAGTGAAAAATTTGGAAAAAAGGATTAGAGTAGTAGAAACATTCGTGACTATTACACTCAATGGCATGCTAGTAAATAATAACTGAGTCTCAAAAATTAAAGTAAAAAAGGAAACTTTGAATTTAAAACAGTTTCCATAAATACCCACTCTATGGCAGATTTTGAGCTCCTTGGAAAAACCTTAGGTAAGTGTCATCTGTGAATTCAGAATTGCCAGAAAATGATTTGTTCATATGAGTCTGAAATCATATCTCACATTATAGGTTATGACATTTTATCATATAATATTTATTATCCTGTTCCTAAAACTTATTAATCACCAATAAAACCATTCCTCCTAACCTCAATGAGAAAATAGTAAATGACATTTAGAGGTGAATGTTTTACAGTTCTAAAAAGTGATTTTTTAAATTGTGATCAGAAATATTTCTGGTGACAAACACCTTCAAAATTTTGAAAATAAAAAGTTATTCAGCTTCTCCCTTTGCCCTGGGAGGTCAGGTATTCAGTGTGCAGCAGTGAGAAGCTTATGGAACATTGTGGAATGTCTAGTAACGTGTACCAAATAATAAAATTTGGAAGGGCTGGGAGAAATGTGTGAGGTTAATACAGAGTTACTCTGTAGAGTACTATGAAATATAATAATCATTTTTGCTTCAGCCATCAATTTTTATTTCTCCCATACTACCTTAACTCTCTGCTCCTATATCATAAGAATTCTTTTATTCTCTTATATATTATTGCCTGAGCATTCTAATATTCAGTCAGGTAATTTTTTTTCTAGTTTTTAGTATTGACCATGAGGGGTTCAGAATGGGGTGAAAAGAGAGCACTAAACCAAGAGGGTTTTTTTGCATATTGTGTGCACATCTGGAGCAACATTAAAAATGATAATGCATAGAATGTATTTAAAAGTAAAAGAAAAATATCTTTATGAAAAATTAGGCAGTCCCTGTAATGCTAGGTATAGGGAAGGAGGATAGTATACCTACTTTGTGGGGCACTTGCTGAGTGCATAGCCACGACATTCATTTACTATAGACCATTAAGCAGAACACAGTGGTGATAGAACCTGATGACTGAACCCAGGAGCAGACAGCACCCTGCAAAAGTCTATTGGTATTACCAGATATTAAGCAGAATCAATTAGTTCAGAGAAAGAATTTTGTTTACTTGAAAGAATAGTGGGAAAAAATGCTGAGACTGCCAGTTCAAAAGCAACCAGTAGAGCCAGGCATGCTAGTGCATGCCTATAATACCAAGTACTTCAGAGGCTGAGGGCAAGGATCTCTCAAGGTCCAGGCTAGCCTATGCAAATTAGAGAGACCCTATCTAAAAGTAAAATAACAAGTTCTGTGAGTTTAGCTCAGTTGGAGAGCACTTTCCTAGCATACACAAGGCCCTGGGTTGCATCCTAGTACAGAAAGAAAAAAAGAAAGAAAGAAAGAAAGGAAGGAAGGAAGGAAGGAAGGAAGGAAGGAAGGAAGGAAGGAAGGAAGGAAGGAAGGAAGGAAGGAAGGAAGGAAGAAAGAGAAGAAAAGAAAAAAGACACTGGAATAGAATACCTTGGAGTTTCTCTAGATTTCAATAAGGACAAAAACTTAATCAATCAATCATTCATAAATTCTAGACAAATTATGTTGATTAAGGAGAAGACATTTGGAATCAGTAAGATTAATTTAATGTTGCTCCATAGAATATAAAATATAAGCTATTTAACCTAGGAGTATAAGATATAGAATGCTCATTTAAGTTTGAATTTCTCATGAGCATTGAATAACTGCAATATTTTGTATGTATTTATACTAAACAAGCTAATGTTTCCTGGATTTAAATATAACAATGTGTCCTACATTTTTATTTGCAAAACCCTTAAATGATAATTTAATGACAATTGCATGTGAAAAGCCAGCCTTGAACATTACACTGGTACTGAATGTGTGGGAGAGGATAGC
The DNA here is from genome assembly GCF_052094955.1 of Ictidomys tridecemlineatus. NCBI lineage: Eukaryota > Metazoa > Chordata > Mammalia > Rodentia > Sciuridae > Ictidomys > Ictidomys tridecemlineatus. The sequence goes on along the minus strand of NC_135480.1, from coordinate 181,545,773 downwards.
TGGAGAAGTACCTCTAGGAAGAAGAATTCAGATGGAGGTGGGGAATCAAACCAGGTATTGGTTAGGCCTAAGTCTTGGAAGCTGAGAGAAGTTTCCTTAAACTATAATTTTTAACCACAGTATGGGACAAATTAATCCTTTAATTTATGTACAGCATACTATGTCTGCAGCCCATGGTAGATTGCAATGTCAAATCTGCAGCATTCAGTGAACGACAGGTGATTTGCCATAACATTTGGAAGTCTTAACATCTGAAAGACAATAAGTTGTTGAAAACATTATATTCAAGTTTAAATTGTAATTGAGTCCTGAAATAATACTCATTTAATGATTTTTATATTTTACCATAACCTTTCAGATTGGTCCAAGAAATAAATTATGCCACTTAGATGATCATTATCAAGAACCATTACTGACAACAACTAGTTTAACTCCAAAATAAGTCTCAGTAGCACATTTTGAATTGTTCATACCCCAAACCAGGAAACACACTTATTAATTCCTCACTCATGAACTGGCTTGCGAAGATGTCTGGGGATTTAACCTCATATTTATTGTCTCAGATTTTACTCTATCAGTCTCCTAACAGTTGTCATAACTCTGCTAATAACATGTTAGCATAGTTGAGGCTGAAATTGTATTGCCTGGAAATTTATGATTTGTGGTATTAATATCCAGACTTATGAAACTTTTATGCCATCCCCAGAAGCTCATGAGTTTTGGGGTATATGGCTGTGATTTATCCCCTTCATATCTTTAATAGGATGGAGATGAGAGTTGCTACATCTACTTTAGGTAATGACAATTTTCTGGTGAGATTACTTTTTTTTTTCAAGATTACTTGTCCCTGCCTCTTCCCTACATTTTAATACCAAAAGCAACATGAGGTCTTAAGGCCAGTTTCCAAAAGATAGTATTTTTATTAATACAGAAAACAATCTGGGCAAGTGTCAGAGTTCCAGGATCTAAGTGAAAGATTTTGACCACTTTCCTTTCTCTGTTTATTTTCAAGATGTTTTTAATTATAGGATGCTGCACAGTATGTTCTATTACTTTAAAAAAAAAAAACTACTGTTAAATGGCAACTTAAATATCTTTTGTCTTTAGAGCATGGGTAACTTGGAGCACATTGTGATTAAGGCATCTTAAATCTCACTCTAGGGAGTAACTTGCTTCAGGTCATGGATGACACACACATGAATCTTGCTAACTCCTAATATCAGAAGAGTAGGAAAAAGATACAAATCACAGAACAAGACCACTGACAACAAATTTGTTTCTCTCACCTATACTTAGAAATCTTTCCAGTGTTGGTTTTTTTAAAATGGTATATATGTTCTTAATATAATTTTAGGATTATTGTTTATAAACAAGAGTAATTTGAAAACTGTCTGCTTGAGAGAATAGGTTACAGTACAAAAGTTCTGTAAAACATTACTCTGGTACCAGAGCTTGGGATTTCACTTTGTTTATTCCTGGGACAACATTGTCATAAGAGCAAAAAAAAAAAAAAAAAAAAAACATTTTAAGAGTCTTTAAACCAGACTACTCACTCAATGCACTACAAAGAAAAAAAAGGAGAAAATAAATAATATATCTTGATATCACCCCCCCTCCAAAAAAAAACCTCAAAGATAATAATTGCCTGACATTTTAAAAATTTATCTGGAGAGATGCAGTGTGTGATGGTTAAAATATAAATTCTAGAGCCAGAATATGTCTACCCTTTACTAGTTGAGTGAATTTTAGGTGAATATTTCATATCAGTTCTCCTCAGTTTGTGCATTTCTACAACAACAACAACAACAACAACAATTTTTTAAAAATTATTTTAAAAAACATTATTTGTATTTATTATAGTAATAAAATACAAATAATGGTAATGATTGTATATTTATTTCATTAGAATATTATAATCATTCAGTTAACATATGAAAAATACATAGAACAGTTTCTAGCACATAATAAATACTTAATAAACATTAACTAATGTTTAATGTGTCCTTCATACCAGGCATTATATTAGGCATATTTTTCTATATTACAGTTAATTATTTTGGCCAACCCTGAAAACTTCCATGTTTCTTCATATATGATAACTGAGGTTCACAAATTCCAAGGCTATTAAATGAAAACACATTACTGAAATGAAAACCAAAATTGAGAGTCAGGAGACAAAAATAAACTTCAATCAATTTTTAGATAAGGGAGCGTATTGAAACCAACTGAGAAAATATCCAATTCCTGAGGACAAAAGAGGCAGACTTAAAATTTTGGCTCTATCACAGAATTTTGTATGATCATGAGAACTTTTGTTATCTGTTAAAAGATGAAAATAGTAATGTATTTAATTATTTTCAATTTAAATTAATATGTAAAGAGATCGAATTTAGTGCCTACATTACAATAACTGTTCAATAAATGACGTTTCTTCTAATGTCATTGGTTTTGGAACTCATGTTGTATTTGTTTTTGTATTTCCTTCTCTTTCATGCATACATTGGCTGATATAGATAGTAGATATGCAAAGGAACACCAGAAATGTTTAACAGAAAGATGAGCAAGTTTCCATATAATGACTTGGAGTCAGGAATTTCTATTTTACCATACTTCTTGAATAGTGTTATTTTACTTTTTATACACTTTTAATTAGTGCATTATGGTCTTACATATTGTGGGGATTTGTTGTTATGCGCTTGTACATGCACACAATATAACAACATAATCTGGCCAATATTACTCCCCAGCACTTCCCCCTTCCTTCCTGCCTTTCATGCCTTGGTCCCTATCCGCTACTAATCTCTTTTTGTTGTTTAGGAGATCTACTCCCAACTTTGTGTTCCTTTTTCCTCTCTAGCTTCCACATTCGAGAGAGAAAATAGTACCCTTAACCTTCTGAGTGTGATCTATTTTGCTTAACATGATGGTCTCTAGTTCCATTCATGTTCCTGAAAATCCCATAATTTCATTTTTCTTTATGGCTGAATAAAACTCTACTATGTATATACACCACATTTTACTTAGCCATTTATCCTTTAATGGACATCTAGACTGGTCCCATAGTTTGGCTACTGTGGATTGTGCTGCTATACAGGTATGCATGTACCACTATAGTATGAGGACTTCAAATCTTCATGGTAAGTATAAAGAAGTGGTATAACTGGGTCATGTGTTGATTCCATGCCTAGTCTTTTGAGGAGCCTCCAAACTGATTTCCATAGTGATTGTACTAATTTATAGTCTTACTAACCATGTGAAAGTGTTGCTTTTTCTCCACATTGGATGGTTTCAGTATGCAGAAACACTGAAAAATTACTAAGAGCTAGAAGGGCTTGGTAGTACTAACAAGAAAGGCTTAGCTAAGGATTGCCACATAGACAGAAAGGTTAAATTAATTTATATGCTAAATTTTCTTCAAAAGGGCAGTGTGTCAGTTTAAGCAGAATAAAGAAAAAAGTGATAATGATTTGGAGTTTTTATATTTTATAATTTTGTTCATTTTACTTATTCGGTATGAAGTTATTAGCAGCTAAGCAAAGTAGTTTAAGGTGATTTTATCTTCTTTCTGGGTTAAACATTTAACCCTTCCTTAACCCTATATTTAAACCTCAACTGTTCTTTTTATTTGCTTTAAAATCTGTATTTTGTGATATTTGTATAGTAACACCAGGCTAGATAACTCCAGTGGTGCTCATGGTACTAACCAAGAATAATGTCCCCACTCCTTCACCCTGCTCCCTATCCCATACACAACGTAAGTTCTTAACAGTTTTCCAATATACCAAAAAGATTCTTTGATTCCCATGTATATCTGCATTGCTGAGAGAATTTTTTTTATTATTGTATTAATAACTTCAGAGACTAAGATGGTCCTAACACCCAAGAAACACATTTTTTTGCCAGTTCCACTACCCCTTTATACAGAGGGCTATTAATTTTCTCTGGTGCATTGCACTCTATGACAGCAGTGCCCTTGTTTTGGGTTTGAAATTCTGTTAGAAAATAATGTTGAAATGGCTGAGAGGAATCATTTGCAGCAGTTTTATTCCCTCACATAGGGGAAAATAGCAAAATAAATCAACAAGGCAAATGTGTACTAAAGCAAGTGCAAACACCACTTATGAATGATGAAAATAATAGCATGGGATCTAAGGCTACTCATCTTTATAATATCTTTTCTTATAGGAATTCGAACATCTGCTCATTCAGGGTAAATCAAAACAAACTCATCTTTGAAAAACACCGTTTTTTATTAGTATTTATGATTATGATTTAGTAAAGTTACATTTTTATTTGTAGAATTTTCTTCTTTGAAAAGTTTGGCTTATTTTGTTTTCAATGAAATTATGTATGTTTTCTTTTTTCTAAAAGAATCATTTTCACAAGTGATTATCAGGAGCTATATGTTTTCCTACATTTTCCTCTTTCAATATTGTTCCCACTATGAGAATTTTGACTTATCCCACAAAATGGCAAAAACAGAATAGGTATTTGTTTATCTTCACACTCAGTGGTTATAATTTGGTGACGTTCACATACTCCTTGAAATAACTGTTTCATTTCCAAAGGCATGGGCACAAAATTTGCATGTAAAACTGAGTACCATGTGCAATTGAGTCACTGACTCCACATTTGATGACTACAGACAAGTTTTCCATGAGAGTGTCTCCCCTACCACCTTACCCCCAAAACATATGCACATACATAAACACACAGAGACAAATATATACATACACACACACACACACACACACACACACACGCATATGACGTTTTTCTGATACCTGCTTGGCTTTCTTCCTTACTCATCTGTCACCTTAAGACAGGCATGTTGACTTTGAAAAAAAATGAAGCTAAAAATTCAGGGGTATTTCAAAGCCCACTTCATTTAATCTACAATTTGTTGGGATTTTTAGCCCTCTGTCTCCTCCTGACTGGCGGGAGAAGCTGGGAAAGCACGCCCCGACCAAGAGGAGGCAAGAGAGGTAAAGGTCGCCTGGCGGCCCACACCCATCCCTCCCTCGAGGGAGGACAATCAGATGCCCCAGGGAAAAGGGTCGAAGCAGGGTCTCTTTTATTGAAGAAGTACACACAGCTTATAAACTGCACAGGAGCCAATCAGAATAAAGGTCAGAGGCGTGGAGCGAGTTCACTTGTACACCCATCCCATAGTCTGTAAGGGAAGGCAGGAGCTGTCCAGGAGGGCAGAAGAGTCTTGGACCTATCCTGGAGGTGGTCCACCTTTTCTGTCACCACCCACAGCACTACCTCCTGGCTGATTGCCAACAGCCATGCCAGCCACATGTGGGGCCCCAAGACCGGGAAGCGAGCAGCCATGTCCTAAAACAATTTATTCAATTAATTTGTTCAATGGTAAGGTTTAAATGTTTGTGTCCCTACCTCAAAACTCATGTTCAAATCCTTACTCCAAGTGATAGTTACTAGTAACAGGGCGTTTTAGAGGTGATAGGCCATATGAGCCTCCCCTCCAAATGGGATTTGTGCTCTTTAAATGGATCACCAGACACTCTTAGCCTTCCCACCACATCAGGGAACAGCAATAAGAAAACCATCTGTGAACCAGACCTACCATTGCTATGTTCTTCGGGTTCCCAGTCTCCAGTCTATGAGAAATTAATGTCTGTTATTTATAAACCATATAATCTATGGAATTTTTATTATAGCATCCTGAACAAAGACATCTAATAAAGGGCCATTTCACTGCCCAACACTATGTTCTATAGCAGATCAGAGGGGAAGGATTCAGGGAAGTTAGGAGTAATCTTTTCATCTCTTAATCTTGTTCTATATAAATATTATTTCTTAGCATACATTATAGAGTTTATATCATTCCCCATATTTGAATTCATTTTATGCTTTCTCCATTTAATTATTCTTCATTTTCTCTAGAACAATGAGTTAAAATAGTGGGAATGGTAGAATGAGCAGTAAAACCATACTATATTCCAAATAAATTAATTTGCCATTAGAATTAGGAAATTAATTCTCCACATAGGTTGCTCTACCTTCCAACAGATGCAGATACTGATGAAGTGGATCAATAGGACAAGTTCCAATCTACTTCAGGAGTCTAGAGAAAAGTTCCAGTAATTTGCTTAAAAGAGTAAAGAACTTCCAGGAGAAATGTCTCAGGTCTATGGGAGTGAGTAAAGATTGCTGATCTCTTTCATTTATCCATAGAGGTTTAAATAATTCTGCTCATCCAAGATTTCCCAAACACAGATAGAGGACCAGGTTAAGGGATGGAGGTAGGCTGTGGTCATAAGTTTTAGCATCTTATATTTGTGTATATTTTTGGTGTTAACTAGTTTATGTTAAAAGATATGTAAGACTGAGTTCGAATCTCAAGATATAAAATATCTCACCCTTTTTATTCATTGTGAATTTGCCAATTTATTGAGAACTTTAATCACCTTAATCAATAGGAAGAAAGAAATTCTCCTGTATTGCAGGAATGGGGTTGTGGTGGAGTGATTCTTAGTTTCTAATATGAAGAATAGCTCTTAGAAGATAGGAAGCACAAGATACAATGATTTGAAGTATTGCTGTAGCAAAGGTATGAACATGCCCGCTGAAATTAATTTCTCATTCTGGTCATATCACAATAACTAAAGGAATTCCAATTCGAGATGTCCTAATAGCTGAATCACTCAAAGAGCTTTGATGTTATTTATAATACATTTTTCACCAAATATTTTAAGGATACTTCCAGGAATTCATTTAGTTGCAGATTGCTACATATAGAGTAAAATCTTAAGAGCAAAATTTTCTCATTTCCTGGATTCGTTCAAGAAAAATCGGTGGGGTTAGAAATAATAAAGATTTTATTAAGATATTTTATCTAAGTACAATTTCAATCTCAAGTTTATTATGTTTAAAATAAATGTTAGGCAGCAATATAACAGTATTTACTTACATTTATACATAACTACATATTGGAAAAACATTGTTCCATTTTTTATAATAATATATTCTGCATTTAAAAAACACTATATGCCAGATATTTATGGAAATAAAAAATGCCATATCCTTGCTACCTCCTACAGAGCTTTTTTACAAATTTTGAAGAGAATCTTTGGAGTTTCTTATCCAATTTATATGAAAAAAATTAAAACAGCATAAAATTGAAATAAAATACAAAAATATTCATGTCTTTCAGTAATATTATTAAATTGCTAATATTTTGCCAAATTTCTTTAATTCTCCTTCTTTTTTAAATGTTACTAAATTTTATTGAATCCAGTATATTTAAAATAGTATTTTAACATGAATATAAAATATAATGAAGATTGGTTTAACCTTAATTTTTCTATCCTAAGCATTTGAAACACAGATTATCTTTTGTAATTCCAGCATATTTCAATTTGTATGGTAAATTTTTTTGCTTGTCAATTTTTAATTTTTCTTATTTGTTCTTTTTAGTTATACATGACATAGTTATAGATGACAGTAAAATGTGCTTTGATATATTAAACATGCACAGAGTATAACTTCTCATTTCACATTGTGGTTGTACATAATGTGAAGTTACACTGGTCTATATTCACATAAGGACATAGGAAGTTATGTCAGATCCATTCTACTATCTTCCATTCTCTTACACAAACATATCCCACAATGACAAAGGAAACATTTTGCTGAACAATATGAAACTAAGTTGCAGATATTATTACATATTACTCAACATTTCACGAGTCTCCTGCCAAAATAATAATTTCTGTATAACACAATATCATTAATACAAAATAATCTTACTTTAATAAAATTAAAACAATTATTTATATTCATTTTTCTTAGTTTTAAGAATCTTGATTCTTCTCAAGAAGTCTTATATAAGTCTAGATTTTCTTTTGTTTGTACTTTGCTTTAGTTGATTTTGGTTAGAAGAAACCATCTTCTGTCTTATAGTAAAATATTTATTTGGTTGTACTTAGGAGAAGGTGGTTGCCATCATCACTTAATTTTTATAATTTTTAATTGGAGCATATTAGTTACACAGACTAGTTGGTTTTATTGCAGTACATTCATACATGCATATATGATAATTTGACCAATTTCATTGCACCTCCTCTTGCCCCCCTACTCCTCTCCATGATCTCCTTCTTCTACCCTACTGGGGTCATTTTTGTTTTCATGAGATGCTTCCCCCACTTTTGTCTCTACAGCTTTTTCACATGTGAGAGAAAACATATGGCACTAGTCCTTCTGAGTCTGGTTTATTTTGCTTTAGTTGCATTCATTTTCCCGAAAATGATAAAATTTCATTCTTCTTTGTGGCTAAATAAAACTCCATTGTATATATACACCACATTTTCTTTGCCCATTCACCTACTGACAGACACCTATGCTGTTGTGATAATTGATTACTGTGAATCATGCTGTTATAATTATGGTAGTGCATGTATCTCTAAAATATGCTGTCCTTAATTCTTCTTTTGAATAGATACCAAGGAGTGGTATAGCTGGATCATATAGTAGTTCTATTTTTTAGTTTTATGGAGGAGTCTCCATACTAATTTTAATAGTGGCTATACTAATTTTAGATTCACACAAATAGTGTTGTAAGGGTTCCCCTTCCCCTACATCCTCGCCAGTACTTACTGTTAGTTGTATAACTAGCATCATCAGATTCTTGACCAAATTACTAAAAACTTATGACAACCTCTTTAACAAATGATACTGGGAAAATGGGTTATCCATATATAGAATGTGAAACTAGAACCGTATTTCTCACCCTGTAGAAAAGTAAACTCAATATGTATCAAAGACTGAGGAACAAGCCCAGAAACTTGGCAAATGCCAGAAGAAAACAAAAGGGAAACACTCCAATATGTACAGTTGGAAGCGACTTCCCTAATAGGATTCCTATGACTTAAGAAATAATACAAAAAAAAAATCAAGGAATGGGATGGTACAGAGCTAAAGAGCTATTTCATAGCAAAGGAATCAATTAACAGTGTGAAGAGAGACCCCACAGAATGGGAGTCAATCTTTGCCAGCTGCTCTTCTGATAGAGGATTAATATTCCGGATAAATAAAGAACTCCAAAGGCATTTTACATATGATAAATGAACTAAACAGATACTTCTCAAAAGAAGAGGAACAAAGTCCCAAGAATAATATGAAATAATGTTCAACATCTTTAGCCATCAGGGAAATGCAAATAAAAACTACACTGAGAGTGGTGCAGACCTGTAATCCTAGTGATTTGGGAGGCTGAGGCAGGAGGATCACAAGTTCAAAGCCAGCCTCCACAAAAGCAAGGCACTAAGCCACTCAGTGAGACCTTGTCTCTAAATAAAATACTAAACAGGGATGGGGATATGACTTAGTGGCTGAGTGCCCCTGAGTTAAATCTCAGGTACCCCCCAAACAAACAAACAAAAAACTACATTGAGATTCCACCTCACTCCAGTCAGAAAGACAATCATCAAAAATATTTCATCCTTTTCAACATCATTTCCTTTCATTGTCTCCTGCTCCCAGTTATGCTGCAAAATGTTTTTATTTAATAACCTTGTTTTTCTATATACTTTTTGGTGAATTTCTGGAAATACTTAGAACTAAATGTCCAATGAGAACCAAGAAGTTCCAAAATTCAACATTTTTAAGTCACCAAATTTGTTCTTCTATATTAAAGAAATTTAGAATGAACAATCTAAAGTATAAACTCTTGTATTTTAATTCTCTTTTATTCAATTTTCTAAATCTCTATTGTAATATTTCAGATTGTATATGACATCTATCTTTTGTGGCCATTATCAATTACTGAAACTTCACTCTCTTTTAAACATGTTAATGAGCTCTGTGTGAGGTAATTCAGTTACAGTTAGAAAACAAATTTGTAGTTTCAAATGATAGTTCTTTATAGAAGAAATGTAAAGAGCAGAGGGAATAAGGTTTAAAGTCAGAGTTCTGTGTTTAAGTTCTTTTTTTAAAAAAAAATCTTTATTTTATTTATTTATTTTTATGTGGTGCTGAGGCTCAAACCCAGAGACTTGCATGTGCTAGGCAAGTGCTTTACTGCTGAGCCCCAACCCCAGCCCAGTGTGTTTAAGTTCTTGTTTAGCTAATTGAGACTTGTTTCCAATTGGATATGACATTCCACCAATTTATATCTCAATTTTTTAATCCACATTGAACTTGAAGTGCTACAACTCAAAGTGAGATGTGAGGATTATCTATGATTCCAAAGAAAATGTTTTGTAAGCAGATAGCACTATACAAACTAGGAATTACTTCAATTAACAAGAGTTACATTGTGTTGAAAATTATTTAGAAAAATATTTTGAAGAAATTCATGTTTTTAATCATTGTCTAAATGTATTATTTGTAGATGAGCTCCAAAAATATTTAAATCAAGAAAAAGTACCCTCTTTTAGTAATATGTCCAAATTGATTTAAGCATGTTAGAATGTGTGTTAATTCACATCTGTTTTACAGATGTGAATTTAGTTCCAAGGAAGTCTCAAACCAAATTGTTATCTGTAAAGGGACACAAATCTAATTTCAAAGGATAGAAATCTGTTGTTGGTGTGAACACTATGATTTTGTATGACAAATCTTTATGCAAGTCCTTAAACTCAAAACAATTCTGAGCAATTAGACTTGGGTGTCTTCATAATAATTTTGTTACCTGAATATCTATACAGTTTATACAGGTGGGATTAGAGGTGTTGAAAATGACATTAGGTGAATGAATATTAACCACTAGAGATATGTCCTGATTTTTAGTGCCAGTTCTGTTCCTATGTGTTTCTATGTAGTTTTTAAAAGTTTCTACTTCCTACATCTTTCTAAATTATTCTCTGTCTCCCATTTTTAACCTTCTCACAAAACATGATCATGTCAAATAGATTTCACCTTACAGAAAGGAAAAAAAAACACATGGGTAGTTCTCCCAGTACCATAAAAGTGTTACTTAACTCCTCACCCATCACCTTTCCCAGGATTCATCTATGAAGCTTATGTCATTATAATGTGAGAATCTGACACCATGAAATACACTAGTGATATTCAAAGAATCTTGTCTCAGATCATATATGAAGCAATGTTCAAATATGTGAGTTCTTGGAATGCATCCAATACCATTACAGTTGTCACATCTTATGTGCACTGACTGAAAAAAAGACAACATGAAAAATCTTTTGTCAATTTATACTAAATTACTCATATTCCTTATATTAAAATTGGCTGCTATAAAAATATTGTTAAAAAGTCAGAAACCAAGAAGTATTTAATAAATGCACATGTGCACAAGTGAAACACATGTTTAATTATATATAATCAGCTCTAAGTTTCTATGGAGAGAACACAGACAGTGAAAGTTAAAAAATATTTTATGTTAGCAGTAAATTTTGAAATATTTCACAAGTGGGTCATGAAAGGTAGCTCATAATAACCAACAATGACATAATTGTTTTAAAGTATAATAAAATCCTGCTGAAATTAACAAGTATAATATTTTTTCTCACATGCGATAATCAAATATATTTTTTTTATCCCAAATGGCTTACTATAATAATACTCATTTTTCTTACAGCAGAGGACAAACTTGGAGAACTCATATAATTCAAATTAAGATATACTTAAAAACAGTAGCCAAAACATGCGTTCAAAGGATAGGAATGTGGATCAGTAGCATTAAAGAACAAATCTAGAAATAGATGCACACCATTATGTTTAATTTTAAAAAAGATACGAAAGCAATACCTTATCTTTTCAATAGTCATATTTGAAACAACTGCATATACATATGTAAAACTAGGAAGCTCTAGGTATAAACCAAGCATTTATGTGTGTGTGTGTGTGTGTGTGTGTGTGTGTGAATAAGTTATAATGCAGAAAAGTTTCATAGATTCATTCAAAATAAAGTATAACATAGAATAACATTTCACTGGGTATATTTAAGTAAGGATTTCTTACATGAGATGTCAGAATTAAAAATTAATTGGACCTCATAAAAATTAAGAGCATTTCTTCTGTGAAAGTAAACATAAGAGAATAAAATGAGCCCCAAATAGGGAGAATACTTTACAAATTACACATTAGACAAAGTGCTTACCTGAATTATGTAAAGAAATTGAATTGATAGAAATAATGTCAACTAGAAAGTAAGATTCAAATGTCAAAAATTAATAGAAGTAGAATCAATTTAACTGGCTTATTTTCATTAGAAATTACTATCTTTAGCTATTAAAGAATAATGGCATTCAAAATTGTAAGTGGCCTACCTTGAGATTCAAATGTTAATCTCACAAAGTTTGCTCAGAGGAAATCAAGATGGGAAAAAAAAGGAAGGGTCATGAGCTGGGGAACAGTTTTAATAGAGAGATGAGGCATGCCTATTTGGTTGCAGATACTCATCAGCAAAAGTAAGTGACCTATAAACAAGAGTGCAATCTCTCATTTGAATTCAGCAAAATGGTAGATGTCATAATCCACGTACCATGTTCACTTTAGCACAATGTCTGGGGTTATATGGATTCTTAAAGAAAAGATCACTCAATCATTTATAGAAGTTTATCCTTATGGAAGACATATACTTAAATTCAAAGGCAGAACTTAAATTTTTGCAGAGAAAATTAAATAATAATGATGGGATATATCTAATTAATGAACTTATTTAAAAAGTCATCACCAATAGAAACTTAGGATGAGTAATCTAAACAAAACAAGAAAGAAACTTTATCTAAGAATAATAGTTATGTGATAGGATTGGAGATATATGAGAGAAGCTGGGAGGTAAGCTGATGCAGCAAATCAGACTTGTTTTATAGGATTACAAAATCAATTTGACTGTGATGATGTCATATACCAACCATTCTTATAAGTAGAGAAGAGGTAGCTGGACTTGTTCTAAAGTTCTATCTCTCATATTGACCCTGAATTCTAAAAGTGGCAAAACTATGAATGGAAAGTGTAGTCAGACAAGGTTTAAGTTTGTTGATAAAGAAAAAGAACAAAAAAAATCAAATCCCTCAGAATTTTTAATGAATTACTTGACTTTAGTCTGTGGAATGGGAACAATGAGATAGATACTCAAGATTAAAGCATTGCTAACTATATCTGCAAATGTCACTTCTCCTGTTCTAACACTTTTTATTTAATATGTGATTATGATAATGATAGCATATACTTTCTTAATGCTCACTATATTTTTCAAGTGTACTTCATGTATTAACACATTCAAATCTTCCCATAACTTTTTGAATTCGTAACTATCATTGTTTTACAAATGAGAATAAAACTAGTCAATTAGAATAGTTCTCCCAACTTTTCAACATTTGCCCTTGTCTCTAGGTCACCATCAAACACTGAATTTGGAGTCATGACTACCCCAAAATGAAATCAAATGGAGGTAATGTTAGGTAATAAATATGTCAGTTATTAAATTTTAGAGAACAAATACAGTGTTTCCTTCCTGAAATTAGTAAACACAATAATAACAATGTGACATGTATTTGTTTTTCCTTTTTATTTATTTATTTATTTTTTATTGGTTGTTCAAATCATTACAAGGCTCTTGACATATCATATTTCAAACATTAGTTTCAAGTGAGTTATGAACTCCCATTTTTACCCCAAATACAGATTGCAGAATCACACTGGTTACACATACACATTTTTACATAATGCCATACTAGTAACTGTTGTATTCTGCTATCTTTCCTATCCTCTACTATCCCCCCTCCCCCCCACTTCTCTTTTTATCCCGTCTACTGTAATTCGTTTCTCTCCTTGTTTTTTTTTCCCCCTTTCCCCTCACAACCTCTTATATGTAGTTTTTTATAACAATGAAAGTCTCTTTCCATTTCCATGCAATTCCCCTTTTCTCTCCCTTTCCTTCCCACCTCGTGTCTCTGTTTAATGTTAATATTTTCTTCCTGCTCTTCCTCCCTACTCTATTCTTAGTTGCTCTCATTATATCAAAGAAGACATCTGGTATTTGTTTTTTAGGGATTGGCTAGCTTCACTAAGCATAATCTGTTCTAGTGCCATCCATTTCCCTGCGAATTCCATGATTTTGTCATTTTTTAATGCAGATAATACTCCATGGTGTATAAATGCCACATTTTTTTAATCCATTCATCCATTGAAGGGCATCTGGGTTGGTTCCACAGTCTAGCTATTGTGAATTGTGCTGCTGTGAACATCGATGTGGCAGTATCCCTGTAGTACGCTCTTTTAAGGTCTTCAGGGAATAGTCTGAGAAGGGCAATAGCTGGATCAAATGTTGGTTCCATTCCCAGCTTTCCCAGGAATCTCCATACTGCTTTCCAAATTGGTCGAACCAATTTGCAGTCCCACCAGCAATGTACAAGAGTACCCTTTTCCCCACATCCTCGCCAGCACTTGTTGTTGTTTGACTTCCTAATGGCTGCCAATCTTACTGGAGTGAGATGGTATCTTAGGGTGGTTTTGATTTGCATTTCTCTGACTGCTAGAAAAGGTGAGCATTTTTTCATGTACTTGTTGATTGATTGTATGTCCTCCTCTGAGAAGTGTCTGTTCAGGTCATTGGCCCATTTGTTGATTGGGTTATTTGTTGTCTTATTGTCTAATTTTTTGAGTTCTTTGTATACTCTGGATATTAGGGCTCTATCTGAAGTGTGAGGGGTAAATATTTGTTCCCATGATGTAGGCTCCCTATTTACTTCTCTTATTGTTTCTCTTGCTGTGAAAAAACTTTTTAGTTTAAGTAAGTCCCATTTGTTGATTCTTGCCATTAACTCTTGTGCTATGGGTGTCCTGTTAAGGAATTTGGAGCCCGACCCCACAATATGTAGATCAGAACCAACTTTTTCTTCTATCATATGCAGAGTCTCTGATTTGATATCCAGGTCCTTGATCCATTTTGAGTTAACTTTTGTGCATGGTGAGAGGAGGGGATTCAGTTTCATTTTGTTGCATATGGATTTCCAGTTTTCCCAACACCATTTGTTGAAGATGCTATCCTTCCTCCATTGCATGCTTTTAGCCCCTTTATCAAATATAAGATAGTTGTAACTTTGTGGATTAGTCTCTGTGTCCTCTATTCTATACCATTGGTCCACCCACCTGTTCTGGTACCAGTACCATGCTGTTTTTGTTACTATTGCTCTGTAATATAGTTTGAAGTCTGGTATTGCTATACCACCTGATTCACACTTCCTGCTTAGAATTGCTTTTGCTATTCTGGGTCTTTTATTTTTCCATATGAATTTCATGATTGCTTTGTCTATTTCTACAAGCAATACCATTGGGATTTTGATTGGCATTGCATTAAACCTATAGAGAACTTTCGGTAATATCGCCATTTTGATGATGTTAGTTCCGCCTATCCATGAACAGGGTATATTTTTCCATCTCCTAAGATCTTCTTCTACTTCTCTTTTTAGAGTTCTGTAGTTTTCATTGTATAAATCTTTCACCTCTTTTGTTAGGTTGATTCCCAAGTATTTTATTTTTTTTGAGGATATCGTGAATGGAGTGTTTTCCCTTATTTCCATTTCAGAAGTTTTGTCGCTGATATACAGAAATGCCTTTGATTTGTGTGTGTTGATTTTATATCCTGCCACTTTGCTGAATTCATTTATTAGTTCTAGTAGTTTTTTTGTAGACCCTTTTGGGTCTTCTAGATATATAATCATGTCATCCGCAAATAGTGATAATTTAAGCTCTTCTTTTCCAATTTTTATGCCTTTAATTTCTTTCGTTTGTCTAATTGCTCTGGCCAGTGTTTCAAGAACTATATTGAATAGAAGTGGTGATAGAGGACATCCCTGCCTTGTTCCAGATTTTAGAGGGAATGCCTTCAATTTTTCTCCATTCAGAATGATGCTAGCCTGGGGCTTAGCATAGATAGCTTTTACAATGTCAAGGTAAGTTCCTGTTATCCCTAGTTTTTCTAATGTTTTGAACATAAAGGGATGCTGTATTTTGTCGAATGCTTTTTCTGCGTCTATCGAGATGATCATATGGTTCTTATTTTTAAGTCTATTGATATGGTGAATAATATTTATTGATTTCCGTATATTGAACCATCCTTGCATCCCAGGGATGAATCCTACTTGATCATGGTGCACAATTTTTTTGATGTTCCTTTGTATCCGATTCACCAGAATTTTATTGAGGATTTTTGCATCTAGGTTCATCAGAGATATTGGTCTGTAGTTTTCTTTCTTTGATGTGTCTTTGTCTGGCTTCGGAATCAATGTGATGTTAGCCTCATAGAATGAATTTGGAAGAGCTCCCTCTTTTTCTATTTCCTGGAATAACTTGAAAAGTATTGGTATTAATTCTTCTTTAAAGGTTTTGTAAAACTCCGCTGTATACCCATCCGGTCCTGGGCTTTTCTTGGTTGGTAATCTTTTGATTGCTTCTTCAATTTCATCCATTGATATTGGTCTGTTCAAATTGTGTGTGTCCTCCTGACTCAGTCTGGGCAAATTGTATGTCTTAAGGAATTTATCGATGTCTTCACTATCCTCTATTTTATTGGAGTATAGGTTTTCAAAATAATTTCTAATTGTTTTCTGTATTTCTGTAGCATCTGTTGTGATATTGCCTTTTTCATCCCTTATGTAATTTGATTTCTCTCTCTTCTTCTCTTCGTTAGCATGGCTAAGGGTCTGTCAATCTTGTTTATTTTTTCAAAGAACCAACTTTTAGTTTTGTTAATTTTTTCAATAGTTTCTTTTGTTTCAATTTCGTTGATTTACGCTCTGATTTTAATTATTTCTTGCTTTCTGCTACATTTGCTATTGTTTTGCTCTTCCTTTTCTAGGGCTTTGAGATGAAGTGTGAGCTCATTTATTTGTTGGTTTTTCCTTTTTTTGAGGAATGACCTCCAGGCGATGAATTTCCCTCTTAAAACTGCTTTCATTGTGTCCCATAGATTCTGATAGGTTGTGTCTGTATTTTCATTTATCTCTAAGAATTTTTTGATTTCCTCCTTTATGTCTTCTGTAACCCTTTGATCGTTCAGTAACATATTGTTCATTTTCCATGTGATATTGAATTTTCCCTTCCTTCTTTTATCATTGATTTCCAGTTTCATTCCATTATGATCAGATAAAATGCATGGTATTATCTCCACCCCTTTATATTTACTGAGGGTTGCCCTATGGCATAATATATGGTCTATTTTTGAGAAGGATCCATGTGCTGCTGAGAAAAAAGTATATCCTCTTGATGATGGTTGATATATTCTATATATGTCAGTTAAGTCTAGGTTATTGATTGTGGTATTGAGTTCTATAGTTTCTTTATTCAACTTTTGTTTGGAGGATCTGTCCAATGGTGAGAGAGGTGTGTTGAAGTTGCCCATATTTATTGTGTTGTGGTCTATTTGATTCTTGAACTTGAGGAGAATTTGTTTTATGAACTTCACAGCACCATTATTAGGTGCATAAATATTGATAATTGTTATATCTTGTTGTTTAATGGTTCCTTTTAACAGAATATAATGTCCTTCCTTATCCCTTTGGATTAATTTAGTCTTGAAGTCGATTTTATTCGATATGAGGATGGCTACACCTGCTTGCTTGCGAGGACCGTGTGCGTGATATATTTTTTCCCAACCTTTCACCTTCAGCCTGTGTATGTCTTTTCCAGTCAGGTGAGTCTCCTGGAGGCAGCATATTGTTGGATTTGTTTTTTAAATCCATGTTACCAGCCTATGTCGCTTTATTGGAGTGTTTAAACCATTAATGTTTAGAGTTACTATTGATATATGGTTTGTTCTTCCAGCCATGTTTGATTATTTATCTCTTTTTTTTTTCAATTTAGTTTGTTTCTCCATGATTTGCTTTCCCCCCTCTGTCTGTCTTTACTGAGGTACTTCCCACTGTTGGCTTTGGTTATTGTTTTTCATTTCTTCCTCGTGGAGTGTTTTGCTCAAGATGCTTTGCAATGCTGGTTTTCTGGCTGCAAATTCTTTTAGTTTTTGTTTATTGTGAAAGATTTTTATTTCATTGTCGTACCTGAAGCTTAATTTTGCTGGATACAGGATTCTTGGTTGGCATCCATTGTCTTTCAGTGTTTGGAATACGTTGTTCCAGGATCTTCTTGCTTTCAGCGTCTGTGTTGAAAAATCCGTTGTTAACCTTATTGGTTTACCCCTGAATGTAATCTGTCTCCTTTCTCTTGTAGCTTTTAATATTCTCTCTTTGTTCTGTATATTGGATATCTTCATAACAATGTGTCTTGGCGTTGGTCTACTGTGATTTTGTATGCTTGGTGTCCTGTATGCATCTACAATTTGTATATCTGTTTCCTTTTTTATTTCTGGAAAGTTTTCTGTAATTATTTCATTTAGTAAATTACTCATTCCCCTGGTTTCAATTTCTATCCCTTCCTCTATCCCAATGACTCTTAAATTTGGTTTTTTTATATTATCGCATATCTCTTGTATGTTTCTCTCATGATTTTTAACCATCCTATCTGAGTTGGCTAGACTCTTTTCAAGTTGATATATTTTGTCTTCATTATCAGACGTTCTGGCTTCTAGTTGCTCCACTCTATTAGTGATACTCTCATATGAGATTTTAATTTGGTTTATAATTTCCTTCATTTCTAAGATTACTGTTTGATTCTTTTTTATAGTCTCTATCTCCTGATATAGATGCTTAACTTCTTCTTTTATCATTTTATGTAATTCCTTCTCAATGTGTTCTTTCGCTGCTTGAATTTGCTGTCTTGTGTCCTCTTTAAGGTTCCATTCCATCTGTCTAAGGTGTTCCCTGAGTTCTTTATATGACCACTTTTCTGATGACTCTATGTCATTCTGAATATTTGGGCTGTCCTGTGTTGTTTGTACTCCTTTTCTTCCTTGCTTTTTCATACTGCTCATTTTGCTTTTTGTTCTGTTTGACTGTTGAGTTACTGTCTACTCCTATAAATTTATTTGATGCTTGGGAGGAAAGGTATTAGCAGGGAAGGGAAGAAATCACCAAAGAGAATGAGAGTAACCAGGTAGAATTCCAGGAAGGGGGAATCTTAGAGTCCGATTCACTATTCTTCCATTAGGTGAAGCTGTGCCCACCAGGCTAAGCTTCTCTTCTTAGTAGGCGGGAGCCTGTCACTGTGCAGCAGCTTTTCCTCCCGGACTGGGCGGGTCTGCTCACTGGTAATGCTCACCACAATACTGGCTACACTCCAGGTCTGCTGCTCCTGTGTGCCCTGTTTTCATGGCCACCTGGGCACGCTCTCCCTGTTTGCCATTCCCTGGAATCCTAAGTTTGTAGGGCTTGGGGTTGAGGACCCGAGTCGAATTTGCTTGCCCTCTGGTAGTCACGCCCCCGGAAACTGGTGCAAGAGATCTCAGATGTTACCTCTGGTGGGAGCCGTAGCTGGGAGTTCCGTGCGGTGGGTCCCGCGCCACTCCTGATTCCCCCGTGCGGGCAGGGCTGTTCGAAGTGCCCAGTGGTCGGGACTATTTGTCCGTTTGCCGTGTGGTCGGGGCCCTTTGCAAAGCCCAGTGGGCAGGAGTTGTTCACAGGAGCGGGGTGGGGGTGGGGGTGGGGGGTCGTGTGGTTTGCAGCTCCGAACCGGCTGGGGGTGGGATGGGGGGGGTGGGGGTGTTGTTTGTAGCGCCAAACCGCCAGAGGCAGTTCACAGACTCAGGCCTTCGGGCCCAGTCCGGCCGCGGCCATTTGTATGTTCGCTGCAGTTCGCTGCAGTTCGGCAGCGGCTGGCAGGAATGTGTCCCTGATCCGCGTTGTTCCCGGCTGGGAGTGGGGTGGGGGTGTTGTTTGCAGCGCCAAACCGCCAGAGGCAGTTCCCAGACTCAGGCCTGCGGGGGGGCCCAGTCCGCAGCGGCCATTCGTATGTTTGCTGCAGTTCGCTGTAGTTTGGCCGTAGCCGGCTGGATTGTGTCCCTGATCCGCGTTGCTCCGAACCGGCTGGGGGTGGGGTGGGGGTGTTGTTTTCAGCGCCAAACCACCAGAGCTTGTTTTTCCTTTTGTAACTAAGAAAGAAGAAGAATGGCAGGAAGGAAGAAAGAAAGAAATACGGGAAAGGAAAAATCAGTGTTATTTACAGTTAACAGCTGTGGAAAAACTGATGAATCAATTTCAAATGTAAAATTGCTTTCTTTTTGAAACCATATTAAGACTTTTCAAAAGATTTGGAATAAAGGTTCATCTACTTTGTTTTATAAGTGTATGCATTAGTGCTTATGAACGCAAGGAAAAGTGATAGAAAACCAATTACTAAATGATGTGCATTTGTAAAAGACTGCCACCTTATTTTTAGGACATATTTTTAAGGAACTAATACACACTGCTATGAATATAAAACACTTTACAGTCAAGAGTAAAAGAAATAGGGCAGTAACAAGGCTGCACATAAAACCTTTGCAGAGGCAGTCAATCTTCCATGGTCATACCTGGCTGACTCAGTACTTCAATGATGTATTTGGAAAAGGGATTGTCAATCAAAGCAGATAAAATGTATCCATAAATGTATCATAAATTAGAACTTTTTAGTGTTGGACATTTTTTTAGAGTGGTGGTATAGAGGGCTGAAACTTTATTTTAGAGGTAAAGATATTTAAGACATTTATCAATTATTTAACAGTTAGCAACAATGAATTTCCAAACTAGGATGAAACAAAGTCCCAGGGTGACATTGCATCCAACTACTATCCCTGAATGTTTCTTCCTAACCTGTTGACACTTTCCAACTTTTTGTTGTCCTAAAAACAAATAATGGTGGTTCTGGAGAACATTTCTTCTTTAATTATGCAATTATTTCTTATATATATCTTATTGGGATAAAACTCAATTTTTGTCATAATAATATGTAAATAAAAACAATTTAATTTTTATTTAAGAATAACAATTTATATATGAACTCTGTAGTAGTAAGAGATGTAGATCATTTTAAGATTCTGCAATGTAAGGGCACGGTTGATCAATATGAACACAATGAAAGAATCCAACTTCAGATGTTAAAAGAGGTATGTGAGGGATATGTGATTCGAACATTAGTACAAGTCATGGAAACTGAAATTGGAGCCTGACCTGAATTGAAGAGTATTTTAGGCCAAAGGATACTAACAGAAACATATTGAGGAATAGCTGGCCTCTGGAACCTATCAAAGCTGAGATGTCGACAGGATTTGTGACAAGAAGTAAGCACCTTGTATTTCACTGAAAAACAGAGTTGGAATTTTCTTTTCATTTTTTGGTAAGAAATATCAAAATATCTTAATTTTTATGCAACTTATATAAATCATCTTTTAAATTTCATTTTTATTTGACACATAATAATCATTCATGTTTTTGAAGTAGAATGTGATATTTCATTTGTAGATTGTGCAATGATTAAATTGGCGTATTTAGACCATAAACCATCTCAAATATTTATCAGTTCTTTGTGGTTAGAACATTTAAAATTCTCCCTTAAAGTTATTTTGAAATACGAAATATCACTGATTAAAGTTACACTCCTGTGCAATTGAACAGAAGAACTTATTCCTCCTAAGTGTAACTTTGTGCTTTTGACAGACAACTTTCTCTCCTCATTCTCCTCTGCCCCATCCTTCTTAGCCCTTAGTAATCACTACTCTACTCTACTTTATGGATTAATGTTTTTAGATTTCACATATAAGTGAGATCATGAGGTATTTATCTTTCTTATGTTATGACTTACGTTACTGAAAACAATTTCTTCCAGATTCACCTATGTTGCCACAAAGGACAGAACTTTATTTTTTAAAGTGGATGAATAGTACTACATTATGTATACAGGCAACACTTTCTTTATCCATTCATCTGTTAATGGATATTTAGATTGGTTCCACATCTTGGCTTTTGTAAATAGTGTTGCCCTAAACATGAGAGTGCAGATTGCTCTTTGTCATACTGACTTGGCAAAGGAAACAATCCATAGAGTGAAAACATAAAGAATGGGAAAACATATTAGCTTTTGATAAGGGATTAACATCAAGAATAAATAAGAAACTAGACTGGACAATAAAGAAAAAATGATCCAATTAATAAATTGCCAAAAGACCTGAATAGACAGTTCTCAAAAAAACACAAATAGATGGTCAAGAGGTATATGAAAAAATGCTCAACATCATTAATCATCAGAGAAATGCAAAAGAAAACTGTAATGGGATATTTTTTCACCTCAATTAGAATGGCTATTATTAGAAAGACAAAAAATTACAAATGCTTCTATGGATGTGGAAAAAGGGAATAATTATACAGTATTGGAGGCATGTAAATTAAGACAGCTATTTATGGAAAACAGTACAAATGTTCTTCAAAATTAAGGGCACAGCAACCATATGATCCAGCAATTCACCTTCTATATTATATATCCAAAATAAATTGGATTTTTTTTGGACAATATTAGACATTTACTTAAAATAGAAGACAAAAATACTGGACCTGTTGTATAAGAATGTTGTATACAATATGTAACAATTTTTGGAAATATTTAATGGGAATACATTTCATAAATTTTATTAATGTTTAAAACCTGTTCTTTTACTGCAAATATATGTGATAAAATACCAAAAAGTAAACATGTGCAGATTGAAATT
Organism: Ictidomys tridecemlineatus; assembly: GCF_052094955.1. NCBI lineage: Eukaryota > Metazoa > Chordata > Mammalia > Rodentia > Sciuridae > Ictidomys > Ictidomys tridecemlineatus. The sequence goes on along the minus strand of NC_135480.1, from coordinate 181,523,212 downwards.
AAAACATTCTAGCATTAGATAGAATATAATATAAAAAGATACAATATATACAATTAGGTTGCAGTGAATATAGATAGTAAATTTTTTATGAAATGCTTTTTATTCCTATGCAATCTTCTAAAAGTACCTTAATGCATATTGTGCGTATATATGCACATGGATGTATATGTATGTATGGAGATAGGTAAATCAGCTATTTAAAATGTATCTAATCTGCTTCCTCCAAGAACTCAGAAAGATGGAAAGAAAGACCATTCTACTCTCTTAATTTTTTAAAAAAATTCTGATTAACCAAAGAAACATTTAAAAATCCCTTCAGACAACTAAGGTTGCAAGGTAGTGAATACTCCCAACTCTAAGAAAAAATAGCACCCTTCCATGCAGAAAGGACTGCCTTGCCTGTTACAGAACATAGGAAGAAATCAGAACCACAATACAAACAGATAAAAAGAAGCCAGCTAAACAAATTGTTAAGAGTTTCAACTGATAAATAGAACAGAGCCTCTGTAGGCAGGCAGAGGAGCACTCACAGTCTCAGTAACAAGGATCTCTGTCAGGTGCTTTTAAAAAGCCCAAGCTCTGCATAGAAATATGGAATAAAAATGTGGAATGTAGAAGGAAGAGAGAAAGCGTAACAGGTGTTGGGGAGGACAGGAAAAATCTTGCATAGTAAACCTTATCAGGTCTTCTCAGGATATTTCTCAAAGTCTCAGGCTTCTGGAAGAGGGGCAGAAAATCATTTCATCATTGTTAAAATTTTTTTAAACTATGCTCCCTCTGGGGGAGAGGTAGGAAAAAGGCCTGAGGGTAAACCCCTGTGCCAGTGTTAAAGATCTGTCATGCTGGGAAAGTGGGAAACTTACTTGCCCACAATACTCACAGCAGATACAAGGCAGAGCAGAAGGGATGTAGGTGCTAAGAAAACCACATCCCTGAGAACTAATGACAGGAAGGTCACTTACCTGTAAGGATGTTAGTTCTCTCATGTCTACGCCACACAGACACCAGACAGCGTCCTTGCAAGCACTAAGTAACAGGCAGGGAGAGACCACCACTAAGGGAGCCTGGAGTCAGACACCCCTCCTGTATTGCAGGCTTATAGAAAAAGCTGAACCCTCAGAGAGCTCTAATACCAAGGAAAATCCACCTGTGGTACATGGAAAATCATAGGAGCAAAACCCCAAATCTTGGGCAAATCCTGACTAGATCAATTCAATCTCCTTTGATAACTGACTGAAAAAAAAGACTACTGATTTCCATGAGTGAACATCACTGAACCAGTTATCAACTGCTCTGGAAACTGGTTAACTTTTTTTGAGACAGTGTTAAAGAAAAAAGATTAAAACACGTCAAGCAATCTGTAGAACAATACAAGAGAGATACTATGGTCATGAGTTAGAGAAATGATTCAAATGCTGAGGAATTGAGGGGAAATGACCCAAAAAAAATTCACAAATATATAGTAGATTTCAGAAAAGAGGAGGAAATTAGAAGAAATAGTATAAATAAATGCTTCCAAAATAAAGAAATAACAGTGATGAATGCCTTTGACAGGCTCATAGCTAGATTCCACAGAGTGAAAGAAGAATAAGGAAAATTAAACATAGGTCACCTCAAATTACCAGTCTAAACATTTTTTTAAAGGAGAAGCAAATAGCCAAATGGTTTAAGATACATGAAATTAAAATTCCAAAAAGGAGGAAAACAAGAAGAAAAAAAAGTTGAATTCACAATTACAGAGAAATTTCAAAATATAATGAAAGAAACCAGCAATTAATCCAAAAGCAAAGGTAAGATATAATCAAAGATAGACAGACATATACATATCTGTAAATGTAAATAGGAACACATTCAGACAAGTAATATTCAGATAGCTGAATACAAAGAAATGAAATAAATAAATGGAAAATAGTTAGATACAAAGGACACATTAAATACAGAAAATAGTGACAGAAAATCTCTGATCAGATATGCTGAAAAGTAGAATATAACGGAGCAATTCTCAAGTATTATAATTATAATTTTGTATCAAATATAAATATATTTCACATCTAAAATAGACCTGAAAACTCTTTTCAGGCCAACAAAAATTAAGAGAATTGATTGCCTGCATGTATTTCTTATAAGGAATAATAAAGAAATGACACAGAAATTGTTACTCCAGAAAAACTTGGATTTATAAGAAATGAATATTCTCAGGAATTATCAGCAGCAAAATATACATAAAAGGCATTTATCTTTTCTTTTCATGATTTATACAGAAAATGACCTAAAGCAAAATAATAATAATTATGCATATTATAACATGTAAATTTGACATACGTACCAAAGAATATGGAAGATGGGAGAGATGAATTGAACTATGTTGTAATATTCATAAAATATAGATAACCATGTATGATATATGTAGGTGCACTGTGATAAGGTTAGTGATCTATATTATGAAATCAAAAGCAATCACAAAAGAAAGTAGAGAGAGAAGCTAAAAATAAAATTAAAACAAATAATAAAAGTACACATTTATATCTAAGTCAGGCAGAAAATTAAGAAGAAGCATAAGAACAGGTGGAATGAATGGAAACCAACTAGTAAGGTGATATGCTAATAATTGAACTGAGTGTACTAGATCTGAGTACCCTATTTAAAAGGCAGTGATTGTCAGACAATAAAAATAAGAGTCAGTTATTTTCTGCAAGAATCCCATGTTAAATATACAGGTAAATATATATAGGTAAAGTATAAGTAAAACAATAGGGGGGAAAGCATGAGAAATTTAGTCCCAAGGAAACTGGAGAAGCTATGTTAATATTACACAAAGCATACTCCAGATCAAGGACTATTACAGGAGATGAGGAAGGATATTGCATAATGGTAAAAGACTGCATTCACTAAGAAGGAATAGCAGGCTTAAATATTTACAGTACTTAAAAATAGAGCTTCAAAAGGGCATCAAGTAAAACCTGATAGAACTAATACAAGAAATAGATAGCTTCACAATTATAGTTTGAGACATTCTCTTTCAGTAATTAATAGAACAAATAGAAAACCATTTAGGACACAAATATCTAAGCATGTCAAATCAACTAAACCTAACTAACATTTATAGAAAACTGCTATTAATGGCAGCAAAAACACATTCTTTAAGTACAGAGTTACCATACCTATCTCCCCAAATTAACTAAATTCTATATAAGAGTCCAATCTCACTTATTTTCCAGTAATATACATGTATCATATCTAAGACGTTACATTACATGTAGCTGTCATGTATCCTTGGTGTCTTTGGGTCTGTACAGTTTTCCTGTTTTTCATAGCTTTGGAAGATTTGAGAAGTACTTGTCAGGTAATTGCACAGAATGTGCCTCATTTTTGGTTTTTATTAGGTATTCTTCTTGATTACACCATGGTTATGGGTTTTTGCAAGAACAAAGGTTAAGTACCCTTTAAATCATGGTATATCAAAAGCTCATGCTATCAACATGAGTCGTCACTAAAGATGTTCACCTTATTCAGTTGACCAGTGTTGTGCTGCTAGTTTCCTTCATAGTAAATTTTCTTTTTTAACATACTCTATTCTTTGGAAATGTCATTAAGTGTTGTCCAAACTCATCTCTTAAAAGAAAAAAAAAGTAACTACATGAATTGTATTCTTTTATAAGAAAACTTTGTCTTTAATTGTGTTAGTCAGCTTTTCATTGCTGTGACAAAGCATCTGAAGAAGCAACTTAATGCAGTTTTAGAAGTTTCAGTCCAATATTGGTTGGGTTCATTGTTTCTGGGTCTGTGATAAGGTAGAAGGGCCTGTGAAACAAAGATGCTCACCCTCATGATGGCCAGGAAGCAGAAAGAGAGAGAGGCCAGAGACAAGATATACCCTCCCAGAGTATGCCCCAAGTGACCTTTTCCTCCAGCTAGATCCCATCTCCTAAAGAGTCTACCATATCCCTATAATGCCATCAGCAATGAACCAGTGAATGAATGGATTAGTAAAATGATGAGGACAGAGCACTCATGAACCAATCACTTCCCAAAAGTTCTACCTCTGTGTATGGTTGCATTAGAGACCAAATCTTCAATTGATGAGCCTTTTGGGGGTATTCTAGATCTCAGTCATACATGTATTCTCTATTCACTTAACCATATATGTACATCAGAATGGACTTTGGGATATATTTTTTGCTTTGGGTTATAACTCATGACTCTTTATGGATTTATGTTTATATTATAAGTAATTATTAATAAAACATTAATGCCAAATTTTGATTGAGGGGATATCCAAGAATACTTAACATCTAAGTATCTTATTTATCATTGCTTCCAAGCTGATTCAATGGCTTCCTAAACTGGCTTAGAAATATGATGTGAAAAATGTTATCTTTCTATCTTTCTATTTCTGAAATATTTCACCTATATTCATTTTTCATCTCTTAGAGGAACTTTGGAAATAGTAGTGTTTCCTGATATTAGTGTTAATTTTATTACTGGTGCTAATAAGGGCAAATCTTTTTCATGTTGTTAAAGATGAAATGGAACCAAGTTTATTCTGATATATATGCAATTATTCTTTCATGTCTACAATAGAGATTACAGAGCAGAATGCATTCCAGCAGATATCTCCATTTTACATGATTTTACAATTTTCATATTTTATACCTTGATACAAAACTGAATTAAACTGAGGTAACTTGATTGGCAGGATTTGGAGGCAAGTTGAAAATGTTTTTACCTGAATCCTGGATAGATGTATTGCAAAGTATATACCACAATATCATGATACAACATTCAGTTTTCCTATTCCAGTAGTCTAGAATCAGCAGAGGGAGAAAACAAAGAAACTACAATGAATCTAATGAAATTACTCAAAATCTCAAGAAAATAGTCTAAACTTTGAAGAAAAACTGAATCAAATGAGCCACAAATTGAGAAAGTTACTTATTACATGTTTTATAAGTAAATAAAATAATTTTCTCACCAAATGCAAAATAATGCATACATTCTGAATTTATCTCATGCTAACTATGAGAACTATTTCAACTTCATTTATTAATACTCCTTGATCATTTTATTGGTAATAGAGATCAAATATCACAGGATCTACAAATTACAGTTGAACTCTATTTTTAACTACATGCTGATAAAATACAATTCATATGTGAAAAATAATAGTGATATTTGTTAATACATCTAACCAGGATAAAGCTTTCTAATATAATTTTAGTGGGCAAATAAAAATTATGCACTTTTTTCTTGTGCAACTTGTTTTTGAAATATTTATCATTTTGAGACACTTGTGTAACAGGGTGACTATATTTAATAACAAATATTATATTCTTGAAAGCTGTTAAGAGAGTAGGTATTATGTGTTAGCAACACATAAAAAATGACGTGAGGTAATATACATATCAATTACCTTGCTTTAGCCATTCTATGATGCATACATATTCCTAGATAAAGATTTAGACATAGATCATTATAAACTACTTAATGATTCATAAATTCTTATACTTTTCCTGGTAAGTATTATTGCACTGTGACATATTCATCCCAATAGTCAATTAGCTGTATCCAATATCTGCCTAATTCAAATGCAGGAATTTACACTGGCACATGGATGAGTTCTCAAGCATGTAGAATTTCATTGTATGTATTTGATGCATCAAGTCTCCATTTTTCAAAATAATTTTGCTTTTACCTAAATTTTTCACATCAAATTTTGTATCATGGATGTGTTAAACATAATATCACTATTTTTCTCTCTCTTTAATTTTATAGGTTATAGTCAATAATAAACTGATAACACCATGTGTTGTTACAGACAGCATGGGTGTTCTAGCATGATTCTACTACTCTATTTTACTCATTTTTGGTTGTATTCATTCAAGTAGTAGATCAGTCATTAACACTTTATGACAATGGATCACATTAAATAACTTGTTTAGACTCGTTATTGCAAGACATATTTACATCTATTAATGTGAAATTAGAGGCTTTAGTATCAGTTCTTAGGTCCTAACTGGCAGACACATATGTGTTTGTGTGTATATAAATATAATAAATGTAGCCAAAGTATGGAATCCTTTAGAATAAGAAACTTAAGTAGGGATAAAGGAAATATAATCTCTCACTGTACTAAAAAAAAAATTTTTTTTACATGTTGACCTATTAACTGATCAAACTCTCATTGGTTAACTTTTGTGTAGCATGCATTGTGGCAGGAAACATGGAATCCTGTCATTATGATTATTCACACTTTTTTCTGGAATAAGATAGATAACAACAATGAACAAAAATTACTGTGAGAAGAAGAAATACAGTCAATCAACAAATATATGAAAAAAAGTGTTCGACATCTCTAGAAATTAGAGAAATGCAAATGGAAACTTCTCTAAGATCTCCTCTAACTCCAGTCAGAATGGCAATTATCAAGAATATGAGCAAGAATTAATGTTGGCAAGAACATGAAGGGAAAGGCACACTCATACATTGCTGGTGGGACTGCAAATTGGTGCAATCAATATGGAAAGTAGTATGGAGATTCCTCAGAAACCTTGGAATGGACCCACCATTTGACCCAGCTATCCCACTCGTAGGTTTATACCAAAAAGGCTTAAAATCAGCATACTACAGTGACACAGCCATATAAATGTTCATAACAGCTCAATTCACAGTAGCTAAACTATGGAACCAAACTAGGTGCCTTTCAACAGATGAATGGATAAAGAAAATGTGATATATATACACAATGGAATATTACTCAAACTTAAAGAAGAATGAAATTATGGTATTTTCTAGTAAATGGATAGAGCTAGAGAATATCATGCTAAGTGAAATAAGCCTATCACAAAAAAACCAAAGCTGAATGTTTTCTCTGATATGTGGATGCTATTTCACAATAAGTGGGGTGCTAGGGAAGAACTGAAGTACTTTGGATTAAACAGAGGATAGTGAAGGGAAGGGAAGTGGAAGGGGGTAGGAAGGTAATAATAATAAATAATAAATCAGATAATATGGCCCTATGTGCTTATATGATCACATAACCCATGTGATTCAACATCTTGCACAATCAGAAGAATGAGAAGTTATACTCCATTCATGTAAGATGTGTCAAAAAGCATTCTATTGTTATGTATCACTAACTAGAACAAATAAAAAAAATAATTACTGTGAGGTTGGGAGTATAGCTCATCAATAGAGGGAGCTTAGCCTACAAAGCCCTGGGTTCCATGACCAGCACAGCAAAAATATAACGTACAAAGTAATAAAGAATTATTACTATGGTTCAAGTCTGAAGAGGATCTAAAAATGTCACAAGAAGGGAATTGAGAACTTCATCTAGAAAATTGTATGTTGGGGAAAAGTAGTAGAAGAAAGACATTAGCCATAAAATCTAGGCCCTTCAGACAAAAGCAAAACACAGGGAGAAGGTGCACAGTCAAGAAAATTCCAAGTAGCTGCTAATTTTCAGAGGCCAGGGCTTTGCTCATAGGATGCTAGAAAATGCTTGATACAGAGCTAAGATTTAATAGTGCTGCACTTTCTCCATGTAACATAGAATGATCACTTTTATTTTTAAAATATCCACGAAAATACTAACTCACTTATTAGTTATTTCTGGAAGTTCCATACATTTTTCCTCTAAAGAACATTTTACAAATTTCTGCTGCTATTCTTCCAGTTTCCCCATTGCTTAATATTTCTTTCTAGTTTTCAAGATACAGTTTTTAACAATTCCACTTATAAGGCAGGTATACAGAAATAATAATTTCTCATGTTATTTCTGAAGTAACTATCATAATAACAATAGATCATTAGCTTAGTAGAGTCTTGTTTCTCAGTGTGAACTGAGAGCCTGGTTTGGCTGATTTCTATACTTTTAAGTTTATTAAGTTATGTTTCATGGCCCAAAATGTGATCTGTATTGATGAATGTTTCAAGCAAGTTTGAGAACAACATGAAATCTGATGTTGTATGAAGTATTACATAAATGTCAATTAAATCCTAGTGATTAGTGGTGCTGTTCAGTTCAACTACACCCTTATTGCTTTTCTGCCTCCTGCATGTCAATTCTTGATAGAAAGGTTTTGAAATATCCAGTTGTAACAGAGGAGTCATTGGTTTCTCTTTGCATTTCCATCATTTTTTTTGGGGGGGGGACTCACATCAGATGTTCTATTATTAGTCACACAAATGTTAAAAATTTCTACGTCTTCTCTTTGATCCTTTATCATTGACCCCTGTATCGTCACATATGATCCCTATCCCTAGTGATATTCCTTATTCTAAAGTTTGTTTCTGAAATAAATACAGCTTATCTAGCTAACTTTTGTTGTTAGCATGCTGTATGTTTATCTATTTTTTATTCAATTTATCTGTGTCTTTATATTTATAGTACATTGATTTTAGACAATAGACCATTGGATCAGACTTCTTCCAAACCAGACACTCACTGTTTTATTTTTAATTGTTGTATTTAGACTCTTGATATTTAAAATGATTATTGACATATTCAGATTAATATCTACCACATTTAGTACTGTTTTTTATTTATTTTCCTTGTTTTTTTCTTTTTTTCTTTTTCTTTCAACTTTTTTCTTATTTTTCTTGTTTTACTTGGGCATGGAAAGACTTTTAGAGTCTTTACTCCTATCCTTAGAACAAGAAAAAAAAGGTGAACAAACAGAAAATCAATAGATCTTCTTAAATTTATTAGATATCTGTGGTTACAGAACAAGCCACTGTTCCCAAAATTAAAGAGAAGAGAGATAGAATATCAGAACATAACTAAGTACAAGCCTATGAGGAAAAAAAAAAGTAGCACCTCAATCAATATGTGGGATAAGAAGACCTAAAGTGCAATTAATGAGTTAATGGAAGGTTAGTGTGGATAGTATGAGGTAAAAACTCCAGAGGTCCTCAATTTAGTGAAGCCCAGATTTCTATAATGTCAGAGGGATTAATGGAGTCTCACAGTGAAGGTTAGAGAAATTTCTCCTTTCTGGGGAAAGAGATAAGTAGCCATCTAGATATATGTCCAGAATATTCTGCTCTTAACCATGTTTTCATTCAAGAAAAATCTATTTTACCGGAGAATAATTTCATTACAATGTTATTTAAATAAAGCATCAGTAAAATATTCCAAATAATTAGAAAACACATTTTAATTAAAACAATGATCATATATTACAAAAAAAATTTAAAAGAATTCAAGAGCCAGGTGTAGTGGCATATGCCTATCATGCCAGTGACTCTGGCGGCTGAGGCAGGAGGCAAGTTAGAAATCATCCTCAACATTTTACTGAGACCCTTACTCAAAAAAAAAATAAAAATAAAAATAAAAATAAAAAGACTAGGGATGCAGCTCAGTAGTAAAGGGTCCCTGGGTTCAATACCTAGTACAAAACAAGCAAACAAAAAACAAAGAAAAAAAAGAAAAAGTAATTTAATAAGGTAACTGGCAAAATCCATGATTCTGAGCAGTATCAAAAGTACATTTTGACAAGATGAATCCACTCCATTATGGCATCATTAGATTCCAGATTCAGATTTTCTAGATGAAAGCACCTGCCTAGCAGAATCTAGATTACATTAGTATCTTCCAACCAGTGAAGAACTTTATATCTGGATAAATAACTTCAAAAGAAAAATAAAAAATGAAAAGAAGAAATTCTTCAACAGGCAGTCAGAAAAATATGGAAAGAATCACAACTTCATTAAAAAAAAAGCAGTGTTTTAACTTATAATGATGTAACTGATAGTTCACATACCATGTTCTTGCTATGGCTTTCCATATACTCCTTGAAGAATCTAAGATACATGTGTCCTTTTTTCTCATGTTTTCCATTTGTAAAAAATTGACAAGAAGTATCCATCAATTTGTAGCCAAAGATTTTTATAAGATATAATTAAGAACATTTTTTAAAAATAATGTTATTGAATCTAGATTTTTAATAATTTGTGGGGGGATACAGAAAATGAAAATAATTAATAGAAGGAGATGTTATTTGTCTAAATGAGTAGTTTTTATTTTATTCCAAGGCAAGTCCCTAATGACTAGTTATTAGAATGGACTTTCTAGCTATTGGATGGGTAATGGATGAAATGAAATTTAATTCATTGATTTTGATGTTGTATATATGCTCAGAGGGTTTCAGAGATTGCTATCATTCATCCATCAAGAGTTCGAAAACCAAATTCTCTCTTCACATCAGTCATGGGTGAATATGGTCACTGGCCTGTTTAATTAACTGGAAAACACTAATTTATCAAGATTAATAGAAATGAAACTTAGAGTCTATATTCTATTTCTCAGTAGTAATATAGATACTATTGCTCCAAAATGTGATAGGTAAAAATTCAGAAGTCATGAAAAAATCATTAAAAATATATACACCTTCTTTACAAATATTTAGTATCCTTTAAAAATAACCTATTCGTGCTAGAATATTCATTTTCTTTTAATAATGGGTATTTTTTCTCAAATATTATATAACTTTTATATAGTGAAAGGATATATGAAATGGTCAGATATGCCATACCTTTGGGAAGTTTTGCTTAAAATTCATATCTTAATTACAAAATGAATGCTTTTTATTCATTTATTTCTTATTAAAGAAATTTATTTTTAAAGGAATGAAAGAATAAATAATATTCATTATTTTACTAACTTTCATTTTATTTTTATAATGCTCTAAATACCTTTTTATGCCTGAAAGTTGTAAATATAAATGAGTTATCAAATTAGCTTTAATTTGGGGGAAAAAGAAGAGGAATCAGAAAATTATAAACACATTATGAAATTTCCACACAAAAGTCTAAAGGTGGACTTTTAATCTTTATGAAAATTAAGTAATGGCCTTAAACCAACATACATATTAAAGATATTTGATAAATGAACTGTAGATAGCAAAGTTTGAAAAAAATCATGGAGGAGTGACTCACAATGCCAAAAAAAAAAAAAGTGGCAGGTAAATCTTTCTTGTATACTGTCAAATTCACAGAGCCAAAATAGGTGTCTCATTTTTGATAAGGATCTTTCTTCAGGGAGCCTACTTAAATCAATATAAATCGATGCTTTCTGAAATTCTGGCACTGATACCGAATGGACAATAGCATAACTGTTAGGTCAGAAAAGAATACTTGAACATTTTTTATGAGGCACAGGTTTTCTTTTGGTATGTATATTAGTTTCCAGTGGCTGTTGTAACAAAATGCCAAAATTTAAAGTCTTAAAACAACAGAAATATATCATCTCACAGTTATGGAAGCTAGATGGCACATAAATAAACTGTTGTCAGGGCCATGCTCCACCTGGAACCAGTAAGAGTGAATCCTCCCTTGTTTTAACCTAGCTTTTGGTGGCTTGTCAGCAGTTCTTAGCATTCCTAAGTCTGCAGTGACTACATTTCAAATTCTGCCTATGTAATCATATATCATTTTTCTTGGGTGTGTCTTTACTTGGTGTTTTCATCTTATAAAAATCCTAATATTAGATTAAAATTTACCCTAGTGACATCAGAACTTTTTTTATATCTGTAATTACTTTATTTCCAAATACAGATTCACAGGTACAGGGGTTAGGACATCAAGATAAGACAGTGGGACAGTGGCACATCTATTGTGTGATAGGAAAACATATTTTATTAAAAGAGAGATTCTTGGGCTGGGGTTGTAGCTCAGTGGTAGAGCACTTGCCTAGCACATGTGAGGCCCTGGGTTAAATCCTCAGTACCACATAAAAATAAATAAATAAAATAAAGGTATAAAGAGAGAGAGAAAAGAGAGAGAGAGAGAGAGAGAGAGAGAGAGATATTGATTCTTTCTAATGATATGTGTGAGTGAATTCATTATTTTAAGTTGAAATGGGTTATGTGTACCATTACATGCCCTCACCAATAGGAAAACAATACTTAATAGTTATTTTAAGAAAGTATATAACAATTTTTAAAAATAAAGTTCACAATGGTAAAAACTACCATAGAAGTAGAGTAGAATAGAAAAATAAGAAAATATTAGAAAGAATAAAGACAATAAAGCATTGAATTTTAAGAATGAAAGGATATTATATATAGACAGCAAAGTTTTAGACTTTATAAGAATGCAATCTGTAATTATATGACAGAAAATCAAAATATGAAAGAAAGAGATATGATTGCTTAGCTCTAGTTAAGCCACCATCAACATTAATCTGGTACAAAGAATTTGATAAGTCAATTACCACAGAAATAATTTTGAACATGATTAAAATTCTTTTTTTTTCTAGGAGGGATTGAACCCAGGGGCACTGAGGCACATCCCTAACTTTATTTTTTTATTTTTTTGTTTCGAGATGGGGTCTCACTAAGTTGCTTAGGGCTTTGTTAAATTTTTGAGCCTGCCTTTGAACTTGTGGTCCTCCTGCCTCTGCCTTCTGAACTGCTGGGATTACAGCTGTGTACCAAGACACTTGGCAGAATTCTATTTTAAAGAAACATATTAATAAGATGATTTCACAGCTAAATTCTACCTATTTTTAAATAGTAAATAAATGCAATATAACAAAACATTCAACACCATAAAAATCATAAAATTTTTCTCAATAGAATGTATTGATCAGAATGTGTTTAATACCAGTGTGATGAATTTGATTCTGTAAAGAAAAAAATTGAGTACTTATTATGATTATAGATGCAAAGAAAAATGGAATCTATTAACTTACTGCTATAGTTTGAATGAGTGACCCCCAAGTTTTTCTCAAAGACCTGGTCACCAGGGTGCTACTATTGGAAAGTGGTGGAAACTTTTAGAAGTGGGGCCAAATAGGAGGTCCTAGGTCATGGGGGGCATGCCCTTAAGAGGAATTGTGGGACCCGAGTATCTTTCTCTTCCTGTTTTGCCCCATTTCCTGGTCAGAAGATGAGCAGTTTGCTCTGCTATATGCTCCCACCATGACATACTGCTCTCATCAGCTATCTAAAGTAAAGGGCTACTACTGTATTTTGAAACTAGAACCTAAGGACCATGAGCCAAAATAAACCTTTTCTCTTTATAAGCTAATTGCCTTGGTATTTTGTTACAGTTGACAGAAAGTAAACTAAAATTTGAGTACTTAATTGTGATAATAGATGCAAAGAAAAATGGGATCTATTTTTTATGTTTAGCAAGATAATGCTGAGTTTACAATATTTGCTCATCGCCCTTAGAAAATTTAATAATTTAGATAGCAGAAAATTTTGATAGAATAATTTATGTCATAAAAGATGCTAAAATTTTAATAATATCCAGCCAAGGTAATAAATTAAAACTAATACGGAAAAAAACTATGATAAATAAATTTAGCAGAAAATTTTGACTCTTGTACATAGTATACAAAAGACTATTTGAAAGCTTCAGTTAAAATGTGAAATATTAATCATTTGTTTTAAGAAATATAATGAAACTTTCCAACATTAATATCTTCCTATAAGAAACAACAATATGAGTATAAATACTGGTTAAAAACAAAACAGAACAAAAAATCTCCTCTTCTTATATTATAGTGACCTACTAGAACAATAGTACAGTACAATGTTAAAATTAATGAAATATATGATTTTACCTTTTTTCAATACTGACAATAATAATAGGTTCCAAACAAAGAAATAAAGAAAACCCTCACAAGAAGAATCAGAATTTCAAAATCTAAAATTTACTGAATTAATAAGTAGAACTATATAAAGAAAATTATATGAAAATATAAAGCACTAACAAAATAAATTTCAGAAAACGCACACAAAAAAATGAAAAGGTAGCCCATATTCATGAATTAGAAAAATCAACATTAAGATGTCCATATTACCCAAGGAGAATTATAGATTTAATATTAATAATATTAAAATTCCAATGACTTTTTTGACAGAAATGGAAAAATAATCCCAGAATTTGTAAATGAACCACAAAAGAGCCTCAATAGCTAAAGTAATGTTGAGCTACAGTGAATACCCCACACTACCTCATTTGAAAATATTCTACAAAATTGTACCAATAAAAAAATTATGATATTATTATAAAATAAGCACATAGCCAAGTGAAAAAAAATAGCAAGTCCCAGAAATACATTCATGCATTTACAGCCAAATTATTTTTAAAATATGCCAAGAAAAATGGGGAATAATTGTTTCTTCAGTTTGCTTCTGGAAAATTGGAAATATAAAAATATATACTACATACACACATGCACACAAAATAATGAATTTAGAATTCTATTTTATACTATATATATATATAAACTTCAAATGTATTAAAGACTTAAATGTAAGTGCTGAAACTGTGAAAATATTAGAAAAAAATATGTAGATATATAGATCCATGATGATGGGCAAAGAGCTTTGGGCTATAATCCAAAAGCACAGGCAACAAAAGCAAAATTAGATAAATCAGATATTCTACTAAGAAGCTTCTGCACACAGAAGGAAAAAAATATCAACATAGTTATAAAATATTCTACTGACTAGGAGAATATATTTGAAAACCATACATTTTAAAAGATTAACATCCAAATTACATACAGAACCCAAACAACTCAGTAGTTAGAAAACAACCAAAGCATAAGCAATATAACTGAATAGATAATTGTCAAAGGAAGACATACAAATAGCCAATAGGTATTTGAAAAAAAATGCTCCAGATCACTAATCATTAGGGAAATGTTAATTAAAACCATGATGAGATAGTACCTCTGATCTATTGAAGTGGCTATTAGCAACAGACAACAGATGTTGAGGATGTGGAGAAAAAGGGATCCTTGCATACTGTTGGTGGGAATGTAAATTAGTACAGTTATTATGAAAAACAGTGAGGGGTCGTCAAAAAATTAAACATTGAACTATCATATAATCCAGCAGTTCCACCTCTGCATACATAATCTAAGGAAATGAAATCTCTATGTCGAAAAAGATTTCTGCACTCACACGTTCATTACAAAATTATGCAGAATAACGAAGATATGGAATCAATCTATGTTTTCATCAACAAAGAAAAGAATAAAGAAGGGACACACACACACGGAAAGGAATATGACTCAGTCTTTTCTGAAAAGTGAAATCTTGTCATTTGTGTGTGACAGCATGGACAAACCTGGAGAACATTATAATGAGTGTAATAGGTACAGAAAGGCAACTAATGCGTGATCTCACTTGTATGTGGAGTGTAAAAAACAGTCACACTCATAGAAACAGAAAATAAAATGATATCAGAGGTTGTACAGTAGGATTAGTGGGAAAAATATTTGTCAAAGAACAAAACTTTCAGTTAAATCAGAGAAGTAAGTTCAAGGTTTATTGTATATCATAGTGGTTACAGTTAATAACAATATATTGTATACTTAAAGATTTCTAAGAGGGGCTGGGGATATAGCTCAGTTGGTAGAGTACTTGCCTTGCATGCGCAAGGCTATGGGTTCAATCCCCACCATCACAAAATGACAACAACAACAAATTATAAGAGATTAGATTTTAGGTATTCTCACCATAAAAAAAAGATATGTGAGATAATGCATATTAGGTAGTTGAATTTAACCATTCCAAATGTATGCATATTCAAAACATGTTGTATACCAAAAACATACATTTTTTTATTTGTCAGTTGTGAAAGAAAAACATTAAACAAGAGAAAATTGCAAATTATAAATAAATGGAACACCTCTGGGTGAAGTGTCTAGAGAAAGGAAATCACACAGTGAATATAGCTAGTTAATCACTGATATTGATTTAGAACTGCTGCAATGCAATGGTTATTTTAAGCAGCTTCACTTTAAATTTCTTTTATTCTTGCTTTCAAATTCTCTACTGAAGACATATTCTATTATTTCCTACCTTAAGAGCCCACCACATCTCACACCCATGTCTACAAGGTGCCACCAAACATAGCTAAAATATGTAATTATATTCTTGAACCAGGAAGTTTTAATATCATATCACTTATACCAAAATTAATGTATACACTTAAAGCCATTGTAACTGAAGTGCTGAAATTGTTCTAAAGCATGTTTGGTTTCTTTTGGTATCTCAGATTTTGTATTACATTGTAAATATCAGTGAAAAATTCAAAATATAATTATCATGGTAGATATTAAGATATTTTCACTAGCATTTCCAAATCAATGTGATATTGGTATAGATAATCAGATAAGCTAGTCATAGGGGGAAAAAAGAGAATCCAAAAATGGATGAAACAATAATTACAACTTCATTATATAAAAATAACTAAAAAATAGTTTATAAAATGAACTAAAATTCTTGGGAGAATTTTATGTTATTAAAAGTATATACTAAAAACACTTTTGGTCTTTGTGGCAACACTTCTCAAGCAAGGAACTGTGTGATTAGCTAGATCCACAGACAGAACCACAGAGTCAACTGTCCTAGCAAGTTGGAGAACATTTTGAAAATGTCACGAACACTGCGAATGCGTGGGGAAACACCATCTGTGCCACAGGTCAAATAATTCAGATGGTGAAGTCCAGGCCCCTTAGGTATGCTTCTGACATCCTGTACATTTTTCTTAATACTAGAGGGAAACCAAGAAAAAAAATCTTTCCTGAATGTCATATGTGTAAGTATCCAATATTTGCCTGAAACTAAGACAAAAGCAAAATGTCACTATTATAGGATAAAGCATGAGGACAAAAGAGTGAAGAAGAAACTGTATTAAAAGAAGAAGGGCACTTCCATTATATAATGTTCCTTGATACATCTTCAAAGCTTTATAATTCAGTGCCTCACAGTAACTTCTCCATCCACACAGCGGCTGAAAAGCTGCTGCTACTGCATTCTCAAAAGGCTTCATCTTTTGCCACACTAAACAGATGCTTGCTTCCACTATAAAAAGGAGATCACCACCATGGAGATAGGTATTTTATTCTTTATGGATAGAATCAAGATGTATTTTTCACCAAGATTAGTAGAATAGAATTAGATGGATGGCAATACTGATTAGTAAAATGCTTTCTTATCTTACATAAATTGGTTCACCTCTGGAACTTAAGAAATTTTATCAGTGCAGATAGTGAGATTTCATTGAGTGAAAAATAAATAAATAAAGAAAGAAAGAAAGAAAGAAATAGATAAATATTCTCTATTCCCTTTGCATGCTTTTTGTTTGTTTGTTTACAGAATTAAATATTAGCTCTTATTTGTCCTTAGATTTTGGAACTGGAAATGGAGCAAAGCATAAGTTGGCTTTATGATAACAATATTATATCTGAATTTTTTCTTTTATTTTTTTTTCTGGTATCATGGATTGAACCCAGGGGCACTTAACCACTGAGCTACATTCCCAGCCCTTTTTTGTATTTTTTATTTAGAGACAGGGTCTCGCTAAGTTGTGGAGGGCCTTGCCATGTTACTGAGGCTGGCTTTGAAATTGTGATCTTCCTGCCTCAGCCTCCTGAGCCACTGGGATTACAAGCATGTACCACCGTGCCCAGGTTTTCTGCATCTTAATTTCATTTTATACAAAAAAGAAGCCTCCTCTCTGTTGTGGAGCAAAGAGTGGTTGAAGTTCAGAGATGGCAGAGAAAAAATGTTGGGTTAGCTATTCCTTTCATTGAGATACCAAATGCTGCAGCCGAGGCAAAAGCAGATTGTGACTAACTTCTTATGTCAAATGCCTCAGCATTCCTATTGAAAAACCGAGTTTTACTCCAGATCTAATTTTACAGTGGCTGTATAAATTAGATGGAAAAATTATTCGCACTCATGATGGAAACTCAATTAGTTTCAAATTGAAACTAATTCCCTCCAAAAATTATGCTTTGCTTTTCATGAAGACCCATCTCAGTCTTCAGAGAGTTAATCGCCCGCTACTAATTATGAAATGTTAAGTTGGTCTTAGGTCCATTTTCACATGTAATACCCTGCGTGGCAATACTTTGTTTATGTATTTATACCTCTAATCAGACTGTGATCTCATTAATATTAAAAAAAATTTAAAAAAAAACTAAGGCATGACAGAAGCTCAACATATTCTTGTTAAGCTGAGGAAACAAAACTGAGGATTTTACCTTCCTAGTACTGAGTCAAAAGGATCCGATGAGCCCAGGTTACAAAGATACCCCTTAAATGATAGACAGATACCTGTAGCAGAACCAAAGCAAAAAAAGCCATAAGATTTGCAAATAAAAGGTGAAAATTCCTTAACACAACAGAACAATAGATAAGAGCAGAAAAATTCCATTTTGCAGCTCTGAGGAGCCAAAATACAGCCACTTGTCATCGGTAAAATGGATTCTCACTCAATCTACCTTGCAATTTTCTGACAGAAGGGAGAGCTGGCCATCATATCATCTAGGAATTCCCTCATGTACTTTAGTCTGTCAGCTGAAAAAGATTCAATTGATTATGACAGATGGGCATTAAGTCTGTCACAGTTCTGATGGATCAGGGAGGGAAAAGCTTGATAAATGCTGAGAGACAGATTATGCCTTGATGATTATTTTTGTGAAGTCAGTCATCTGTGTACTGGGTACTTACTATAATCTGCTTGGGGAAAATTATTCTCTCTCACTAATTGGCATATATTTTATTTCATTTTTGACTTAAAATATCCACAATTTCAGCCTGAAATAATTACACGTAACAACAAAGAAAGCATACCTAAGAGCTTCGTAGTCTATACTTCCAAAATTACTCAGACTCTGAAAATCATGTCTACCTTATGAATATCTAAATTGATCCTCTGAAACGTGAGAATATAAAAAGATGTTTTAATTATGACCATATTCAGCCAATAAATAGTCCACCGTTGTTTTATATCAATCTAAGGCTACACCTTAACAAATATTTCCATAAAACCCATATTTATAAAAAATCACTTGGAAATTGCACCTGTATGACATTTCTAATTTGTAAATTAACTTTATGAGTTAGAATAGTTAAATTATAGTTGGAGAGTTCACATGAGAGTAAATGCAATTTTTAGTATTTTCCCAGTGCATACAGTTTACCAAGCTGGTGTTTTTCAAACAATCAATTTAGGTAGGAGACTTACATAGGCAGAAATCTCAGTCTTAAGCATACTTTCAGTTTTGATCTTCATTACATCTTGGAGAATGAGTTCATTTTATGGAATTTCTAGTTTCAAAATGTTTTTTTTAAGGTTCATTGACAAAGCCATTTTTTTTTTAATTTAAGGGCTTTTTTATTTAAAAAAGGAAATTAAAAGCCCTTTTTAACCTCACCTGCTGCACCAGTCCAAAACCAATTTCTCTCAGATCCCTTTCTTGCCCTCCCTACTCTTAGTGGTCCAGCAGATGGTCTGACCCTTGTTGATTAGGTTTCTTTGGCTACAATTTTATCTAGGATCTATCTTCTTTGAAGTTGATAAGAGGCATTCACTGGCTTCCATCTTTTTAAAGTAAGCAAAAGGCACAAGGTAGCTTTATCTTGTTTGTAATGACAACAAATGATAGGATGGTAAATGAGAACCATCATCCATCCTCTCTCTCCCTTCATTTTCCAGCAGTGGCTCCAGCTCCCAAGCAACAGGTCATAGTTACAACTCCTAGAGGTGATCCCTGCTTCTGGACTCCCTGTCCTCCATGTGTCTCAGCAACTTACAGTTTTACTGTTTTTCTGCTTTGGGGGATCCCCTCAATTTTCCTTTTTTATTCTCAACTCCATCATCATCTGTATAATCAATTACTTGTTTTTGAGTGATTTCTATTTTTTTCTGGGAGGATTCTAGATGACACATTTTATAAAAACTAATTAAAAAGAATAGTAGTACCTGCCTGGAATGGAATGTTGAAATGTGCATTAAAGATGCCCAGAGTGTGATTCAGAGTGGGAATCATTTGTGAATGCAAACTATGGATAAAGACATTATATGTAACTGCTGATGTGTCTGTCCTATGACTGCCCTACTGGACATGTCTGCATCTTTATACCATAGTGTCATCATTTTTACCACACGATTCTTCATTATGTATACTCTAAACAGTTCCATTTTCTTTTTTTTTTTTTTTTTAGAGAGAGTGAGAGAGAATGAGAGAGAGAGAGAAATTTTAAATATTTATTTTTTAATATTTGGCAGACACAACATCTTTGTTTGTATATGGTGCTGAGGATCGAACCCAGGCTGTACACATGCCAGCCGAGCATGCTACCGCTTGAGCCACATCCCCAGCCCAACAGTTCCATTTTTAAGAGACAACATTTCCTTTTTTTTAGTCATCTTCATTAAAAGTTTTCAAAAATCAGGAATCTTACTGGTTTAAGACAATTTTTTATTTAAATTATAAGTTATGTAAAAATATAAAAATTATACATAAAATTGTCCATCAATGGATGAATGCATAAAGGAAATCTGGTACATATAAACAAGGGGAAACAACTTACTCTTTAGCCTATGGAATCTGATTTTCACATTCTAACATGTATAAGAAATAAGACTGAAATCAGTCTTAGTGTCTTATTGATGATATAATGTTACCATCAACTTAGTGGTTTAAAACAGTTTAAATTTATTATCTTTTAGTTCTGGAGATCAGAATTTTCCCATTAGACTCTCATACATTCAAAGTAAATAATTGTCTCACTCTGGCCTCAGCTTCTGTTCTCAGACTCTTTGACTTCGGTGGTTAGGCCTACCTCTGTAGAATAACTCATCTTAAAATCTCCAACTTAATTCTCTCCAAAAAGTCCATTTTAACATATAACTGAAGTATTCATGGATTCAAGGATTAAGACAAGCACATCTATATGGTATCTACCTTTTATATTTTGAATTCTTGTTATACATTATCGGTCTCTATGAAATAAAGGCTTTTTATTAGTATAACATATATAAAACTTACTTAATCTTTAGATATAACACATTATAAAAATAATAATTATTCTTATTCTTGACAGAAAATCTAAGGCAAGAATTAAATCTGTCCAGAATTAGTGAATGAATTTCCTGTAGTTGCTTTAATATGTCTTAGTTATTATTAATAATATGAGACGGGAAAGAACCAAGATCTTCAAATGATTTCTTTATAAGAATAAAAAACTACTTACTTATGACAAGGTTGATTTTGTTATAAAAGGTTGATTTTGAGTATCCAGCACTTCACAAATATTATACAGTCTTATGAAAAATGCACTCCAGGCTAGTTTTAATATTTAAGGCTGGGGTACAATATTTTTTTCAAATTCATATATATGTTTCAATGAAAAAAATGTTGAAAATGAAAGATGAGGGAAACTACATATTAAAATTAATAGAGCAGACTGATTTCCCGTTTCTGGTCTACCATGTAAGGTATAACATTGTGTAATGCTCAAGAAAGTCCATTGTTTTAAGTTACTGTTAAGTGGGCAGCTTCAGGAGTAGCAGAGCTGGTAAAACATTGTGGTTTTCTGGAAGAAGAGTTCCTCTATTCCCAGGAGCTATGTGTTTGAGATCAAGGTTGAGACTGATAAAACTCTTGCACAGAGCCTCCTCATGCAGGGCATTACCACAGCAGCTAGGCATCCTGCACCCTTGCCCAGAAACATTCCCAGGCACCAAGCTTCTCATAGTCATGAGGTCATCAGAGACCCCAATCTCAGGCACTGCTATCCCATTCTCTGTCACCACTCTCCATATACTAGGTTCTCTCATTGTTGATCAGAGAAAACTCCCCCTGAAACCTCTGGCAAGGAGACGACAAAAATTACCATGTCTATATGATCCAGACCATCCTACTTTTCTTAACCAGGTTTTCCCTGAAAGGTAATTATTTGATCAGAGAATGACTTTTGTGGGACTTATCAAAGCCTAATAGGCATGGAACAATGGAAATACATCAAGTTCACTGTGGCTCTCCTGTCTCTTGAAAGGGGCAGGTGACCCAACAAATGCATATGAAGTTCACAGCTGAGAACAGAGATCTACTAAAATAAAAAACTGCAATCTCACTATAAGACTGTATAGTGCTTCCTCTTCCAACCTAGACCACCACACCAACAAAGGCCTCTGGTCAGAGCTTCTCATACTCAATATCTCAGATAACAGCTTTCAACAAAAATTAAAAGGCATGATAAGAAGTAAAATCACACATCGAAGAGGCAGAGCAAGTATCAGAACCACACTCAAATTAAATGATGTAGGGATTATAGGAACAAAAATTTTAAATTGCTATAATGAATGTGCTTAAAAGCTCTAATGGAAAGACTTGACAACACGCATGAATAGATAGGTAATAAAAGCAAAGAGTGAAAATTCTAAGAACCAAAAAGAAATACTAGAGATAAAAAAAACTGTAAAAGAAAAGTGCTAGATCTAAGCACATTAGTGAGATTGACACAAAGAAAGAATCTCAGAGTCTGAGAATATGTCACTAGAACTTTACAGAAGTAAAAAATAAGGAATAAAAACTGAAATAACAACAAAAAGGAATAGAATATCCATGAGCAGTGGGATGGAAATGCCAGAAGGTCGCGAGAGGAGAGGGAAAGGTGGTAGGTAACAGAAACAAAATGAAAAAATATATATATTTGAGGCAAGAATAACTGAGCATTTCTCAAATCATAATAAATTTATTATCAGGCACTAAAACAAAAATCCTGGAAGCTCAGAGAATGCCAAGCAGGGTAAATGCCAAGACATGATCAATCAACTAAAAAATCAATAACAAACAAGTCTACTTAGTAAGATCATATCCAAACTGCAGAATAATGGAGAAAAAGAAAAAGTCATAGAAGAAGCTGTGGGTGAGAGAACCTTGCCTGCAATGGAGTAAAAATAAGAGTTACATTTATCTTCACCTCATAAATCATGCAAAGATGAGAATAGAGTTAGATATTTAAGGTATTGATACAAGAATTAAAGTGACCTTGATTTCTATGCCATGCAAAATTATTCCTTAGAAGTAAAGGAGAAAGACATTTTCAGTTGCTAGAATAATTACCTTGTAAGAAATGTTAAAAAAAAAAGTCCTTTGGAGACAAAAAAAAAATTCTATATGTCAGAAACTTGGACCTGCATAAAGAAAGGAAGAGCACTGAAGAAGGAATAAACAAAATTAAAAACATTTTTATTCTCAATTGATCTGATATATTCAAAATTATAATGGTAGCAATGTATTTGATTTTGTATACTTAGGTAGATAGCTACAGATAAGCTTATGTTTGCTTATGTGTAAGTAGAATATATTAAGCTGGAGATTGAAGGGAAAAACAAGAATATTTTGTTAATATGAGGTACTATGTTACCTATGACATGGTAAAGTATTATTGAAGAGTAGGCTTGCATTAGTTGCAAATGTATACTGCAAATGAGAGGTGTCTTCTAACAAAAAAGTTATTTGTAGCTCTTACATAACTTTAATATAGAGAAAAATTGGAGTCATATAAAATGCTCAAGACTGTAAAAAAGTCCAAAAAATAATAGAGCATAAGTATGAAACCAAAGAACAACAATGAATAAAAACTATAATAGATGTGATAAATATTAATCCAATCATTTCAATTATTTTAAATAAACCATCTAATTATAGCAATTAATCAATTCAAAAACTGTATAATGTTTCCTCTTCCAACCCAGAATACCACACCAACAAAGGCCTCTGGTCAGAGCTTCTTATACTCAGTACCTCAGACACATATTGCAGAGCAGATGAAGTTCCTGGACCAAACTATATGTTTTCTACAAGAAACCCACATTAAATGTAATCACGCACACAGATTAAAGGAAAAGGAATGAAAAAAGACATGCCATGCTAATGCTCATCAACAGAAATGGAAATAGGTATATTAATTTCAAACAAAGCTGACATCAGAGCAAGGTAGTAGGGCTGAAGAGGACATTACATAATAACAAGTGGACCAATTTTCTGAGAATACATAAAATACCTAACGTGTATGCCCCAAGACCAGAGACAAAAACTGAGAGAACTCAGAGAACCTCTACCGTAGTCAGAGACTTCAACACTCCTCTGTCTTCAGATGGATAATTCAGCAGGTGAAAAATCAATAAGGATATAGCAGAACTCAACATCATCATCAATCAGCTGGACTTCATTATCTACAGACTACTTTTTCCAATAACATCAGAATACACATTTCTCAAGCTCATGTGAACATTCACAAAAGTAGACCACACTCTGAGTCTTACAACAAACCTTTAAAAATTTATAAGAATAGAACTAACATAAAATACCTTCTCAGATCACAACAAAATTTTACTACAAATCAATATCAGAAGGATTGTAGGCAAACACAAAATACTTGAAGATGCTTATTTGTAGAGATGTCTCAAGAGAAATTAATATATATTTAAAACTAAATGAAAATGCAGTCTTATGGGAAAGCAGTGCTTAGAGAAAATGTTATAGCATTGAATGCCTATATTAGAAAACAAGAAAGTATGGACATTAATAATTTAAACTTTCATTTCAGAAAACTGTAACAAGAACAAATTAAATTAAAAAGGACCAAAAAAAGTGTCAGAGCTAAAATCACTGAAATTGAAAATGGAAAATCAGTAGAGAAAATCAATGAAATGTAAAGCTGTATTAATAAAATAGATGATCTGTTAGCCAGAATAACTAAGAAAATAAAGGAGAGAAAGAAGAAATTTCTCATATCAAAAGTGAAAAAGGGGATTTCCCTCTATGTCTCACTGATATTAAAAAAGTAATACTGTATGTCAAAAATCCTATAATCTTGATAAAATGGACCAGTTACTTGAAGGACCAAAATTCACACAGGAAGGAGTAGAAAATCTGAATAAAAAACTATGTCTATTAAACAAATTGAATCAATAATCAATAAATTTCCCAAAGAGAAAACATGAGACTCAGATGATTTTGCTGATAAATTTTACCAATATTTAACTAAGAAATTATACCAGCATTATTTATCCTTTTCCAGAATAAAAAATAAAAACAGAAGGAATGTTTTCTCAGCTTATAAGGCCAGCATTTTTTTCCCTCAAATAAAAATCTGATGAAAGATATTATAAGAAAAGTAAAATATGGGACAATATCTCTCATGAAAATTGATGTGAAAATCTTCAGCTGACAATTAGAAAGTCAAATTCAATAAGAATTTTTTTATAAAGGATGAAGTAAAATTTATCCCAGGTCCTTATATTGCTTTTTTTGAAAGGATTACCTGAGGTTTCACTCTAATTTCTAAGTTTTAATATAATATTTAGTGTAATTTTATAATAGTCCCCAAAGAGCAAAATAAATAAATAAATCAATCACAATTGAAGACATCACAATACCTGACTTCAAAGCCCACTACCTACCGAGAAACAGTAATCAAAACATCTTGGTGAAGGTATAAAAAGATACACAAATCAGGAGAACAGACTAAAAGTTTCAGAAATTAATTCATGTATTTAAAGCCAACTGATTATTAACAAATGTAACAAGAACATACGTTGGAAATAGGACAACGTTCAACAACTGGTGCTGGAAGACTAGATATATATTAGTTTAAGAATAAGACTCATATACCTCACCAGGCCCATCAATCAATTCAAAATGGATCAAATACCTAAATGTAAGACCTGCAACTATAAAACTAGTGGAAGAAAGCATTGGGGGAGGCAAAGATATTTTTTTTGAGACTGCAAAAGCACAGGCAATAAAAAAGAAATCTAAACAAGAGAGATTATATCAAACTAAGAAGATTCTTCACAGCAAAGGAAACAGAGTCCAGAGACACCCTGAAGAGTATCTGTGTGAACTAGTCATCTGACAAAAGCTTAATATCCACAATATATAAGAAACCAAACAACTCAACAACAGCAAAATGAATAATCCAATTTTACAACAAACCAATAACAGTCATTTCTCAAAATAAGTATGTGAAAAAATTCTCAACATTCTAATCATCAAGGAAATATAAATTAAAAAGCAATGTGATAGCATCTAACATCTTTTAGAATATTATTAAAAACTAGCAAATCTTGGTGACAACATGAAAAAGGGAAAACTATTAATAAGTTGTTGGTAGGAACATAAATTACTACAGCCAATATGTTAAACCGTTATGGAAGTTCCTTCAAAATATGAAAAAAAGTTACCATGTGACCCAGCAATCCTACTACTGGTTATATATTAAAATGAAATGTAATCATTACATTAAAGACATTCCTATATGTCCATTTTTATTATGATATTAGTCATGATAGCCTAGACTTGGAATCCACCAAAGATGTTCATCAATAGGTAAATGGATCAAAATAATATGGTGTGTGTGTGTGTGTGTGTGTGTGTCTGTGATATAAAATATTCAGACATATAAAAGCACAAATCTTATAATTTGTGGTAACATGAGTGGAACTGGTGAATATTATGTTATGTGAAATGAGTCAAGCATAGAAAGATTAATTTCATGTGATCTCACTCATTTGTGGAAGTCAAAGTTGATTACATAGAAGTAAAGTATAAACAGAGGTCATTAAGAGGCTTGAAAGGGGAGGAGGAGGAATGATAGGGAGTTGATACATGATAGATATCAAAACATGGAGGGGAGGAACTAGATCTAATATTATAGAGCACAAGAGAAAAAATATAGTCTACAATTAAGTATACATTTAAAAATAAGAATAATAGAAGAGTTTGAAAGTTCCCAATACATAGGAATAAGGAGATGTAAATGCCAATTACTTCTACATGATCATTACATATTGTATACATGTATCAAATAACAATGTTATACCCCATAAATAAGTACAAATATTCCATTTTAATTGTTAAAAAGTTGCCACAGAAGCTCAGCAAGCATTCCAAATGGAAATCCGAAGAACAGTTGACCTATCTCTAGTCATGTATGATGAGCAAGTTAAAGAATCCAGGTAGACCAGTCCACCATTTGGGTGAAAGACTGTCAGCGTTTAGCAGGTACTAAATATTCAAGTTAAAGCAAAAGTTGACTTGAGGAATGCAACGCTTTGATATTAAAACAATATATAAGAAGCTCTTGGAAGGATATGATAGCTACCATAATGAGAACTAGAATATACATTAAAATGTTTTAAGAAATGTTTATAGCTGAGGTAAGATCTTTGGACATTGTAAACATTATCTCGTTTACATAAATTTTTATCTAATTACTAAATTTTAGAGGGCACTGCTAAAAATCACAAAGTTTAGATGTAAATACGTCTTTTAAGACTCAAAGACCATTTTATTCTCACCGCATGTAATCATACCTAATGTGTTCAGTATAGGTACATCCCCTCAGAACAAACTAGTTCTGTTCCAGCTAGTAGATATGGTGATGATTCTGATTTATATGTAATAACGTTGAAATTACATGGATCATTTTTGTTTTAGAATTAATTTTAATTAAGTAAGCCATTAGCTAGCTTGACCCCAAAATTTCAGAAGTAGTAAAAAGAAATTACTTTTTACTTTAGTTTAAATGGTACATAAAAGCTTTGCTTCAACCCAAATTTTAACAAGCAATTGTTCAGGGTATTTAGGAGTGGGACCTGTGTGTTTTATCTGTAGGGAGATGAAATGGCTGAACTGAGCATTTATGTGGTAAAAGATATGCCACAATTAGAAGAAAAAAAAAAGGAGGGGAGGATTGGATCCCAATATCATATTTGAAGTACTTCTGGTACAATTATTACAATGTGAATAGAAAAAAAGGTAAGTAGTTTGTAAAATAAATTAACAAAATAGTTAAAATTGGCAATATAATGTAATCACAGTTTATATTTTCATCCATTTTTGCCACTTTAGAATAAAAAGATGATTTTACAAAAGAAGCAATTGCACATATACTCATCTGTTAAAATTTAAACAAAATGTTATTCATTGATTTAGTCTCCATATATACCATCAGTAGCCTGAAAGACAAAAGAAAAAAAGAACATGTGGCAGTATAAAAAAAAAATCACTCAGTGAGCACCATATAGGAAGAGAGCCTGTGTGTGTGTGTGTGTGTGTGTGTGTGTGTGTGTGTGTGTGTGTGTGTGTTTTCTAGGATATTTTGATGTGGTAGAATATACTTGTTCTTTCAAAGAGTTCCAGAGCACTTTGGAAATGCAAGTGAAAATCAACAAAACTGAGTTTCTGAGTTTAGGTCCTAAAAATTTAAGTGAAAAACAAAGTCAGATGAAAAATACAAATAATGAATAAAGTTATATATTATTCAGTGATGATTTTTATAGCAATGAAGGACACAGACTTATGAAAGATTTTAGATTCATTTTTATATCTTAAATATTAAAAATTGTCAATCCATATTCAAAGCTTTGTGTACTAGATAGCAAAAATTTATATCAGTATGCTTTTCTTGATTTTTCATACTTGGTTTGTTGGTGTCTCATAATATTACTTAGTGAAATGGCTACTAAAAACACTATACAACCAAGCATATTGGTTCAAACTAATTTAGTTTGAAACCAAGTGGATTCAAAAACATTAGAAGATAATGTTACAAATGATACAAAGTCACAAATAAGATTAAAATGTAAACGTCTCTTCTACTTTTTTTGGAGCAAAAGAATTGTTTTTATTGTTACCATGTAATATTATTTTGGAAATAGCCACAAACACATAAATATTGATTACATTCCACAAACAATCTCAAATTTATAAGCTAATAGTCCACATAGAAAATAATTTCTGTAGTATGAAGAGTAAAAAAAAATGTTACCTGTAGCTTTTGCATGAAGTATTCCTTTATTCTCCAAATGACAAGCATCTAAGATCTTACAAAATTGTTTTCCTCTAAGAAAGCAAATTTTAATCTGTGATTTCACTGTTGCGTTCCGTTTAGCTTTTCTATTTAAATCAACAAATCAAGGTATAAGTTGCATACTATGAAACACCACACCAGTTTTAAATGTACAGTTTAGTGAGTTTTGTTACCATGGAATTACCACAACTGAGATTAATATATTTCAACACAAGTAAAAGAAATAGTAATTCCACTTTTTATTCAATTGCACTGATCCTAGATTAATAGAAAATACATCTGCTTTTTTGTCACAATAGGTTGTACTTCTGCTAAGTTTTTATATAAATAGAATAACACATTTATATAAAATGTACATATATATGTACTCTTTTGTGTTAGGTCCTTTCTCATCATATTATTTGTGAGAGTCATGTGTGACATTTCATGCATCATAACTTCATCTTTTTCATTGTTTTTTTTTATAATCTTTTTAAAATATATATATTTTTTATTGGTTGTTCAAAAGATTACAAAGCTCTTGACATATCATATTTCATACATTAGATTCAAGTGGATTATGAACTCCCATTTTTACCCCAAATACAGATTGCAGAATCACATTGGTTACACATCCACATTTTTACATAATGCCATATTAGTGACTGTTGTATTCTGCTACCTTTCCTATCCTCTACTATCCCCCCTCCCCTCTCCTCCCATCTTCTCTCTCTACCCCATCTACTATAATTCATTTCTCTCCTTGTTTTTTTTTTCCATTCCCCTTACAACCTCTTATATGTAATTTTGTATAACAATGAGGGTCTCCTTCTATTTCCATGCAATTTCCCTTTTCTCTCCCTTTCCTTCCCACCTCATGTCTCTGTTTAATGTTAATCTTTTCCTCCTGCTCTTCCTCCCTGCTCTGTTCTTAGTTGCTCTCATATATCAAAGAATTGTTAGATAGTGTTCTACTGTATGCATATCCCAAGTCTTATTCGCCTCTTGATTTTACTTGTATGTTCTTTATTTTTTAACTTATATTTTGATTATTAGGATGAGGTTTTTATAAGAATTTGTCTGTAAGTTTATATATTCATTTATTTTGCATATCAGTGTTGCTTCTTTCAGTTGATTTTATATTCGGAAAATAAAAGTATACACATGGTATAAAATTGAAAGTTATAAGAAAGAAAAATCACAGAAGATCTGGATTAGATCAGAATAGATGTTTTAATGTTTCCCTTAGTATTGTTTGTAAAGATCTTGTTCAAAATTTCTATGACTATTTAGTACTCTATGGTGTGCATACACATAACCCTAGAAAACTGGGTTTTAATGCACTATTGCATTCAATTTTATATGCATTTGTAGATTAATTTGTACTGTAAGAAAGAAATAGAGATGATTTGTGCCATCTCTTTCAGATGTGAAAAGCTTAAAAGAGTGTTTATTCCACTATAACAACTAGAAAACCTAAGATGGTCTATAAACTAATGTTTCTTAAACTCATAGAAAAATTTCCTTGAAAAATTGAGATCAAAGGACAGCCAAATCACTTGTAATGAATAAAAGCCGCTGGCCCCAGAAAGATGAGACACAATTTCCATTTATCTGACAGAAAGTGAGTGGGAAGAAAACTCCAGGTAAAATTTTTAGCATGATTCTAAAGGTGGAATGTGAATTAGGATGAGTGTATTGAAACATCGGGAGCCACAGAACAAGGGGGCTTGGCTCAGGCTCTCCTTCTACAATGGCACTAGATGCTATCAGGAAAGACTGTGTATGGGTTAGGAGTCAAGAGGAGTCCCTCCTGTGTGGTTCAATGCAGGAGGATTGTTCTCTCAGGGAAGGACAGCAAACCTTGTCACTCTCAAGGAATGGGTAAATACCCACTTCTAACCATGGGGGACAGCTAGGATCATCCCTGATCCAAATTATACAAATTCTTTTCCCCTGGGCAATGGGATTTGTCATGATTAAAAAAAAAAAGAAAGAAAGAAAGAAAGAAGAGAAAAGAAATCCCAGAGACCTACAGACCCAAGTGTTCCCTAATATTGAAACTGGGACAAACCAGGAAAAGGCATCACTCTCCTGTGTCCCAATTCCAGACTACCAAGCTGCAGGTAAAATGTAAGAGCAATTTAGAGCCTGAACATCGGCAAAGTGAGAGAGAAAGTTATTACAGCCTGCAGCTTCACTCTCTAGCAATTCATAGATTCTTAGTATATATATTTTTGATTAATGGATAGATAAAATAATTATTTTATAAACAAAAATAAGTTTTGGTTATGTTTCTATGCAGTAGCCCTAGGCCACAACCTGACATGGAAATTGTTCTTTATCAACAAATGCTTTATTTATTGTGTTCAGCATATTTACTGGATTCCATTGCTCCTCTTAAATGTATCTAAATAGGTTTAATTTAGGAGAATTCACTTCAAAACAGAGAGTGAGTGTTGCTTCAAGCCATATTTACTACTTCTCATTCAGGTATCTAGGTCATGCCCACTGAAAAATGAGTAAGATGATATAGGAAACCAAAGCTAGAATAACTAAATTTTACACCAATATTATTATTTTATGCTGTATTTATGTTCTGTCTCTTGTGCTTAACACAAAGTTAATGGAAAGAGAAAATGTGTTACTAAGCATCATTGGCTAAAAAAGTCTAAACTGGGGATGGTCTGCCAGTTTTAGTAAAATCTGAGCTCTCATTGTAATCTAAATGCTTATGGTAGATTATGTGAAAGTATACTCATTCGTTCAATTTTTATGATTTACCTGAAATAAGCCCAGACTGCTGAGTGCAGCTGTTTTTCAAAGGCAGAATACAAACTTTGTTATTCACCTTACTTTAAAACTTGACTTTTTTTTAACTTGCAGAAATTCTTAGCATGCTCATTAGGTATGTTATTGCCCACACATGTAGTCACAGAACTTTTCTACACAGAAGTTGAAAAGCACTGTTTCAGATGTACACCAAGTTCAGTGATTCCACTACCGGAAGTATTAGGGTACAGTATATTTTAGAGCACACTTCTGTCATCATCATCTTTTTTTCCCCCTGTTATAACAGAAAAACTACATCCTAGAAAATTTGTGCGGAATAGAAATTTATTCTGGAGGCAGAGAAGTCTAAGAGTAAGTTTCTAGCATCTGATAAGGGTTTCCTTGCTAAACTCTTCACATGGCAGAAGACAAAAGGACAAGATGGGTATAAATTCTGTATCCTCATAAGACAGAGAAGAAGAGAAGGAATTTACTCCAGCCAGCCCCTTTTTATAGCAATATGAATCTATTTACAAAGGGAGAGCCCTTATGATCTAAGCACCTCTCAAAAAGTCCAGACTTTCAGAAGTTTTACTTTATGACTTAAGTTTCATCTCATGAGTTTCAGGAGACACATTTAGACCATGGAAGCCCCTGAATAAAGTTCCAAATGATAGGTGTACATTTTCCCCCACATCCTCACCAACATTTATTGTTGCTTGTATTCTTCATAATTGCCATTTTGACCAGAGTGAGATGAAATCTCAATGCAGTTTTAATTTGCATTTCTCTAATTTTTAAAGATGTTGAACATTTTTTCATATTTGTGTTGACTGATCTTATTTCTTCTGTGAAGTGTCTATTCAGTTCCTTTGCACATTTATTGATTGGGTTATGTGGTTTTTGCTGTTAAGTTTTTTGAATTTTTTATATATCTGGGAGATTAGTGATCTTTCTGAGGTGCAGGTGGTAGGCTCTCTCATTACACTCTTGATTGTTTTCTTTGCTGTGATGAAGCTTTTTTTCTTTGATTCTACCCCATTTGTTGATTTATGATTTCACTTCTTGTGCTTTAGGAATCTTGTTAAAGAAGTCAGGTCCTAAGCTGTTATGATGTAGATTTGGGTCTACTTTTATTAAATTCACAATGAAAAAAGTAATATGACATTGCACACTACTTAAATACAGATAATAATCAAACTATTTTGAAAATTTATATTCTAATAAAGTAAAAATTCTTGAAGACATCTACAAATTTCTAGAGACATATGACCTACCCAAGTTGAATAAGGAGGACATACACAATTTAACAGATCAATTTCAAGGAAGGAAATTGAACACATTATCAAAAGCCTACCAACCAAGAAAAGCCCGGAACCAGAAGGAAGCTCAGCTGAGTTCTACAAGACCTTCAAAGAAAAAATAACACCAATACTCCTCAAATTATTCCATGAAATAGAAAAGAAGGGAACCCTTTCACACTTATTCTATGAAGCTAATATCACCCCAATACCAAAACCAGACAAAGACACATCAAGGAAAGGAAACTTCAAACCAATATCCGTGATGAATATACTTGTGAAAATTCTCAATGAAATTCTGGCAAATCGTATACAAAATCATATCAGAAAGATAGTGCACCATGATCAAGTGGGATGCAAGTTTGGTTCAACATACAGAAATCAATAAATGTAATTTATCACACCAATAGACTAGAAGACAAGAATCATATGATCATCTCAATAGATGCAGCAAAAGCATTTGACAAAATACAGTACCTCTTCATGTTCAAAACAGGAGAAAAACTAGGGATAGTAGTAACATACCTCAACATTGTAAAAGCAATCTATGCTAAACCAAAGGCCAACATCATTCTAAATGGAGAAAAACTGAAAGCATTCCCTCTAAAGACTGGAACAAGACAAGGATGCCCTCCTTCACAACTTTTATTCACCATGATCTTTGAAACTATAGCCAGAGCAATTAGACAGAAGAAATACATTAAAGGTAAATGAATAAGAAAAGAAGAATTCAAACTATCCCTACACTTCGATGACATGATTCTATATTTAGAAGACCAAAGTATTCCACCAGAAAACTTACAGAAGTCATAAATGAGTTCAAAAATAACACCTATAAATCAAGTTCATTCCTATACATGAGCAATGAATCCACTGAAAGAGAAATTAGAAAAACTACCTTGTTCACAATAACTTCAAAAAAATTGGAAATCAATCTAACAAATTAGGTGAAAGACCTCTACAATGAAAACTACAAAACAATAAAGAAAGAACTTGAAGAAGACCTTAGAAGAGTAAATGATCTCTCATGCTCTTTGATAGATAGAATTAATACTGTCAAAATGGCCATACTACCAAAAGCGCTCTACAGATTGAATGCAATTTCAATTAAATTCCCAACCATATTCTTCATAGAACCAGAAAAAGCAGTCATGAAATTCATATGGAAAAATAAGAGACCCAGAATAGCCAAAGAAATCCTTAGCTAAAAAAGTGAAGCACAATACTAGGCCTTAAATTATGCTACAGAGCCATAGTTACAAAAACAGCATGATATTGGCACTAAAACAGACATGTAGATCAAAGATACAAAATAGAGGACACAGAGAAAAACACACATAAATACAGTTATCTCATTCTAATGACAAAGGTGCCAAAAACACACAATGAAAAAAGATAGCTTATTCAACAAATGGTGCTGGGTAAACTGCCAATCCATATGTAGCAAAATGAAATTAAATCCCTATTTCTCACCCTGCACAAAACTCAACTCAAAATGGATCAAGGACCAGAGACCCTGTGTCTAATCAACTATTTAAATGACAAGAAGAAGAAATAACAAGTATTCTTTTTTCACTGCTATTGTAGAAAATTATGACAAATTTAATACAAGTTTAAAACAATTGTACTATCTTGTACAGTCATAGTCTTACTGGGCTGAAATCAGGGCATCAACCACACCATATTCCTTTTAGCAGACTCTCAAGGGAGAATATGTTTTGATATTTACTTTTTATTTCCCTCCCAACTTCTGGAGGCCACCAATCTTTCTTGGCTGGTGGCTACCTTTTCTGTCTTCAAAGTGAGGGACATTACATTTCTCATATCATTCTGTCATCAGGTAATCCTCTGACTCTGATTTTACCAGGACAATTATTTTGAGGACTCATGTAATTTGGTTGGGTCTGCTCAAATAATCCAGATGTCTATCTCCTGGTATTTACCTGAAACATACCAGCATATCTCTTTTTCCGTTAAACTGGCAGATTAACAGGTCCAATGATAAGGACACGGGCATATTTAGGAATCCATTATTTTTCCTACCACAACTTTCCTATAACTAAATACCTAACTAAGGTTAGAACTGACTGTAGTCACAGTGGCTTAGGAGGCTGAACAAGGGATCAAAGCCAACTTCAGCAATGGTGAGGTGCTAAGCAGCTCAGTGAGGCCCTGTCTCTAAATAAAATAGAAAAATAAGGGTGGGGATGTGGTTCAGTGGTTGAGTGCCCCTGAGTTCAATCCCCAGTGCCAAAAACGAATGAAACAAACAAACAAAAAAAATGGTTAGAACTGAGATTAGAAAAAACAATTCTCTGTCACTACAAATTATTTGAATTATTAAAAGAAGGGATAATACTTTAAAAGTATTTATATTTTCTATGCCAGATGGATAATGATATTGAAAAAAATTTTTATTATTGGCAAACGATAACATTACCTTACGCTTATTTGAACCGAACATTTTGTAGTATTATAGACCTACAACTGAAATAGATAAAGAGAGATTTAAAAATGAGAACACACTTGGAAAATTCAGACAGGAAATATTCAATGGAAGTTGAGTCTAGGAGACATGAGCCAGCAAATGACAAAGGTCAATATAATCAGTAACTGAAAACCTTTTTGGAAAAGAGGTATCTGGAAAATTATATGTAATAGCTTACCAACAAAACTTTTCTTTAACCACTGACAAATGTTCTTTAAAATTTTGATAATTTTTTTTGGTATTTGTGTTTGCTTGATCTAGTTAAAAAGACTGGAAATTTTGAAGGCGAGGGAGGGCTACTGATGAATATTTAAAGTTGTTATGAAAGAGAAAATAGCAGAAGCAGAGAAAGAGAATAATATAAAATAAATAGAGGCACAGGTGGCCATCTGATAGCAAATCACATGTAGAAATCTTGACAAAAGCACTTCAGAGAACCTCAAATGAACTTCTATTTAACCTTATTTAGATAATAAGGACAAAGTGGTCTTAGCTGATATCTGAGTGGCAAGTCTTTGTGTATTTTACACTTCTTTTTTGCCAGGATCAAATTCATATTCAAGAATATTTTGGTTGGCATTTGCAAGCAAATTTATCACTCAGCAACCTAATAATATCTACTTAAAAACTTGCATTGTTTAATTTACAATTCACTCTGAAAACAATGCAATCAAAATTATTAATTTCTATACAGCATTGCAGTTCCGAGCTCTATCAATGTTTCTATGCTTTGGCAATCTATTTGATAGCAAATGATGTCTCATTAGTAATTTCATTCACATTTCATATTTATTGTGAGTGATTTTGCAATGCCTGGTAATAGGTATTATTCAATAAGGCTATATGTATTTGTTTTTCCTTCCACTCATGCCTTTTTTGTGTGTGTCATTTTCCAGCAAACAATTAAAGTGCAAAACTTTCCATTGCATGTAGTCTATAGTCAAATAAGCAAGACAGAAATAATCAAGTATAAAATCTTGGCATATGGCTATTAAAGAAAAACAAGTGTGCCTTGACAGAAAAATACAGGAAGGCTTCAGTACTAAAAGAGTTACTTAAGAAAGTATTCAGGCCTAGTTTAAAAATGTTCTTCATGGGCTGGCTGCATTGGCACACTCCTGTTAACTTCAGGAGCTTGGAAGGCTGAGGCAGGAGCATTGCAAGCAAGGTCAGCCTGGGCAACTTAGTGAGACCCTACTTCAAAATAAGAATAAAAAGTCCTAGGAATGTAGCTCAGTGTGAGGATATCCCTGGATTCAATCCCCAGTACTGGAAAAAAAATTTGTAAATGCCCCTCATATGTTTGAAGATATAAATATGACTCCTGAATATATATTTTATCATATGCAAGAGATATTTCTGGAAGAAAACAATTACAATTTATTTTACTTTATTACCAAAATATTGCATGGCTGGCTCTATTTTTAATTTTGGATTATAAATCACAGTTTATTATGTTTATTTTATGTTACAAATCACCTTAACAAGATGATTATGTAGATAATGGAGATACGAACATGCTAATTTAATATTACATAAAAATACAGTACAGAGTTTAATTGGTTTGTTCAGATTAAATTACAACTGAATTAAAATCACATTTAAATTCTGGCCTTTATTCAACATAGAATCCTGAAATCATCTGTTTTACTCTTTTTTACTTGTCAGTGGTAACCATCAAGCTTTTTCAAGTTCCTTTCACATTTGATACTAAATATGGTTCAGGGTCCAGATATAAAAATGAAAAAAAAAACATACTATACAATCACATAACTTTTGTGCCTTGAAGACTAAATAAATGCATTTTCTATCTTTTATATATTATCAGTATATTTCAAATAGAAACAATAAAATGGTTAAATAAAAACATGTACTTAGAAAATGCAGTCTTTAGTGTCTTTAGCCATCCTTTCATCTGCGTTTCTCTCCCTAAAAAAAGCATTGTCTTCTTCTCAATTTCTTTTCAGAAAACTCTAACTTACAAAGTAAAGCTCATAATTAAAAATCACAGAAAATGCACCTGTCTTAATTGCTACAGTACAGCTTGTGACTACTGTTACTGAATGTTTTGTGACAAAAATTGGCAACTGAAATGATAGTGAGAGATGGAGTATGTGACAAGATTGTACTGTTGCAATTAAGACAGGTGCATTTTCTGTGATTTTTAATTATGAGTTTTACTTTGGTACAGAAAAAAAAACCACTAAGTTGATTTAAATATATTACTTATATTTCATTTAAATATCTACAAGACTTCATACTCACATTAATATTAAATTCCTAGTAAATTTAGAAATGTGCATTTTTCTTTTAAATAAGTACTATCATAAGAATCTTTTACATGAGAATTCATATGAATTTTTAAAAAATGATTTTTAAAAGATTACATTTTCAAGGTGTTCAGCAAAAGTGTCCTCCAGAGAAAGCTTTCATCGGCACTGTAATAACTGTGTCAAGACATTGAGAAAAGCAAGAATCACTTCTCATTGCATCCTAGAGATTGACAACTGACTTCTGATGTCAGGTGAGAACAAAGTGCACACAAGAAAAATGAACAATGTTACATCTTTAGTTTGCTGATACAGTTGGAAAAAAGATATTCCCTAGAAATAAAATGTACTAAAGAGATCTAAGCTGCAAAGACTATGTAATGATAAATGAAATTGCATGGTCTCCATGGCCCATAAAATTGGATTTTATTTTATTCTAATTGGTTTTTGATTTAAAACTCATAGCACAAATAAAAATCTTAAAAGGAGAAGAAGCTTAAAAAGAACAATTTGAGTGTCTTTATTATATGAGGTTTGACCTTAAGAGTTCTCTATCAAACTATGTAACCATTTTATCATTATTGTGGAACAGTATATTGAAACTTTAAGATGAATATATAGTAGAAAAACCAATCAAATTACTTACTCACCTAAGTCAACTTTAAAACAATGTTTACATGAGCCAACACATTTATTCATGGCTCATATAACTACCAGAGCAAATATTTATTAACTATTCATCTACATCATCTATATTTTCATTTTCTTACAACAAAACATAATTAATAATGTTTTAAAATGTGCAGTTTTCTAGTTTTTTTTAAATATAAGTACATGTATTTTAGTAGATTCTACAAAATACTACTTCTGTTAGATACAACAAAATGACAAGGCCATCAAAGGATTTATAATTGTGTATGACAAATGACATGATTTGCCGGCTGAGGGAAATAAGGAAATGACATTTCCTTAAGTGTTTTGTTCAATGTCAGGTATATAAAAGTGGAATTAATTCAGATAAAAATGAATATAAGAATTGAAGGGTCTTTAAAGTACTTCACAAGACAAATGAAGGAAGGTGGTTTGGCATTTTAAAACAGCAAATAGTGGTCTCACAGGGGAATTAGGTATATCTCTTCAGTATTTGAAAGCTTGTCATGAGCGAAGGGATTAATGTCTGTTTCGGATAAGTATTTCAAACACAGATTTGTATTTAAGGGCAAGGTTTTATGCCAGAGGGATCCAGAAATGTCTGCTACCTGAGATAATGAACATCCAGTGCCTATATGTGTTTAAGTGTTGATTCAGTATACAGTAAAGATGAATATTTCAAAGAAATTTAATAGTAATCCAGGCAGTATCTACCTGGTGCTATTAGAACTAATTTGACTTGCTTACTCAATTTGAACATCCAGGTGGCCCAAACATGATACTGGCATGGC
Source organism: Ictidomys tridecemlineatus (assembly GCF_052094955.1). Classification (NCBI taxonomy): domain Eukaryota; kingdom Metazoa; phylum Chordata; class Mammalia; order Rodentia; family Sciuridae; genus Ictidomys; species Ictidomys tridecemlineatus. Next base: position 181,484,314 of record NC_135480.1, on the reverse strand, counting down.
TCTACATTGATGCATATTTATGAATCAACCATTGTATTGTTCATACTGAGTTACAATATCAGTACGAAGATTTGGACTTAGCTAAAATGGAATGTATATTGAAAATTCTGCAGGAAATAGGCTGAACAAGTATGATTCCTTTAAAAATACAGTATTTCTGACAAACTTTGGCTTCCTTAAATTCTACTGTAAGTTAAAATTGAAGATATTAGTCTATTAGAAAACAAACAAATTTTTTAGAGAAATGGGGGATCTTTTAAAAATTACTTTCATTGTTTTTCAGTGCTTGGGATTGAACCCAGGTTCTCAAGCAATATAATAGATTTCTGAAGCCAGCAATATCTAGGTTGAACATTTAGCTCTGTCATTTGTCATCTTTTGTCTAGACCACTTAGATGGATTGTGTATGTGACTCAAGGGTAAAGATATATGATACATGTGAAGGTCTCATTCAATATCTGATACATACAACATGCTGTGAAATGTTAATTTTGTTCTCTTTTAAGTTCAATTAAAATTATTTTAGTTTCTGAAAGAGAAAAGTAAATATGTTATAAATCATTCCCAACTTGTTAAAAATACAATTTAAGTATGATTCCTAAGATAATGTCCACTAAACTTACTTCATGTTTTGATCTACCACTGAGTCCTCTGACACCCTGTGAAACAGCTAAGCTTGTGGAAGCAAAAGTTGATTATAACTTTGTTATCCTTACCCACTGAGTTATAGCTAATGAATATAAACCACACCATTTCAGGGTAAGTTTGGACACAATATAAACTGTTAACGCAGGATCATTCAGTACTGAACTCAACTGAAATAAGTAAATGTTTCTATAATTATGGCTAAAACCATCACTTCTTAAAACCAAAGGAAAATTTACTGTCTTCCCTTTAAAAAACTCTTCAATTTTTAGAGACTGTAACAGAGACAAAGGAAGTCCCTACTACAGAGTGAAGAAATCTCATAACTGCTTCTGAGAAAAGGAAAAATAAAGCATAGAATGGTTCAAATAACTATACTCGATTGCTCCCTAGGAAAACATTGGCAATAGGCTCTCTTTCCATAGAGAAACATAGTATCCTTCTAAATATGATGTACCTGTCAGATATCTCTATTGCAATACGTATGATATATGTAATTTATTCCTACTGAAAATTAATAAGTACATTTTAATTTATCATATTTGTGGAATCAAATCCAGGGTTTTGTGCATGCTAAGCAGTGCTTTACCACTGAGCTATACCCCCAGCCCTACATTTTCTTTATTGGTGATTTTGTACTTATAGGAGATTCTCAATAATGTGATTTGTTGTTTACAGTGTCTGTGTATTTCTTTTTCATTCACCTTAAACTTTGGTGTAAGTCTTCTTGCTACATCATAACCTGATAAACAGCAACACATGCAAAGACAGAGCAACAGAGCAAGCATGCCAGAGAGAGGGGACTTTTATAAGACAGTTACTTCTGTAGTAAACCTACTGTTATTAGTTTATGAGTCGATTAATCCATATTATGACACATTACCTTTGAAAAGCCCCATGTTCCTATATTGCCACAATGACAATCAAACTTCAACATGAGCTTTAGAAAGGACAAACCATATTCAAACAGCCAAACCCCAAGCATGGTGAGCTAGATGTTCCCATACAGTAGTACTGAGGCACAGGGTATAGGAACCCAAAGCACTTTCACAAAGAGAGATGGCAAGGTAATGATTCAGATCCTGAGAAAGGTCAGGAGGGTATATATGTAAAGAGTAAGGTACAATGAAAGAATGACAGAGACTATATATGTCGAAGAAGGTGTCCACAGAGAAAAACAAAGCAAATTCATACAAAATCTCAATGAACAAGGAAAATATTCAAGAGTAGGTGCAGAAAAGGTGTATCAGAGTTTAGGTGAGACAAACAGAATGTTCACACAGCAGGAAAATCCACTTTTAAGTGTCACCATTTTATCAGATCAGGGAAGAGTGGTCTCCTGTGGATTGCCTATGCCCTGATTTAAGCAATGCAGATGTTCACATTGGTGGAGGCCTATGGGGGTGGGAGAGACTAGTGGGGTGTGAAGGGCCCTGGCAAAGGGCTAGCCGCATTCAGGAGAAAGAAATCAATAAGTGAATGTATTTAAAAAAAAAAAACTAGAAAAAATACCTTACAACCTTCACTAAATTTAAATCAAAATCAATCATAAGCTTAAATGTAAAATGCAAAGCTATAGAACTCTCAGAAAATCTGGATGACCTTGAGTATGACCATGACTTTTAAGATATAATAACAAAGACATAATCCATGAAAGAAAGTGGAAGAAGTCAATCTTAAAAGGCTACATACTGTATCTAAATTATCACTATAAAAAAGACAAAACTATGAGACAGTAAAAGATCAGTAGTCACCAGGGGTTAGAAGGGAAGTAGGCATGAGTAAGTGAAATGCAAAGCTTCTTAGGACAGTAAAACTCTTCTGTATGATATTATAATGGTGGATAGATGGCATAACACTTTTGGCAAAAAAAAGACTAAATGTGAACCCTTACATAAACGATGGAATTTGAGAATTATGTGTCAGTATAAGTTCACTGTAATAAAGATTTTACTCTTTTGTGGAATGTTGGTAGTAAGCGAATTAGGTGTCTAAGGTGTGGGGAGTCTTGGATTCATCAGGACTCTGTAATTAACTTATTTTTGAAATAAAAATATAAATGCTCTAAAAAACAAAACCTATAATTAAAATGATGCAAAAAAAAATTGAAAGACCAAAGTATAAATACTAGTAATGTGTTTGTGGCTTGTTTCCAATGTGCACAAGTTAAACATATGGCACTAATTGCAAAAATATTTCAGGAAGAAATCAAAATATGCTAACCAATGGTTCTTATCTTTATATGAGAAATAGTATACAATTTTTTCAGAGTGAATTGTGATAAATTAAAATGTCCATTTAAATTAAAAAGAAACTTATATGGTAATATTTTGAAAACCACATCTATGATAAAAGTTAAAGGTTAGCGATATGTTCTATGCAAACAATAATCATGAGAAAGCTATATGATTATATCACTATCAAAAAACCAAGCTGAAGAAAAATCAATGTCCCATGTAAAAGGGAACATTCCACAAAAATAAATGCATTCCCTCACTGAGTATATATGTACCCCTAAATATATATGTACCCCTAAATATATATGTACCTAATACAAAAGCTTCAAAATAAATAAAGCAATAAATGGCAGATTTAAGGCCCAGTTCACCTGATCATGACTGAATAACAGGAACCAGAATGAACCTTTAAACAGCTCAAAACTGAATAACATGGATCAGAATTTTAAGTATTGGACTACAGGTGTCGGCATAGGATTCTGCTTTTGGTAAATGGAATAGCAATTAATGGAGGCCTGTGATTTCAGTTTTTTCCTTTTTTTAAAATTATCTTTATGATTATTTTTAGTTGTAAGTAGACCTTTATTTTACTTATTTATATGTGGTGCTGAGAATTGAACCCAGTGCCTCACATCTTCTAGACAAGCACTTTACCACTGAGCTACAATCCCAGCCCAGATTTCCCAGTTTATTGTTTGGGATAATCTGCAGATTGGAGTACAGAAAAGAATCCTCAAAAAAAAGCCCAAGTTCTTATAGGGTAACTGTTTGCAATTTGGGAGATACATGCAGGTAGATTTGTTTAGCAAATTCCCAGAGGCACGGTAATGTCAGGGAGAAAGAGAAATAAAACGTGTTATCAGTGAAAGAATTCCCTTGATAGCTCAGCCTAGTACTGATGTGTATACGTATGAGACAACTACCTGTAACTGAGGATAAAATATAATAAAAGACACTACTCAGGAGGCTGAGGCTAGGATCGCAAGTTCCAGGCCACCTTGGGCAACCTAGTGAGATTGTGTCTCAAAAAAAAAAAAAAATTGATTAGGAATGTAGCTCAGTGATAGAGCACAGTTGGGTTCAATTCCCAATTCAGCTAAATAAATAAATAAATAGATAGATAGACAGATGGATAGATAGATAGATAGATAAATGCAATGAAACATAAATAATCCCACAGATCCAAGAAGATCAATGAACCATAGAACTGTAGTCATATCTACACCATGCCAATGTTTATCAAAGTCAAATTATCAAAATGTGGAAAGCCACAAATGTGGTTGTGTTGTAAACACAACAAAACAACAGCAGTAAAAATCTTAAATGTAGTCAGTTGCAGAGGTGGGGTCATACTACATGTAACATTGGAGAAAAATTCAAAGGGAGTATTCTTTACTTGAAATCATGGTCCATGAAAAATATTTCAAACATGTAAAGAGACAGCATTAAGAATGCCACGAACTTCACATTAGAAGCACGGAAATCAGCATTTCATTGAAGTATCCCACCTTAGTTTTCTTCACGTGCTTTTGTCTGCATCGTCTATCAGTGTGTGATCTTGATAATTCAATCATTTATAACCTTACAGAGTCATATATTATATTGAATCACATTTTTTTCTCTCATAAATAAATTCTTATTTTCAATTTTATTTATATTTCAAAGTGGACAGCTGTCAAGCCACAACACTTGAAGTGAGGCATTATTGGTGACATCATAGGTAGAGGGCTTATTTGATGAGAAGGAAGTACATTTTTTTGAGAGTATACATATGACATAAATTTTCATTTAATTACCATAAGTGTCCATTCTTTTATTACTATCTTTCATTAAAAATTGAGAGTATTTGTATTCAAGCAGGTAAAGACTTGAGACTTTTGAGGATCTCAGGTAAGTTATTTAATATGGTGCCTTGCGTGCTTCTATGGCATATAAGCACCCTCTAAGGCACAGCACACCAAGTAAGATTAGATATAATTGCACTAAGATTTCAGATGTATTAGAAAAGAATAATCATTAAAGACTATATTTTCTTCCATTTATTTAATATAAAATCTAGTCTTATTTAAATTATTCATATCATTCACAAACAAAACATTTGCCATCTTTAATTTTGCAACGTGTTTTTGAGGGAGGAGTCTTATATGTTGAAGGTATGCACTGATTCTATAATGCCTGTGACTGCATGCAGCTTGCTGCACTAACAATGAATGTGTATAAGGTATGGAATCCATAGCTGAGTATCCAGCTACAGATATAAAAATAGCCACTTGCTGGACTGTGGACTCAATATTAAAAAATAACATTGCAGCTGATCTGTATTGATTGAAATTCAGTCTTTAGGACTTGGGGCAGCAGATCTGATTCAGCTCTCTTTGCTTCCCCAGAATAGCATTTTTAGTATTACAGTTATGAGCACTTCACTTTCAGTGACATTGACACATTGGAGAAAAATTCAATGGGAGTATTCTTTACTTGAAATCATGAAAAAATATTTTAAAAGCAAAGACAATAATAGTCTAATGTGGAATTAACTAATAACAGTAGTTAACATACTTGGAGTATTTACTATAATATTCTATGAGTTATGTCACAGAAGAACATAGGTGCTTGAAGGATTTAAATGGGCAAGGATGATTTTATTCAAGACTCCTGCCCAGAAAGGTGGAGACATTCCCTAGGCAGATGAATGTACTGTCCATAACATGAAAGGAAGAATGTTGAAGAATGTGGATGTGGTCAGCATGTAGATGGGGCATTTAGAGCCATTGATGTTAGCTAGATCAGATAAGGAAAGAGTTAAAGTGGTTTAAAGAGGACATCAGCTTAGGCTCAGAGGTAGCAGACACCTGAAAGTCAATGAGAATGAAAGGAATTGTGACCATGGTAGGAAAAAAGTGCTAACAGAATTTAGTATCTTAGAGGACAAGGCAAGTGTTTCAAAATGGGGGGAATAGTTGAGGCAAGAAAGACAATAAATGAGTTTGCACTAGGCAATATTGGCAAAGATATCAAGATTAGTTTGGTAGGAAACTTTGGGTTTGGGGCAGGAGATGATTGAAATGAGTTGAGATGGAAAGTGAAAAGGGGGAAGGGAATCTAATTGCAATAGGCAAACATTCAGTGGAGAGGAAGAATTATAAGATTCATGACAAAAAACAAAAACAAAAAACAAATGACAGAGCAAGAAAACAGAAAGGGATTAAGAGAACTTGGGAAAATAATCTTTGATAGGAAATGCTATATTTCCCCCATGATTTATGATTATAAACTGAAAATGAGAGAAAGAAATGAGAGGCATCTCAAAAACTGAAAGAGAGGAGTAGACAGAAAAATATTAAGATGTCCTTCAAGTGTTAAGGATCCTGTTGACAATAATGTGCTTACGCTGTTATTCCAGTTGCTAGTCAGTCTTCCCCAGAAGACTGGAGAAAGTAAATGTTTTGATTTATAGTTTTTGGAGCACAGGGACTGAATCAAGCTGCTTACGGTGAATTCAAATTTGATAAAGTAAATGTATCTAGAAAACATGGACAGGAAGACACTGGTTAGATCTGCTGATCATAAATACTAATGAGATGGAAAACCATTAGCAATGGGAGAAACTTAAGTTTATGCTCAGATGGTAAATTTATATATACATATATATTTACATAATTCAGATCATGCTCAAGGTAGAATTGGGAATATTTTAATAGCTAAAAGTTTCTTCAAAAATATTTTAATGGCTGAAAGACTCTACTGTGTAGATATATTTCAACATACTTCCTTTGTAGTTGTTACCGGTTTTTGTAATCCTAAATAACATTATGATGAATAGTCTTGTACATAAATTCAAGACACGGACACACAGAACTAGTGCAGTAAAAATCAAATAGAATGAGAAATTTAATTCAACATCACTAAGTTGTAAGGAGGGACAATGTTCAAGTTGTGAGCTAATGGGAAAATATTTGAGGACTTTACAGAACAAGTTTGGGCAATGTGATTAGGATTTCTAATTTTAAAACTTGTGCTTATCAAAGTTAGACTAGCTAGTACTCTCTCTTATTTTTAAAAAGCATTTTATTTTAGTTATAGATGGACACAATATCTTCATTTTATTTATTCATTTTTTAGGTGATGCTGAGGATCAAACCCAGTGCCTCACACATGAGGCAAGCTCTCAGCCACTGAGCCACAACCCCAGCCCATAGTACTTGCTCTTAAGACTAAGATATAGATGCATTTTACTTCTTGGTGGTTACATTTCAGAGTGATGGTTCCCTAGTCTTTGAGAAAGATTTTACTGGGTTGTACAACTGATGAGAGACTGTAAAAAGATTTACAGATCAAGGAGACTCAAAAGGCAGAGAGTGGTCTTTTTCCAAGAGGAAACTTTTCTAAAGTTTAGTCAAGCTAAAGAGGCCACCTTGGTCAGATATTCATTTGATGGAAGAGATTGGAAACAGGCTCCCTGGGTGGAAAGGTTTACTAGCTGTCAGACCTTAAAATACTCAAACTGTGTGCTTGCTTCAGTCTCCCCACATAATAAAAGTAATAAAAACAAGATGGCTTTACGATTGAATTAGTTAATATTTGTAGCAAATGTACAGCATGTAATAAGTACTCTTTGAATGAGGACTAAATAGAAACATGAGGACTATTAGAAATAAAATAGAAATATTTTACAACAACTATATGAGAGGTCCTGTTGTTACTATTTTATTGATTAGTGAAATAAGCCTCAAAAAGATAAAAAAAAATATATTCTATAGATTCAGCCATCATTAAAACCCAAGAAGCCTGGAGCTGAGACTTTCCTCTAATCTGAAGAGAAGCAGATGGAGTTGAGATCTGAGTAAAAATTATGATGAAAATTCCTATGAAGAAATTTCCAAGTAAAAATTTACAAAAGCAAAATTGCCCAGACTGCATGAGGATGCCAGCAGTTAGTGTCCACGGTGTTAACGGAGACAACCAAAGAGAATCTTGGTGTGCAAGGTGTTTCTTTAAGAATCAGAAATGTAATTTGATTAGATTGTCTTTAATTTTAAAACTTTGTAAGTTACTATGAATTCATAGGACTTATTTTGATGATAAGGTGGAAAGGCTCCCTGGGTGGAATTACATAATATTTTTGCATAAGTCATACAAATGAATTATAAGGAAAACATATAATAATATTTTCATGCAAGGGGAAGCAAACAGATTTTATTTTACTAAAGAAAATTTAAATGCATCTGATCCATTCATAGATAAGTAGAAATTAATAATATAATATTTGTATTATGACATTACTTATATCCCTGTTTTAACTCCAATTACAAGGAAAATGCATTTATTTTTAACCATAGGTAATAAAGGCCACAAAAGAGTCCTATTGTTACCAATTACTGTGTATAGGAGAGCAGAAAATGAAAAGAGGCATATAATTAGCATAGATAAATGGGCTCATGACCCCATTAATTAGGCAGTAGGGGGCATTTTACACATAAAGAATTTTATCATCTTCTTTCAATGATTGCCTTTTCTCAAAGAGTTCCTCCGGCACTTTCCTTTGTTAAGAAGTCTTCTATCTGTGATATCACAAATGTCATTAGCCTCATGGGGTAAAAACTTCAACCTGGCTAACAGGACCATTCAGGACATAAATCTGGGCTCAAATCAACTAATAGCCTAGATAAGTCTTATCAGAGTGAACAAGAGAGTCAAGTTTAGTGGAGAGAACACCTGCTTATAGATCATTTCTAATTATTAAAAAAAAAATGAAGGCTGTTCAGAAAAGAGTATCCAGCAACATCATCTTCAATAGCCACCACAGTGTTTTAATCTACAAAATGGGAAGGCCTAACTTGAACAGAAAGAATACTAGGAATTTTTGAAGTGTGAAGATAGTTTCCCCTATGTGTGTCCTGTGATCTAACACAAAAATTGATCAGGCTTAGTTGTCTCTTTCAGGTATATAACACACATTAACTGTTTAGTCATCATTATTTTTAATAGAACATGATCAGACTAAGTCAAGGGGTGGAAGAGTTTTGATTTCATATTTTGAATTTTTCAGTGATTAATTTTTTTAAAGAATCAAAGAGAACAAGTTAATGGGTATTTCCTTCTTTAAATATTCAATCTCCATTATTTTCCCATTTATTTCCTCAATTATATACAAGTACTAGAAGTTCAGAATGTCACTTGCATCTGTCTTTACATTAAAGGCAATGCTGTTCCTTATACATCATGACTGGAAAACTAAGCTGTTACATGCTCATAGGGGCAACTGTTCTATTTGCATTAAACCAGACTAAATAAAAGTTGATTTTTTCCCCTAATAACTTTCAGGGGATACATTATAGAGTTCATGGTGATTATATTGTATATAGTCTAGTGGATTCATTATTATTATGACAATTGTGCTATATTTTAACTATGTTTTTATGTAAGTAGATCTATTTTTTTCATTTAACTTACAACAGTAAACTTCATAAGAGCATTTTTTATTAAAAATAAAAAGACAAAGAAGATCTAAAGCCTATATAGATAGAATTAAAGAGGAGATTCATAGAAGCTGCTTTGTATCATTTATACTAAGAAATTTTGGGACACAAAGACCTCCATTCATCCTGTGACTCAATCACATTGAATCACTCACCATTTCCCAAAGATATTACCAGTACTTCTTACTGCCTCAGCTTTTTCATTCCCCTTGATTACTCAGGGCTGAGTCATTGCTATTTATCATTATAAAGAAAATAATTTATAGTCACTTACAGGAATCTGCTACTTTAATTGTTGCAATTAAAATATTCTATATACATATAAAAGTTCTACACACTGGGATATGATTCCTAAGTGTAAGTTATAATTTTTATTTTTTAAATCAAATTGTGGTGATGAAGCCTACATAGCCATTCACCAAAACAATTTTCTGTTACTTCTGGGTTTATAGCAAGACCATAATCATCATGCTTTTTTATGGTTAAGTATGGTATATAACAGAGTTATGGCCAATGCGAGATATATGACATTTATTTGTTCCTTTTATAGTCTCAGCCTATAAGTATCTTCCACAGAATCTTTTACCATTTTTCTCCCTATACTGATGACATTTTCATACCTAGGGTGACCTTGAAAGCTATGTATGAAAGAATGTCTATCATTTTGCATCATTCAATGTTTGCATGGTTTTCCCCCTTCCTCCAGACCAGTGATCAGGATCATACTTTTAAAAATTCATTGTAAGCAGCTTGAGATTCTTGTGCAGTCTATACTATTATAACACGTGTCACTGAACCTTCTTATTTATCCAACAAATAATTTTCTAGTCTTACTCCATGCCAGAATTATTTATAGCGCACATTTATTCACAGAACATATAACCCAGCCAAAAAAAAAATGAACACTCTCATGTTTCCTTTACCAAAAAGAAATTGAAGCTCAGAAAATTTACATCATTTCCATAATTTACTAGTTGATGTGTGGCAAGACTAAGCCAAGACTCCAGAGAACATGCTTGTAAATCTAGCTCTGTTGCTTCTCTCCACTTCCTAGCACTGGGATTGGTAATAAACAACAACAACCGCAAAGGAGCCATCCACAAACTGTACAGTCTCTAAAAAGACTTAAGAGATAAGACAAACAAACAAATGGATGATCCAGAATTATACCCTGAAAGAGTTTGAACAATAGAGATTATTATGAAAAATTCCATTATTAAGTACAAATAATGAATCAGGTAATATTGGTGTCAACATCAAATTTCTAATTTTAATATTTTTTAGTTTTCCCTGATGAGTATAATGATGACTGATGTAAGAGCTGGATATATATCTACAGAAAGAGAATGACAAAGTAAAAGCAAATGAACAGTCAAGCCCAAATCTGCCAGACCTGATAGCACACACATAGGGATTCCTTGAACTGCTCTTTCAACAATTTCATTAGAAATTATACTAATATGAAAAGAGCTACTATGAAAGATTTAAAAAATCCCTAAGATAAAGAAACTGAGAAGTAAAGAGAATGATGAACAATCTATTTCAGTGAGAAACTATTGAGTAGTGTCTTGAGTCACATGAAGAAAGAAGCCATGGGAAGATTTGAGAAATGATAATTCAGGGAGGAATAAGGAGACATTTTCAATTACTGGAGTGCAGAGAATATCATGGGAAGTGTTCAGACATAGGCAGACGTCAGACCCTTGTAAATAATGTTGAAAGATTTTAATTACTTTTTAATGGTAAAAGGCAATATTGCTATTTGAGTCAGGTAAGTTATGTGATCTGAGTTACCATTTACCAATGTGACTGGGTACAGAAGATCATAAGGGAAATAAAGGAGAAAACAAGGAGAACTTTTTGAAAAATATTGTAATGGTTCAAGAAGAGATAGCGGCTTGGCCTGAGTGGCTGTTGTGGAGGTGGTGATGAACAGTCACAAATGGCATTTATTTTAAGGGAGAGTCCATATATGCCTTTTCCATGGATGGAATGATATATCCACAGTGCACAGATGAAGAGAATGCCATCAAGCCTCTCTGCCTGCACTGAAGATCAATAATCTGAGGAAACCATGTGGAGCCATCTTTTCAATAGATAAACAATATTCTGAGCACATTTTTGTGCAAAAGAAAGAAGTTCAGAATACTCTGGAAAAAAAAAACTTGAAGAAAGTCTAAGCACAATTTTTTAGCTAGTTGTTCCTTTATTGTTCCATGGTACTTTTCTGCCACTCGTCATTGGCCATGTCACAACTTATTATTCCTCTTGCTGCTTTTCTTTCCAGCATGCTTTTCTAAATATAGAAGGTGGCACCTATACATTTTTTACAAGGAATCAATAATATAAGTTTATTAAGTAAATTTCACTAAGACTTGGAGGTAAATACATGTAAAAACTATACATCTGATAATAATATAATCAAAGTGTATTTGCTATGGTAATTCTTGAAGAATTTCTTGGGAATGACTTGTTCATTAATCTTGCAGTTGCTTCTCATGTTTAGGACAAATATTCCTTCTGAAACAGAAGCCCTTTTTTTTTTTTTTTGTAACCTCATACACATTGCAAAGAAAATAATACCTTGTATTGATCTCTTAAAGAAAACCCAAATCTGCAGACATGATAGCACACACATGTAATTCTGGCTACTCGGGAGACCGAGGTAGAAGAATTAAAAGTGTGAGGCAAGTCTAAGTCACTTGTCTCAAAATAAAAAATCAAAAGGTCTGAGATGTAACTCAGGGGTAAAGCAATACCCACTACTGAAAAGAAAAGAAAAAAAAAATAAGCCCAGACCCCAAATCTGTTGTCTTTGATAATGGCTTATGCATCCAAACTTTTACATCCTTGAGAACAATGAGAACTAGTTTGCTAGCCAATGTTTATAAATCTACCTCTCTAGAATAGGATTTTACTTTGTTTATCTGTGTTCAAAAAGAATGTTTCAGAAGCCCAATCTCCTCCTTCTCTCTCTCACACACACACACAAACAAACATCAGGTAGTTCTGGGTCTCAAAATTAATTTCATATATTTGCCTCTGGCAGCACAAGATAATTTCAGCATTTGAAATTTTAATTCTGTTTTTTTTTTTGTCTTCTGAAGGCAGCAAAAATGTCAGATGAAATTATTACCTATGCATTAAAGTACCTCCCTAAACTGTTCAAATGATAAGTTGTTGCTCGATTAGCTGAATTTTGGTTGGGGTTACTGGGGATCAAACAATGTTTGATGCTTTGTCAATGAGCCATATCCCTAGCTCCTTTTTCCTTTGTATTTTGAGAGAGATTCTAAGTTGCTGAGGCTGCTCTCGAATTTGTGATCTTCCTACCTCAGCCTCCCAAGTAGCTGGGATTACAGGTGGGCGCCACTACATTTGGCTGTTGCCTGCCTCATTTGTGATTACACATGAAAATCACTTAAAATTGGAAGAACCTTGAATCAGCAGGTAGTATACATTCACCATTTTCTACAACTACAGGTAAGTGATTACTCCAGATATTTTCAGGCTTCAGTACATAAGGCAAATATAAACATAGCAGAGATGTATGTCTTTCACCAGCTTCAACAACAGAGTTTAAAAGGCTGATGATAATAGTGTTCATGTCATCCTACAATACCTGACCAGAACCCTGCACACTAGCTGCACTATAGCACATAACATCTGTACTCATGGATATTACAGCATAACAGGTTAGGGAGTGACAGGGTGATTGAGATATGACTCTTCTGATTGGATGGTAAAAGAGAAATTATGGAACAAAATCAATGTTCCTTCTGTATTTATTGACCATGTCAAAATAGTAATATAATCAGTAAGCCTGTACTCCGACTGCTGATTTTTCACTGCCATCTTCATTCACTGGTAGCACATTGTCACTTTCTAAAAGGAAGGCTGAGGATCAATATAACTACTAATAATCTTGACTCACCTACAGCTAATCTACACTGTGAGTTGGATCTGCTTTATTATGGTTACTGATGGATGAGGAAACATGAAATTGACTCTGTACTATGCTAAAGCAACTAAGGAACGTGTTTTGTTTTGTTTTTTCTTTTTTTGATTCCAGAAAACTTTTGTCATGACCTTATAGAAAAGAGGCTGACATTTTACCATAAACAAAAATTTTTTAAAAAATCTCTAAGTGTGTGACTTGTGTGAAAATAATTTTCTTCACAAAGAATGGTCTTGAAGAGATATATTTCAGCTAACATTTATAGAATTTTTAGGACTATACTAAATATATGCAAATTTTCCTTATTTTAAGTTTCATAACATAGAAGTCTGTCTTTCATGATGAAGGTAGAATATTTTGTCTATTGATTCCACATTTAGAAAGATTGCAGTACAACTGGAGATAATTTCAGAGTTCTCAGAGAAACACTTCTACAGACGTCTCTTCTTATACAAGGTAGCAGTGGAAGATAAGTGTGATTTTACTTACTAGGAGAATATTCAAAGTCAGTGATGTGAAGTCCTGGCTGAAGATGAATTCCCATGCAAAATCTAAATTGCCTCTTGCCCAAAATCTTACATCAAATCTTGTGGCCCATTTTTGGAAGGTGACACATTTTAATTTCAGAGCTTTTACCCATATGACACTGAATGCACAGATTTTAATATACATTTAGAATTATTTCCTCCTTTTAAAATATTGCTTGCAGTTTTCTAGTCTTCACAAGCTTTGGAAATTTTATATATTCCACAAGACATGTAGCTAAGTACCCATTTTGTCATTAAAAGTCCAATATTTTATCAGAATCTCATGTATTAGTGTATGCATTCATAAGTCTGGGGAATTACTATTCACTCTGTTAGGTGCGTTCTAGCTGTTACTGCACATTGGCTGAGTGTTTTGAGATTTCCAGCATCAGCTTTATCTCACCACTCTTTGACCTTGATAACCTCCTTCAGCTTCTGGGTTCATGCAGCTGTTTCCTAAGCCACTACTGGTTTTCGCACAGTGGTTTGATTTCAACTATGATTTCAGCACTGATTTCACTAAAATACCTGTTGAGAGCATGTTATAACTCAAAATGGGATGTTATTAAAGTTTCCTTGACAACATAGAGGAAGTACAGCTCCTATAACCTGGGGCTACTCTGGCAGCTAGGAGGCCCTGACAGGTGGGGCCCTGCCTAGTCAGACAGATGCTCCAAGGAGCAAAATGCTTCTACGATAATTGCAGTATGAACAAGCTCGTCTCTGTTAAAGGATTTATCTTCTTTATGAGGTCTTCAATCAGCAAAAGCTTCCCCAAACTTAGGATCATACTTTTTTCCCCTTAGTCTTAATTTTCCTGTCCAAATATTAAACTACCCGCAAAGTAATAGACAATATTTATGCCCCAAATCTTCAGAAGAAACTCCCTCTAACATGTTAGGAAAAAGAAAAAAAAAGAAATCAGAATACAATAGGTATAATAAACCATGAGAAGAAAGGATACATATTAAATATGTTCATGCTCTTAGAATAAGGTTAAAAATTAAAATGGCAGAGACCATTTTCCCAATACCCTCAGCTTTAATTCAAATCTGTTCTCCCTCTTAAGGAGGGATCAAGTCTTAAATCACTGAGGAAAAAGCATGCTACATCCTTAACGTTCCCTTGACATGTTGGTTCTTTATTATTGGTTTATTCAGATGTTCCCTATAGAGTAGACACAGTGCTATAGAATTAAGGAAGTATTTGTTTTCAACATGGCAAAAATTAACAACTTTTGAAATTATTTTTCTCACCCAGAACACCTTTAATCAATCAAGGCATTTTTCTCTGAAATGGAATTCAGCATAAATATTAAATGCAAGGTCTGAATTAATTTAGGATGGCTAAGGTATTTGCTTAACAAAATCAGGCATCTTTTATTCATCAAGGAGAAATTAATAAGGATTATTCAATATATACGAGACAAATTCATTGACTATGTAATTAATGTAAACATATATAAGCACGTTGCTATTTGAGCCATTTAGGTACATAATTATAAATCATCAAATTGCCCCAACAATTCATTTATAAAACTGTAAGTGGTAATGATACTATTTAGTGTTTACCTTTGATTAAAATTTAAAATGTTGTATTTAACTCTAATTCTGTTTGTTTTCCTATTACATCATAATTTTATAGTGTTTTCATTTGTCTTTATTTAAATATCTTTTTAATTAAAATAGTTAATCCACAATAATCCTGAAGAAAAATTGGAAGTACAGTATAAAGGATATTTTTTATTTAACAGTTTAGAGGTAAATTGATGATCTGATGCTACATCATCTCCAAACACTGTAGTATGTTTTCATACAAACATTGGAATGTTCAAAAGAAAGAAAAAAGAGAAAAAAAGAGACCTATATAATACAATTATCAAAAATTGACATTTACACAACAATTCCAATTTCATAGAATTGTTCAATAATATTTTATAGCAAAATTATCCAGTTCTGAATCCCTTCTTGCATTCAGATGCCATGTCTTTTTAATCTCTATTCTTGAAGGATTCTTAATTTGTTCTTTGATTTTGAAGATTACAGACCAATTATTTGGTAATATGTTTAGCTGATGTTCCTTTGTAGTTATATTCGTGTTATATAATTTTAGCAAGAACATCATAAAAGTAACTTTATGTTCAATTGTGTCTTACCAGGTATCATACCCTTTCAATTTGTTCCATTACTGATATTCACTTCACTTGATAATGTTGGTATGTTTCAGGTTTCCAATTATAAAGATACTCTTTCTTTTTTTCTTTTTTCTTTTTTTTTTTAAAGAGAGAGAGAGAGAGAGAGAGAGAGAATTTTTTAATATTTATTTTTTTTTTAGTTCTCGGCGGACACAACATCTTTGTTTGTATGTGGTGCTGAGGATCGAACCTGGGCCGCATGCATGCCAGTCAAGCGCACTACCGCTTGAGCCACATCCCCAGTACAAAAGATACTCTTTCATTTTTATGATTATTAAATATTTAAGAGAAAGATGTACTTTGAAGCTGAATAAAAATATTATCCATCATACAATTTTATATGCACACAAACATACACACATACACATACACTCATGGAATTTTCTTAGTATTCTTCCTGTAAGTGGATTATGTCACCAGATTGTCCAGTCAGAACCCATTCAGTCTATATGGGTGCTTTCTAAACATTCATACCATTCTTTTAGTATTTCTTCATTTTCAAGCAAAATAAGAAGGTTCAAACTTCTCTTGCACTTTTCCCATACCACCTCTTCAGGGTACACTTTCTCCTAATCCTATTCATCTCTGACCCTACCCAAATGAAGGGGTGCCACACATTTCCACATAAATGTCCTTCTAACCCCATTTGGGTCACAGCCCAGTTGCTCGTCTTTCCCCTTATTACCTTTGAACCCAGTTTACACTATCATATTCCTCCCTGAGCTATGGTTGCAGGAGGAAGCAGGAATGGCAGATATTCAGTAGCATCACCCTCTCTCTTCCCCATAGTAGCTTTAGAGTTGGATTGACCAGGAAGGAAATTAGGGTGAAAAAGGAAAGAAAGAGAAAAAGGAAGGGGAAGGAAAGAGAAATGGAAAGGGAAAAGAATTTTAGAATTGCTTAACAGAAGAATAATATAGACTAAAAATCTAAAATATTTGAAAAAATATTATTACTTTTTCTTTTGTTGTTAATTATCATATGTATCTCAACCTTGTTTTTAATTTCAAGTTTTACTAATACATTTTTCAACCTATTTTCTATTAATTTGCCTTGATTTTGACATTTTAAGTGTCATTTTTAGAGTCATTTAAGTCTATATTTTCTTTGTTTTATTATTAAAATATCTAAAGCAATCAAAAATTGTATTTCTTAATCATTAGTTATGGGAACACAAATGTTTTTTATTATCTTTTTAAAATTCTTTTTAGTGCACTGTAAAATATCAAAAGAAATTAAAAATAGATGTATAGACAACAAATGAACTTATATATGGCTACAGCAATTGCTTCCCTTTTGAAATTAAAAGTATTAATATGGTCTATAAATCCATTTTGAAATCCTAATTATTCTATATGCCAATCTGACTATGTTACTCACATTTTCGCTACAGTGACATGATACCTGAGATAACTTAAAAGGAGAAAGGTTTTAGTTAGGTTCATATGTTTAGAGGTTTAAGTCTATGCTTGCTTGGCTCCACTTTTTTTGTGTCTATATGCATCATGACAGGGGAGCACATGGTGGAAGAGAATACTTACTTCATGGAAACTGGAAGAGAATGACAGGAAGAGCCCAGAGTGTCAATTTCCTTCTAAAGGCATCACCCCGATGAATTAATTTCCTTCCACTATGGAATACCTCCAAAAGATTATACCATCTCCTAGTAGTGCCACAAGTCTTGAGCATATAGGCTTTTGGGCAACATTCAAGACCTAAACTAACTAGGCAGTTAAATTTGCAAGTGAAACTCAATGTTCTTTGATTAAGTGATATTTAGAGTACAGTTACCTTACTTGCCAAAAGCTTGCATGACAAGAACCATTCAAAATACATAAGGCTGGAAACAACCTAAATACTCATCAATAGGCCTATGGATAAGCAACAGGTAGTATATCCTTACAATAAAGCAAAACAGTAAAAAGGAACGAACAGCATGTTTGAATCTCAGAAAAATTATCCTGAGTATAAGAAGTCAGACATAAAGGAATCACTGATATATAATTTCATTTATATGCAAGTGTGGAAACACAAACAATGAGAGAAAGCAGTGCTCTATCTGGCAAGGAGAGGGGCAAGTAGATGGAATTATGAAGGAAAATGAACGTATTCCTTATCTGGATTGTGGTGATAATTTCACAGATGTATATGTATGTTCAAATTTTTGCACTTTAAATATGTGCAACTTGTATGTCAATTATAACTTAATAAAGTTATTACTGTATTTTAGGTAGTCAATAATGCTTTATTTTTCTTAATGGCTTCTGAGTTCTTGTCATACACATTCTATTATTTTTATCATTCCATATTCTATTTGTAAGGGTATTCATTAATATAGTACAATGTACACTAGCTTTCATTTCTTCCAGATTTATATAGATAAAAATATAAATAACAATGATGGAAATTCTGTTTTCTTTCAACAGAAGTATAATAATGACATTTTTCATAGAAAATTTTCTTATACATACATAGAACTAGTTCTATTTTTTCTATTATCCTAACTAATTTGTTTATATTATATCAGCATCATAGTATTTTGAGTGGAGTAATTTGTAGATATATTGTTATATTAAATTTTACTTTTTCAATGTAGATTTGTCTTTTATTTAACTGTTTTCTTCCTCTGAAATATTAAATTCATTCTTTCTAGTTATTGTTCTTTAACTCCTTCAAAATCTGACTAGTTTCATTAATTTAAACTCTTTATGATGGCAAGAATAGCATTTAAAGAACATTTCTTTCATTTGACATCTTTCCATAAAAACTCATTGTATGAATTACATAAGTACTCTTCTTTTCTGTGAAAACTTTTTACATACAATAAAGATTTTATTCTACTTAATGAGGTATTTTCTATTTCTATTTATAACATACAATTGTTACACTATAAATATGTTTTCTATAAAATACAGTTTCTACATTCATGGGAAGAAATGCGTTTTGATTTTCTGATTATTTTAAATTCTTATTGCATTAGCCAAAAAATCTAAAATACACTATTTTAAAATAATGCATAATAATATTGAGTTTGCTATTTTAAAATAATACATAATAATGTTTAAAGTAGGTATTTGATTTAAATGAATTGTATGAGTAAATGTGCATCATAAAATATTTCATACAGTGTAACATATTAAATAGGAAATTCTGAAGTTGGACAGTCACAGACATTTTCCACTAGTTCTGTGACTCTTAAAACCTTACTTAACCTCTCAAAACATCAAAGTCTTCATCTATCAAAGAAAACAATACTCATATTTAATTCTTGGTGGATATGAAAATTAAATAAAATAATGTACCTGGCATACTTAATAATTTATAAATGAGTAAGTACTTAAGATAATTCAGCTAAAAGAATAGTATCAAGATGATATAAGTTGCTGTATATCAAGAATAAGGCTATGAGTAAATTTTGAGAGTCAGGGTATGCTTGGGATAAGTGCTATTGATTGCCTCATTCAATGTTATCTTATTACTATTCCTTAATCCATTTCCATGGTTGGGACACTAAATACTTTATTTTATAGACTTTTTTACTCCTCGAATTCTAAATATGATTTGACAAATATGTTGTGCAAAGAGTCAAGTGGGAAGGGTGACACCATCACACTGGTGGGACTGGAGAAGGGAGAGTTTCTGGTGTTTCACATACAGCAGCCCTTTTTCTTTTTCTGAAACCAAAGAAAACTTTCTGGTTATGATGAGAAGAAGCAGCGTCTCTGGTGGTGGCCCAATTTTATAGTGTGATCTAATTTTATTACCTAATATTTGAGAGATTTGTGTGGAGACTCAGCCAAGCATTTATTTCCTCATCCCATTGAACTCAAAGTGGATTTGTAGATTTTTAGTTTTAACTTATAATTTCACAGAGAAACATTTATTTTTCTGTCATATACATTTTTTAATCTTTAATATGCTTACATACTTATAATCCCAGAATACACAAAAAAATCATTTCAGAATTTCTGTTGTATACCACTGACAAAATCACAGTATTTAGAATTCATTCATCGTCAGTTTCTTTATCTTTAAACTGAATGTATATAATATGAATATTGTATTTTCCCCACATTTTAATTGATGCATTATACTTATATATAATGATGGAATTTGTTGTTACGTACTCTTACATGCATACAATGTAGCAATATAATTTGGACAATATCACTCCGCAGAACTTCCCTGCTTCCTAGCCTTTGGTCTCTTTCCTCCCTTTGAATTTTAGGAGATCTACTCCCACTTTTCTTTTCTTTTTTCCTCTCTATTTCTGCATTCTCGTGTACAATTCTATATGCAAGTTTATATGGTAGTATATGGGTTTCTTTTTTGTTTTCAATGTTTTAGAATGCAGAAAAAAAGATTGAGATAATTAAAACAAAAAACTGTGGTTCCACAACCGATAATTAACAAATGTAACATTTTGACACTTTTGTTTTAGACATTCAGATAACAAATAGAGTACAGAAAAAGGTGATATTCCTTTTGTTTCCTCCTCCGTGTTTTCAATCTTCTTTACAATTTGACAACCTACAGGAATCACTAACTCCTCATTTCCCAGACACACTTAGTTGCAGTAATTGTTGATTATTCGGGAATCATTGGGGAAAACACAATCTCCTCTTGGTTTAGATAAACAAATGAATTTTATCAGAGTCTACAATTGCTTAAAGATTGTATACATTCAGTTTAAAGATAAAGAAAACTTGCAATGAATGAATTCTAAATAGTGTTTTTTATTTTGTCAGTGGTATGCAACAGAAATTCTAAAATAATTTTTTGTGTATTCTGGAATTATAAGTATATAAGCATATTAAAAATTTAAAAAATTCCTATGACAAAAAAATAAATGTTTTTCCTTATAAAATTATAAGTAAAAACTAAGAATGTACAAATCTGCTTTGAGTTCATGATAATCTCATAAGTTCTCCCAGCATGGTTATTATATTTAGTTCAATGCTAAACTCACAGGTGAAGTACCTTGTTTACCAAGATCTTGAATGGAACTAAGAAATAAAACTATATCCACTATTCAAGAGCATGATTTTGAAATATTTGTTGACTATTTTTTAAAATATGAAACTAATTTTGTTTTGTTTTCTTTTTATTAAAAACAAAGCAAAACAAAAACATCAACCCACAGTATCTGTTTAGCATTAGGTGTGTGTAGTCTAAAGGACACTAAGTAGGAAAATTCTGTTACTTTGATTGAGCTCTATAGATGGATGATTATGTGTAGTCTAAGAGCAATAAGAAGTAAGTCACTACTGTGTAATAAAAGAACACACCAATGTGCTTCTAGCAAGATGAATACCAGAACTGAAAACAATAAAAGTGAAGTGACTGAACCTGATAAGAGTTCAACAAATTGAAAATATGGTAAAAGTGTAAGTGTTCTCTCACTTACATTAAGTATATATCTGTCCATAGAGTATAGATATGATCTTTTGTTGTTGTTTATTTTAGTTTTTAAAAAATTCTATCTGACCTTATAAGTAAGGAAAATGCATATAGGGGAATTAGGAGAAAGTAAGATGGTTAATTCTGCTTATGGGAGCTAGAAAAGGAACAGGAGCTACATAAGAATTTTGTGTGTCACAGTAAGTATTGTCAAAGCTTACGCATTCACAGAAAAGAGAGGCCTCTCTCCTACCTGTCTCCCTGGAGATGAACTCTCCAGATGCCCTACCAAGTGCATTGTAGTATCAGAATTTAATGAGGTACTTGCACCAGGATTTGATTGGCATTAAGACTAAAAGATAAGTTCCTGGGAGACTTTAATGGAAGAGAGGAAGGTAGATTGGAGGAAATTGTTGATTTATATTGTATAAACCTAGTCATTGAAATATTGAAAGAAGAAAATTTAAATTGACTCAAAAGGCAATTGTTCACAATTAGAAGTAAAAGGAGAATGGTTTTCACTATTCTGGCTCTATCTTGTTACTTTGAGAATCTGCTGACGCTCTGGGAGTGACTAAAAAGCAATTCTTTTTGTAGGATTTGATTTGGTACTCATGAGTTGAGATTCCATAAGGGTGCAGTAGTTGGCTTGAAATTACTCACAGAGGTGGATGATAAAGAGTGATCACTCAAAGTATGGAATGCTCTTGATAAAATGGTTATGGTCAATTCTATTGTTTTACCTAAAGGAGAAACTGGAAAGTGTGACAGTAGCGAATAGCAAAAAATTTCAGTTAGTATTTCCTCTAAATATTTTAATATGAATTGATCATTAAAACAGACAAAATTGACATTTCATTGATTTTTATTATAAATTTTTAAATAAAACATTATCGCAAATTCAAACATTCAGTTATAAACATTTTAAAAGTGATGGTTTTAAAGAATCAAT
Source organism: Ictidomys tridecemlineatus (assembly GCF_052094955.1). Classification (NCBI taxonomy): domain Eukaryota; kingdom Metazoa; phylum Chordata; class Mammalia; order Rodentia; family Sciuridae; genus Ictidomys; species Ictidomys tridecemlineatus. The sequence goes on along the minus strand of NC_135480.1, from coordinate 181,461,925 downwards.
TTTGTTTTTTCAAAGTACATGACCAGGAATTCATTTTACTAAAGATATTAGTAATTATTTGAATATTGAATATTTACTGTGAAAAGAAACAATTTGACATTTCAAATGCTTGACATACTTCTTTTTCTTCCTCAAGGAGATAAACAAATAAGTTCATAATGCTTCGTGTCATTCAGATTATACTCTAAATGCAAATTCTTCAGGGAAACAGAAATCACTTTTCTTTGTTCTGCACCACACATATTCCCAACTGTGATCCTAAAAGTTATAAATACATATGTAACAGCAGCTAATACTTGGTAAAGAAAATTGTCACATTAAATTAGATGTCAATGAATAATTCCTTTTCATATTGTAGCCGTTCTTAGGAGAATTATGCCACAGTGGTTAGTCTAGAAGTAATGATAATAGTATGTAAAATACTATCAATTGATCCAAACATAAGTCCAACCAGTTTATCAAATTGTTTGTCATATCTAGAGGAAAAAAAATAAGCTGCAGAAATTCTCTCTCACTACTTAAATTTGGCCTAACTTTCCTCTGAGATTTAAGAAAATCAGTTATCTTTACTAATATAATTCACAATGCCTAGGAAAATGAAAGAAATTATTTCATACAGGATTACCTTTCCGAAGGAAGATTATATTTCCCTTTTCTACTTCCTTGCTATACCGGGAAATGTCACTTTAGGAAACTTATAAGGCACTTTAGTAAATGAACAAAGTAATAATGCACAGTGTACTATAACTTAAGTGATGAAAGGGACTTAGAAGGAATGCTGACTTTTAAATATCTGTTTATAGCATTTCTTACTCCTTTTTTCATGCTCACAACTTATATAAGGAAATAACACAAAAATAGCCATGAACTATGCATCAGCTATCATTCATGTGCTTACTCTGATCTCCCAGCACCACTCGATTGCCTGTCCCTCCCCAGTCTCTCTGTGGAGAGTGACTCCTGCCCTTGCTCATGGTTGTGTCATAACTAGAATGGTGGTTTGTTCTTCTTTTCACTTGCAGAGTTACAGAAAGCACCACATCACAGGTCATGTTATCTGGCTTTCACAGGGAGAGCTTAAGGAACCAGATAATATAACTCAGAATCAAAGAGGAATACATTTTAACCAGTAAAAGAGAGAAGATGGGAAGTAAATACCCATCAATTATCCTTCTCTTGTGGCTTAAAATGGGGTACAAGATATATATCTTACATGGTCAGAGATTTGGGTATGTCTGTGTTAAAGCAATAACCAGTTTGGTCATGGTCCATCTTCTATTGCTTTAACTCTCACGGTACTGAGTTTGTACCTACTAATAAAGAGTTAGCACCTAAATTAGGTAAAGGTGCACTAGTGGAAGGTTACCTACCTTTTCCGAAAGACCCAATCCATAAAATCATCCATTGCAACAATTTTGATTTAAAAGGTTTCCTACTATTATAGACCCCAAAGTTATAAAGTTTGCCATAGCTTGCCTGACTATCCCCAACATGGCCTGTTTGTGTAGACTTCTAATTAGCAGATTACAGATACAAATGACCAAATAGAATGCTCAAAAGATACATGTATTTCCTTTAATGTACAGAGTCAAGTAAGATGCTGGTTCTCCTTTTTGGTAATAAAGGCAAACACATAGTACTTTTTTTTTTCGTCTTTTAAACTTTTGAAGAGATTGAACATTATTAAATCTATGAATCTACCCACAGAACACAAAGAAATTTTTTTCTGGCTAACAGTCCTCTGGATTTCTATGGGGTTTGTTAACTATCCTTCCTGGTATAGACATGATAACACTGCAGCTAGTTCCATTGGGACCCAGCCTTCTGGCTTGCCAGGCAAGAGGATAGCATTGATAAAGCGAATACCCTACACATCAGAAGACAGAGGAGCTCATACTAAATTCTGATGTACTCCCTGATAGCAAATGGCAGGGATTTTACTTATCCTTATACCACCAAAACTTTTCTCTACACATTTCTTCCAACTTGGCCTACACTCCACCCCCCAGTATTTATGGGACAAGGATATATAGAGATAGAACACATTGATTCCTACTACATGCTTATAAGTGAAAATGATTACACTGTATTGACTTTGTTCCAAGTATTCCACTGAGCTAGGAATTTGGAGACATAGAAAAAGAAAAGCAGATTGAGTCTTAAAAAGAAGGGCCCAAGAGCCATTGCAATGCAGGAAACACCCATGAACTTGTGAAATGCAAAATAAGCATTACAGAGCAAGCCAGCCTGTGTCCTCAGCCTGGACACTTGGCCTATACCCTTGACCCAAACCCTTACCTGCAAAAAGAAACATAAGGGCAATATCCAAGCACAGGGAAAACTGGATCTCCACCTTAACTCTACCTCTAGTCTAGCCCCTTGCAACCATTCCTCTGTAAATCTCTATATTATCACCCCATACCAATGGGTTGCTGTCTCTCTTTCTGGAAGGTGGTCAGTATTCTCCCTTGAATGTGTATTTTTGTTTCATCTCAAAAGTTTCTTACTCTTGAAACAGCCCACATTCTGCCTTGAATGTTTATGCTTTCCTAAATAAACCTTTGTCTGTGTCTCTGACTGGCATGTGCTGAAATTCTTTTCTTTATTTATCCTCAGTGGAAGTTGGCTCTCTGGGAACTCTTTGAACTTCCAGTGACACTGCCACAAGTCAGTTTAGCTTTAGTGAATGTTCCCTTCAAACCATACTAGCTAAATTCAGATGTCCATCTTCCATGCAAGATGGTGGCTTAGATACAAAATAAAAGTTTGAATCTTTCCTGTATCTAAAATTCTCCAGAATTTGGATAGTTACATATTGTCTTGAAGATGAGAAGATCCAGCCTTACTTCTAATAGTTTTTCCATTAACATAGCAGAGAGGGAATAAACAATCAGGGTATACAAAGGGAGAAATCAGCTTATAGCATTATAGCATTAAAAAGTCTCATTTTCATTCTAAAGAAGCTCAGAAACTACTCTGTACTTCTAATACTTTCAATCTTCCCAAAGCTAAATATCCAGTGCCTAGATCTACATAGCTGACTCCATCTATTTTAGCTTTGGGGACCCTGGGACTCTACAGACACAACCATGTTGTTTTCTGTTGGGGCTACAGAGTTTCTACCTGTTGGGTAACTAGGTTTTGCCTTGCACAGTAGTGACATTTCTTAAGAAACCTACTTTAATTGGAAGCTTGTGTCCTCCATTGTAATGATAACATTGCAACAGGGATTCACTTGATGCTTTGGCTAGATCCCTTGTGGCTTTGAAACTTAATTTTTTTTTCTTTTTCCCAAACTGCTTATTCCTGATCTTCTCCTCCATGATCTTTTCCCTCCTGATCTCTCCTCCCCAATCTCATTTTCTCTGAATCACCTCTTTAAAAGCCCACTGTTCCTGCTGATGGGCAGAATCACAGCTTTTGGGACAGGAGTCCCCTGTGTTTCTCCTTTACTAGCAAGGCAATAAACCTTCTTTGTCGTTTTTCTCCAAACCATGAACTAGATTGGCATCCAGGACAAGGACCAAGCTTTCAGCAACAACATCTCTGGAGTTCTCACTCGATTTTAACCGACGGGACATAGGAGTCTTACAAGAAAGCAGGTTGATTTTACATTTATTAAAATTTGTTTGAATCAGTTTGTTGTTCTCCAGTGGGTCACTGCATCAGCATTTTAAAGTCAACATGAATTCTAATCAATGTCTCTTCTGTGGTTTATAATGGGAGTTTGTTCCAGGAAAATTCAGACTTGGGGATGGCACCAGAAGATATCAGAAATGACAGGTCTCCCAAATTAACAAGTGAATTACAACTCAGGACAGAGAATATATGGAATATAACTTTCGAATCACCTCATTAACAGCTCCTGTCCCGTGAAGTCACCAAATAGAGGACATTGAAAAAAATGCTTTCTAGCATTTGGCCTTTAACCAACTCCCAGTTATTTTTCATTAAGAGCTAGAAAAGTCAACTGTCACTTGTTACTCACTTGACTACACAATTTGGACAACATGGTTTCTATGTCTATGGACTTACCAGAAATCCTATCAATCATCCACAAGTTACTCATGCTTCTTCTTCCACCAAGACGTATCTGTCACCATCCTATACTCATTTCCAAAATTTTAAAAAATGTGATTATGTTATGTCATAATTGTTGTTAATAATTTAGCACCATGCTTACTGGTAGAAGACACACAACTCCTGGGTAAGAGACAAAAGACTTGATTTGTCATCAGCACAAAAAGCACCAAGTACAGCATCATATCACAAGTCTTCTTGCTCCAAGTCCCCCAGGAATGACATTTATAAGCTCACAGAGATGCCTTCCAAGCAGATACAAAGTATTACAAACATTGTAATACTCACTAATAACTTTGTAATTATGTTTGTAATACTCACTAATAACTTTGCCCTTTATTTCTGAGTCTCTATCACTATCTTCCAAGATAGTTCACTGTATAAACATTTTTGAAATAATTGAAATAATTCTTGAAATAAACAGAAAAAGAAAAAGAGGTAGCAATAGCAGTGCTTCTGCTTTCACAAGAACCACAGATATCTCATAACAACTGAGGCTTATTCTTCAGCACAACATGGTATATAAATAACATGTTACCCCAAAACAATGTTGACATTAAGGTTGTCTGGGGTAGTGTTCACTGAATATTAACTAAATAAAACTGATTCATAATGAGGCTCAGATATTCATTGCTATCAAAAGGATCTTTGTCCCCTCACCAATACAATAATGAAGGCAAAGTTTTCAGAAAAGGAAAAAGTTTTATTGCTTTGCTAGCAAAGGAGAAACATAGGGGACTGCTGTCCCAGAGTCTGTGATTCTGTCTGATGGGGTGGGGAAGGGAGGGCGGGGACGGCGGGATTTTTATTGGTTATATTGAAAGGTTACAGTCCAGGTGTTCTCTATCCAGACTTGTAATTGGGTTGTTAATTTGAGAGAGTTATTTCTTAGATCTTAATTACTTGGTTCCAGTGGTAGAAGTGTGCTCAAAGACAGATAACTCTGCTTAGAATGGGGAAGTAAGGTAAACTTGTTTTCTCCAGATTAGGGAGGGAAAGATCAAGGAGGCAGAGAAATTAGAAAGGAAGAGGGGAAAAGAAAGAGAAAGAAAGGTGCCCTCTGTAAAAATAAATCCCAGTGGCAGAGCAGCAAGGGCTACATTCAAAGCATAAAGTGGACCACTGGTATACAATGACTTTATTATTTAAAGCCTAATAAATAAAAAACATAAATCATTTGCTACAGAAAATATATTTGACAAATTCAATGTGGATTAATAAAACAAAGTCTCAGTAAAATAGAAATAGAGAGAGAAAAAAATTCCACAATCTAATAAAAAGCATCTACAGGAAGCCAATGAAAACATGTTGCCTAATGCTAAAAGATTAATGTATTTTTCCAATAAGATTGGAGATGAGGGACAAATAAATGATGTAAAAGAAGAGAATGGGGACAGAGTGTCAGGATGATGAAGTCAAATTTAAATGGGATTCTCAAGGAAAGTTTTACTAAAAATAATGCTTTGAATAAGATCTGAAGGAAATGAGGTGTCACCACACAGGGGTTCCAGATCTCCCCAGAGACAGAAGAGACCTCTACTGAGATCTTCCAGGCTCTGAACACCTAGCAGAAAAGCACTTAAGGATGGAGCAGTTATAGTAACAGAGCAAGAGATTTATTATGAAGGGAAAGTACACACCAGGAATGGGAGTAGGGATGATCACAGATCAAGAGAGTGGGTTTTAATTAATCTGGGAGTCTAACATTTATAGAGTAGCTGGGGGCTAGGCTAGAAGTGAAATCAAGTCATAGTGGGGCTTACACAATTTCACACCAGTTTCCCTCAGGCTTCACGTTGCCCTAGTTTGTTTTAATCCTTTTATGTAGTTCCTCTAGATGCCTTGTGGTTATGTTGTGGTTTTGTTGCTTTTTCATCTGTCAGAAAGCTTTGGGCAAGGGTATGAGCAGGGTTGATTGAGAGCTGTTGGTTTTGCATTCCAATGGTTCATGGACATTTCTTGCATCCCAAAGGTTCACAGGCATTTATCTTTTGACAAATATCAATCTTTTCTCTGTAACCCTAAACTCCTAGCTCAAGGGGACAGCAGCAAGTAATCAATAATAACCAAGCAATGTAAAGAGTCGATCTAGTAGTAGATCTGCTGGTTTGTGGTGACCAGAACAGGAAACTATGCATTTGGTTTAGGTAGTGAAAAATATATGCATTTTCTATTCATTTTGATGCATGAAAATATTCAAAAAATGGAATATAATTTATATTTGATTGTGATATTTAATAAGATAAAAAGGGACTCCAATCAGAAATTTCAACATTTATGAGAGGCAAAGACAAAAATCCTGATGTATAGGTGGCAATGAACATATTTCCATTTTGGGGAGAAAAATTGGAGCATGATGTGAAATTGAAGAAAATGAAGAGACTAATGTAAGAAAGCCAGTCTTCTGAAACTCAATACTATTCTCCAGAAAGGGATTCACTTAAAGTTTACAAGACAAGTGGCATAGTCAGATTTGTAAGAACTTGTATTGCACCTGTTTTAACACTGTTACCTGAGGTCTTTGGACAAGTGAAGTCCTCTGACAGCAGGAAGTCACAAAAATTGAATATATCAGAAGATGGTAAACATATAAGTTGCACTGTAAGTGCATGACAAATCAGTGTCAACTAGAGGTGGGTTTTAATGATACACTATGAAACCTTGTTATCATCTATGTTCTCACTTTCAAGATTTTGTAAAAAGAAAATACATTTTCAATATGCAATATAATGAAAGCTTTATCTCACATTCTAATGGCAAGATTTACTCTAGTTCTCTCATTTTGCTTAAAAGTATTATACTGAAACATGTTCTTTTTCTTCTGATTTAATACATGTTAATTATAAATATCTACACAGGAAATGAAAACAAAAAGTTAAGCCAGGATGTTATCACTATGAGTACTTTGTTTTATTTACTCTTACGTTGTTTCTTTCATTTGTGTAACTTTTAGTGGAATGAAAATGATACCATCTTTGATGGGAAGTTCTTATCTTGCTCTAGTTTCATTGGAAATTTTACTAGAAATATTTGGTAATGTCATTAAAAACCACTGAGACGTCTGGTTTTAGCCTCACATGTAAAAAGTTTGGAAGTAACCACTCCTATCATTACAAGAAAAAAAGCTAGACAAAATGAAAATCAACATTTTCTTGGACCCATCAGAGAACTGCAATGTAGCCCACGTGTCCCCCATGGGCTATGAAACCAGGGTCAGGGTCACTCAAGTGAAATGGGCTGGCACAAAGGAATCACACAGACACAAAAACTACCTTTCTGGGGGGGTGTTTCAGGATGGCTCCTCCACCTCCAGCTCTAGGTTCCCACAAGGGAGGCAAGAGAAAAACATGGAAGGCTGGCAAGTGAGAGGGAGCACATCCTGAATCCTGGTTTTCATTGAAGAGAGCCATTAGATAGAACATTCCATCCCCAAATGGTAAAGGGTAGTAGTATTATTACAAAGGAACAAGAAGGCAGCCCACTCCCATTGGGTAACGCCCACTCCCAGAGCCTCACTCCCCTCCCAAGCAGAGGTGGGATCCACCTTTTTCAGAGTAGAGGAAACCAGTCTCCACATCTCCATCCCACAGGGCTGAGAGTTCTCAGCTCCTATATGGCAGCTCCCGACACTGCATTCATAGGCCAAACTCCAAAATCTGGAGAAGTAGGCACATTCATCAGAAATAGCAATGTAGATTACTTAACTGGAAGAGAAAGTGCAGGAGCTGTAATTGACAGGAACAGTTAACTGATCTAGGTGGCTAGTGTGGGAGCTGGAGAATATTTTTTGCAGCCTTTTCTGTCAGGAATTTGACCCTATTTGTATGATGTGGATTGGAGAAAGAGAAACTTACAGTTCCACTAGATAGAGTAGAAAAGAAGGCTGGAAGATCTCAGAGTCTCCAAGTGATAGAATTCTGCCTTAACATTATTCTTAAAATTTATTGTAGCTTGGGAAAGGGAATTTCTTCCTTACTCTAGTTCCTCTCCAGTCTTCTTGTCTTAGCTGAGTGCAAAAATAATTATAGTGCAGGGCATCTAGAAAATAGAGCAGGAGCACAGTAGCCAGGGAAATGAAATGGAAAGCATGGCTGACACAGTAAGTGGGTTAAGGGAACTTACCAGGGAAGAAGGACAGCACCAAGACACAAGTCTACTATAAGACTGACAATTCTACTAGAGAATTACAAAATGCCCCCTCCCTCATAGAATACTACCAATGCTATAGGAGTACAGTATAATACAGGTGGATTACACTTAAAAGATTTGTAGGACAATAATTTTCCACTCTCGGGAGTACTTAGGGAAGCCCAAATCAAGCAGACAGACACAAACAGAGATATAGGAGGTATTTGAAGACCCTGGTACCTAACACTATAACAAATAGTAAACACAGACGAAAGCCTCATCAGTTATCATAAATCCTCAATTTACCCAGCAAAGCAGTATGACCAGTTTTCAACAAGAAATACAATTTTGATAGATGATCAAGGTCAACATTGACAATGTCATGTTTATAACCACATTGAACCATGTGATAAAAATTGATTTCTTCTACCTTGGTGGTTTTCTTCTCAAAACCCATAACCTCATTCTAATCATGCAAAAAAAAAAAAAAAACAGAAAAAAACTCTAACTGAAGGAAATTATTCAATATAATTCAACACTGTTTCTCAAAATTTCCAATTGTCAAAAAAAAAAAAACAAAAACAAGGAAAGACTGGGCAATAGTTAAGAGGGTTTCAGCGATAAGATAATCAATCAAATATAATGTGCTTTCCCAGTTGGAATTCTGAAATATGACAAAGACTATTGGTAAACACTAAGAAACTCAAAGTCAACACTATTTAATAAACAAACTTTAGTATGCAAGCTTGAATTAATGTGTCAGCATTGGCTCATTAGTTGTGGCATGTGTATTTCATAAGGTTAACAGGAGAAACAGGGTGTGGGACATAATGTGAACTTCTGCACTCCCTTTAAAAACCTTTCTCTAAATTAAAAATGATCCAAAATAAGAGTTTGTTTTCAAAGCAATACAAGCAAGTAAACAAAAGACATTAAAAAATAATCTGTAAAATTGAGTTTTAATGGCTACTTAGTAGAATATATAAAATATTCCTTCAATTGAGCTTTTTAAATTGTTTTATTGATTTAATTATTTTATTACTATGGTAAATTTAATTATGTGGTAAGTAAAATGATTATATTCATGTAAAATTTGGGTAATATTTGGGCTGAGTGTATAGTTCCATGATAGATTGAATAACTAGGATGCATGAGACTCTTGGTTTGATTTCCATCACAAAAGTTTATAGGTTTATAGCCTATAATCATTTTTTTCTACTTTTATCATGAACTTTTGGGTAAATAATTTGTTAAGGACTAGGCAAAATTCATATAATTATGATTATATATTTTATGATAATTTTGATATTTTAATATTAACATAATTTGCTAAATAATATTATTTCTATTTTTTTAAATCTCAAGTTTGTTTTTTTAGGAAAATCATCTATTATGCTCTCTATAAAAATGTAAAATTTTTCTGTGCTGGAAAAATGTAATCCATCACAGCAAATGTGCAGTCTTAACATAACCAAAATACAATAAAACTAATTCTTTTTCGTGAATTATTTTATATTCTTTCATTTCAAATCTTGATGAAATGACCCCACTTATTTTCTTGTTAATACCTATAATCAATCATTTATATTGAACAGACTATTCATGTTCATTCATTCTTGTATGAAAACATTTGTTCTCTTTTTGTATTGGTATTCACTTGCTTCAGGAAATAAATTTTAACCTACAGAAGATCCATAACAGCAACCTGCTGAAGAAATATTTATGTGATCCACGTTTTACCACTTGATCTTGGAGATATCTTTTGATACAACAACATATTACAATTCATTTTTCTCATATACAGAACCTCCTTTAGATAACTAAAGTATATCCTTGCCCTGATTTGTCAGGAGTTTTCTCTCATGTAGTTTATCTAGTTGTTAATCTGGGGAGCCATTTTCTACTTTGGAGTAATTTCTTCATTGGGCCAAGTAGAAAAGAGGGTTTCATGTGTAATACAGATATATATTTGGAAGACTGAGTAAAAAATCTAAAAAAAAAAAAAACAAAAAATGAACATTCTGTTGTGATTAGAACCCTCAGATCACTCACTAGCATAAAAGAATATTATACAAGTCCCTCTAGGATTAACAGTTCCATGTAAGTAGCTATATTTTATGCAAAATCACTTCTGAATTATTACCATGAAAGTGTAACTAGACAAGATACCAAATATTATCATAAAAAACACTGTTTCACAACTTTTATTGATATGTATAAAATGTGAAATGACAACTGTTAACACAATTTAATTTTGATAATTTAAATAAAAGGAAATTAATCAAATAGTTATGTTACATGTCTATACCTACACCCAGACTCACATAGTTTGTTATGTTTCACCTTCTATATCGATGTTTCCTACTCTTCTTCCTAGAAGTGAGAAGGCCATTTTCAACTTTCTTTTCAGGATTTTATTTTCGGTTAATGTCTAGTTTAATACTCAACCCACATTCTCATAATTTATTCTGTTTTTTCTAATACAATATATGAAACAATGTGTTTTTGTATAACTAAAGTTATAAAAACAATCAAAGCACTTTACAAATATGATTTTTATGCCATTCAACAGACACTTAGTAACCAATACAGATCTTATTACTTATTTGTACATAATTTAAATAAGTGTTAAAGAATAAAAAAAATGATATACCTGGTAGAAAATAGAACCTTATATAGAAATTCCCATCCTTTAGCCTTAATCCAGTTGTAACCCAGCCCTTTAAATATTCTAGTATCATCAAATAATGTACACTAAATAACAAATGTATACAAGTGACAGAATGTGTTAGGAACACTTATGTCAGAGACATTATTACAGAGAGGTAGCTAAATGTAAAACTAGGAAGAACATGGGTCTCATAAAAGATAAAGAAATATGCAAGAGAAATGAGGGCCCAAGACATCCCAAGGAAGGAAGAGCCATCAAGGAAATAGCTGAAAGGTGAGATACTGCCAGACACGCTCAGGGAAACTGAATTGCATGAACTGCAGCATATAAATAAGATCCAAAAATAGCTTGCTATTTAAATGGAAACATTCAATAACACAATATCATATAAATGAGTGTTGTCAAATTTAAAATATGGCCTTTTTTAGGTAGGTTTTAGGACTCATATAATAATTTTGAAAAAAAAAATGTGTGGCATAATGCCAGTCAGTGCCTTTTTAGGGAAAAAAACTCAGAGAAATAGGAATGTACAGTCTTGGCAAATATTAGAAACTTAAATCTTTTAATGCTATGCAAAGAATGAAAATCGGAAGTGCTAAAGGAATCTCTTTCTACTAAGTCTTTTAACCTTTTTAAATTCTTTCATGAGGGACTGGCTGATGCTATGGAGATAGTAAATGGCTTTGGGTTGAAGATCACATAAAAACAGTTTTTGATTAAAAGATGTGCAATTTTTTTCACATTTTATAATCCCAAAGAGGGATAGGCCTTCAAATTGAGCCAAATGGAATGCATAATTTGCCAATCAGCTAAACGTTGTTCTTTTATAAATGTGCAAGGACATGAATAGCTCAATTTATAATGTCAGTGTTTAAATTATATACATTACTTTATACAATTATATATACAACTTATAGAATGAGACAAATTTTTGTTTGAAATATCTTGAGAAATATAAACATTATAAACATTCAGAATTTAACAAAGTAATTGCTCTACAGAAAAACCTGAAAAGAACAGTATATTTGACAAAAATCAATGTGCAAAATAATCTAGAGTACTTTTTCAATAAGATTAAAATATAAATTTGAAGTAATATAGTACCCTCTTTCATAGTTTGATTAATAATGTTGTAAATTTTTAATTCATAAAATAAAGGTAGGTCTTACAGTAATGACATCTAAATTCAATGAAATGCAGAAATTATATATGAACCCATCTTTACAATGTAATAACTTCCTCAGGTGGTGATAACCTCTCAGAACCTCAGTTTACTTATCTGCTAAAGAATAATAATAACACCTCATTGACAGTGTTTCCATGTTTGCAGGATAGTGTATAGAAATATACTTTGTAAATATCAAGTTATTGGAAAAGTGTAATTATTTCTTATAGTTAAAACCTGGGAGATGATTATCAGATTGAGAAATAAAAAATTCACAATGAATAAGGGAACATGGCATTTTTCCACCTAAAAAAACTCTTAAAATTGTCATTCAAAAAATTAAGGAAAATACTGTAGAATTTATGCAGTGTAATAGATAGGTAATTCAGCAGAATACAACATACAACCCAGAAAGAAACCATAAAATATATAATATGATAAACCATTCATCACTAAAAAATGATAAAGAAAGAAATAACTATGAATGATTTGGGGATAATTTTTTTTTATTTTTATAGAACATTTTCTAATAAACACTTCAAACCTTTAAATAAAATTCCCACATCATTTAAAAATTTTTAAACATAAGAACTTTTGGAGATCATGATATATGAACTTTTTGGAAGCAGAAGTGACATTTATAAAAAATTAAAAATATTTTCCCCTATCTTTACTAATGTATCTTTCTCTTATTTAAAATTACATACAAATAATTTTTTAAAGAATAGAATGATGTGAAAGTTTTGCAATGCATCAATAGGCATTTTTTAAAAAAAAATTTAGTGACTATTTTTTTCAGTTCTTGATATGTATAAACACACATACATTTTAAAATCATAAGTAATAACAAGTTCAGCTTTTTTAACCCTGCCTCTTCTATCAATATCAATGGACATTTTCTATATTTCAATACAAACAATACAAACAAGTATATCTGTGACAATTGTGGATTGTTTTGCAATAATCAATTATATGAACAGAATATAATTTGGGTATCCCACTGGATAACTGCTAGACATTTAGCAAGTTTATAAAGAGTAACAGAATATACATTTATATGTATGAAATATAGGATCCCTGTCCAATGATATTAAAGAAAAATTTCTCCAAATTTAATTTTAATTTGTGTCCCTAAATGTCTGTTGCAATGTATATATCCTTCTCTGTTATTGTTATAAGGATAACTATAATCCCATATTCAACCATTCTGGAAAAAAAAATCACATTTATCATTTGAAAGTATTGTGTTGAATTAAAGATTGAATTATTGTTTCCAATAACTTTGTATTTGATTGAGCATTTCTTTTTTTTCTTCCAGAATAAACTCTTCTATACAAGAATTATTGCACAATAACAGAAAGTTCCAATTTTAATTTTATATCTCTAAAATGGGAATGCCAATAGGATGTGCAAGCTTCAGCAAATGAAGAATTAGTCTAGTATATGTAAAGAGAATACAGTTTGGCATGTCATGAGTGTCAAATGTTAGCTATAATTATTATTATAGTTACTGTCAGTGAAAGTACTTTTATAGTATGGATAAAGGATATTTGACATGTAATAGTTCTCATAATATTAACTGAAAAATATCACACAACTATGTGATTCCATTTGTTTCTTAGCCTATAGAACTGTGTAAATAATGCCTATCTTGCTACATAGAACTATACAGTTTTGCATTTGTTCATCAAATGTTAAATGACACAATTACAATTATTTCCCAGACACAGACCTTCCTGTCCTTTCTAATTCTTGTTTTAAGTGTTCACTTTTCTATGAAAACTACACATATTAAAAGGCAAAAATTTAAGAATATACTTAATTATAGTCAGGGTCCCAATTCTGATGAAAACCATTGCAAATATAGACAAAACAAGTATAGACAGAATAAAGATTCTCCTATGGGTTTATTTCAACATGTGCTCACTAGATCATCCTTGGAGAGAAGTGAAAAATATATTTGACACAAACAAACATGGATCAGTAGCAAAACCTTAGTCTTCTGTAGAGAGAAGTAATTCTAACAAAGTCCCATGTGTCACTAAGGTTTGTCCACCAAGAAATTCATACTCCCTGAGAAGAAAAACAATCTACAAGAAAAGAATTGAAGATATTTTTTAAAGCTCTGAGAGTTATTGTCCAGAAAAGTTTCCATACCTGTGCATCTATGAGTATGTCATTTAGTAGCAGCAGCAGAAGTCAATAGGTAAGACAGTTCACCCACCACACTGAAGACTGACCCAAACACAGACATTGGTTTGAGAAGAAAAAGAAGTTCTCAAGGTAATTCACATTTAGAATTACTTTTCTGCTTCCAGCGATACCTGCATAGGCAATCAATATAGAAAATTCAGAGGGAAGGCAAAGCAAATGAAATATATATTGTGATCCCACCTGAAATAAATCTTGGTTACCCTAAAGAACAATGAGGATAATAATTGCAGCATACTTGGAGATAATGCCCTAAACATTACAGGAACAGTTAGAATAAGGCACACTTGGGAAAAGGCACACTTGGGATAAGTCAGGATACCTATAGTCAGAATCAAGATGCAGCCAGCAACAGAAACACAGAAAGAGAATAATGCAGCTGAAGCAAGAGTGTTAGATGTAGGATATTACTCATCATTTGACAATCAATGAAGAATAAATTGTGATCTGTGTCAAAAAGGATGCTTCTTATTGATCAACCAATCCTTGTCATCAGATTGAGTTATGGATAATGTCAGTTACTGCTGTTCTATTATCAGACTGCCTGACCACCTGGTGCCATGGGATGTCAAAGGAAGCAACTCATTCCCCTTAACACAAGTGATAGACAGCTATAGAAACAGCAAAGCCTAACAAGTACTATTGTCAACACTGAGAATGAAACTAGCATAGTGAATGATCCTGTCTTTCAATGTGAAGGTGAAAAGAAAATATATCACACCTTATACTCACTTAAAAGATAAAGAACATATTACATACACTTAAAAATAATAACTGGGTTCATACTTGTATGAATCCTGATAGGAAAATCTAAGAAAAATGATTCTTCCTTTTTGTTCATAATGAACTTAACCTCATTTTATAGATTATTTTAAAGACCATTATCTTTCAGTAATTTCAGAGCAAAGATATCACTTATAATACCATATTATCATATCTTCTTTCAAATTTTATTCAGTTAGATATGATCAAACACTATTTTCCAATGAGTTAATAACTCATTCAAACACAATTAACTAAAAATATTGTCCATATTTTTCATAATTGCATATTTACTATACATAACACAATCTTCTAGAAGATCTACCTATATACATACTTGAAATAGTTGGGAGACATACACACTCATGCGTGCACACCAACACACAGATGCACTTCCCCATAAACATTTTTTCTGTTTCATTAATCTATCTCTCCATTTACAGTTTGTTTTACTTTTTAAGTTCTTAGAGTTAGAACCTTACTACTCAATATCTTTAGAAATATTTTACATTTTTTCCTTTCTGATATAAAATTTCAAATTTATTTTTAAAATTCCTTTTGGATTACATTGCTTATGTATAATTTTAATTGGTAACTTTGTAATATTTATTCTTTATTTAAGAATATGCTATGCTTCTCTATTATTTTTATTCTCTTCATTATAATTTAATAAGGTAATAATATCAATACCAAAATATATACAAAGGTGTTTTATTTTTCCTGTAACTATGTCTTATTTGCTATCTCTTATAACTATGATTTACTTTTTTTATTTCTATTTCTTACTTGGTACTACAAACATATATTTATGTCATTTGTATTAATCAGTCTTTAGTCACTGTGGCAAAATATCTGAAAAGACAAACTTGTGAAAGAAAATGATTATTTGGGGCTTGCACTTGTAGATGTCCAGTCCTTGGTCAGCTAACTCCATTGCTATGGGCCCCAGTGGAGGCATTGTGGATGGGCAAGGCAGAGAATAGCTCCTTAGCTCAAGGCAGCTGAGAAGCACAGGGAGAGAGAAGAGCAAGGAACAACAACAAAAATTCTAAGGGCACACTACTGGTGACTTACTTCCTTCAGTCACACCCACCTACCTACAGTTACCACTCAATGGTTTATTCAAATGGATTAACAGACTGATGAGTTTACTGCTTTTATAATCTGATCATTTTACCTCTAAACATCCTTGGATTGTATAAAACTGAGCTTTTGGGGAGAAGTTTAAAATCCAAACCATAAAATTCATATATGTTTATTCATTAGCTGCTCATTCTGATCTCATGCTTTAAATGGCTTCCTTTTTTTTTCATCAGAAATTTATTAGTTACTCGAAACATTACATTGATCTTGACATATCATATATCATACATTTCATTCAAATGGGTGTGAATTCTTATTTTCCCATGTGTACAGATTGCAGGATCACATTGGTTATACAGCCACGTTTATACATACTGCCTACAAATTGTTTTCTTAAATTTTCTAAGAAATTATGTTTTGTGCAAAATTTGTTATTTTGTCATTTTTATTTATAATCTCAGACTTCATCAAAGCCTAAAAATTGTATCTAACATATAGAAATTCAGTAATTATTCACTGATCAATGTTAAATTATAAAACATAGAGTAGTAACTTTTTGCCTAAATTTTAATGGCAATTTCTTCAGGATTATGAGGACATATCTTTAATATGTGTAAAAATTTATTCTTATTATGAATGCATACTAAGTATATATAAAGTAATACTTTATATATAAAGTAATACTAAAATTATCCATTATTGTTAGCACTCTTTTTTCATTTAACATAGTATGAATACCATTAATGCATATTCTAAATGGAAATCCCTTCCCAAGAACTTCCATTTATCTTAAATGTGGTGAGGAATTCTCCTTTATCATGATACCACCTTGTTGTAAAATAATCATGCTTCACTCAAAAGTAAAGACTTTTCTTGAATCAAACTATATTATCTATTAATATTACAAATATTTTCCCTACTTATTTCATTTTTATTTTTGTTGCATAGATTTAAGGCATACAAAATGGTGTTTTGGTATATGTACCTATAGTGAAATTACTGTTATAGTCAAGTAAATTGTCATACCTATTATCTTACATAATGATTTTTCTTTTCTCTGAGTTGTGATAAGAATACCTTGAATTAATTTCCTTAGCAAAACCAAACAAAAAAACTTGAGGGATCTCCTGAAACTAGAAATTAAAATGGAGATCAGTAGAACAAAAAAAAAAAAAAAAGAGAGACCAGGTGGAGGAAGGAGAGGAAGAGATGGGGACAAAATTGATCAAATTATGTTACTTGAATATATGAATATATCCCAATGAATCCTATGATTATATATAACTATAATGCATCAATAAAAATTAATTTAAAACAACATAGCTATGCTGATGCTTCCATTACATACCCAACATACACTTATGCATCAAACAATTATGACATTTGGCACCTGGAATGTTCTTTTGAAAAATGATTTCTCTAAGGGCTTTTAAAAACTAAATGCAGCAGTTAATATAAAATTACTATTCATTGAAGTGAAGCAAAAAAAGAAAAAAAGAAAGAAAAGAAAAAAAAGGGAGAAAAAATTTGTTTACTACATTGACAGATGCATTTTAAGTTTCAAAACTCTTTTGCAGCTTTTTTCCTGTTTTAAAAAGTTTATTGCTTTCAAATACTTTTTGAAAAAGGTTTAAAAATAACACAGATCCATTCCATTAGGACAGTGATTTCACATTCTCCATTGTAAATCAGTGTTAACATGATCATCACAGAAAACTTGGGGGAAAAAAAGAGAAAAAAGCAGAATGAAAAGGTGAGGAGCCCCACCCCTCCCTCATCCCTCCCATACTCACATCCTTCCACATAGAGAAATGCATGACTCATAAGGTACAGAACTTTGTTTCCAGGCTTTCTTCCTGGAAAATTTTTGGTTTGCTTGTTTTACAGATTTGTTGTCACACTGAACATGCAAGCGTTCTTCTTTTTCTATTTTTAGTTATATTAAAAATATTTTTCGTATTGGAAAAAATATTATTTTCTTAGCAAATTTGCAATATACAATATTATTATTCATGCTGTGTATTGGAACTCAAACAATTGCATTGCTTGTACCCTTTGACCCATGCCTCCACATTTCCTTCACTCTTCATTCTGGTAAACCATTCTTCTGTACTCTTTATTCCATGTATTAGAGTTTTTATAAAGATTTCACATACAAGTGATATCATATATTATTATTTTTTTTCTGTTCTATTCCCTTAAGAAATGTCCACATGTTTCATCCATATTGTCACAAATGGTAAGATTGCCTTTTTAAGGTTGAATAATATTTTATTATTCATATACGCACACACCATAACTTGTTTATGTTATACCTTTGAACAAATTTAATGTGACACCATCTGAATTGTTTAGGTAAGGCTTATCATTACAGACTAGATTTTTGTATGATTTTTTACACACAATTTGAATATCTTAACTAATTTGCATATTGCTATTTATAATGTAATGGTTCTACAGTGTTCATATTTATTAGGTACATGTATAGTTTTCAATACTGTGTTTTAGTCAGCCTTTCACTTTCATTTTGGCTAAAATGAACCAGCCAAAACAACTGTAGAGAAGGAAAAGTTTATTTGGGTGCTCACAGTTTCAGAGGTCTGAGTGCAAGAACAGCAGGATCCATTCCTTGGGGTCAAGGTGAGGTAGAACATCATGGCAGAAGAGTGTGGCAGAGGGAAGAAGTTCACATGATGATCAGAAAGCAGAGAGAGAGAGAGAGATTTCACACTCCAAATACAAAATGTATACCCCATTGCCGTGCCACTAATGACTCACCTCCTGTAGCCACACCCCCTTTTCTGTTACCCCTCAGGTAATCCCTACAGGGGATCAATTCACTGATTGGGTTAAGACTGTCACAACCCAATCAATTCTCCTCTGAGCCTTCTTACATTGTCTCACATGTAAACTTTTGGGGGACACCTCACATCCAAACCAAAACATACTGAAACAAATTTTTAAAATTTTAATTCATTATCTTTTCTTTTTTGTTTTTTCTCATCTATTGTCTTTGCACTCAATATTTTGTCAGAGTTTTTAAATTTTTTGTCTATAAAAGTCTTTAAAGATTCAAATTGTATGAGGAATCCATTTTAACACTGCAAAACTATGTCACCTGCAAAAGAATGTTTATTATATCATTGTTGATCTTAGTCCATTCATACTACTGTAACAAAACAATAGTGTCTGATGAAGGTTTACTCTTCTGCTTTTAAGATGGTGCTTTGTTGTTAGATTCTTACCTGGCAGAAGGCAGAAAGTAGCTGGGAGCTTTGTGAAGCTTTCCTTATAAGAGCCTTAATCCCACTCACCAAGGTGAATCCCTCCTGAACCGAACACATCACTGGGGCCCAACTTTTCTATACTACCACATTGCTATGAAGTTTGAATTTATGAATAAGTGGAACATAGTTAGACTTCTTCAGTTTATGACAGCAAATCACTGTAAACAATGTGTAAATTCTTTAATAAATGCTAAAATAAATCACGATGATACCAATTCAATGGATTATTGTGCATATGACAGAAGAACAAACTCTGTGGATATAAAACAAATCTATTATTAAAGAAGAAAAAGTTTAGAAGAATGTGCAAGATATATTTCCACTTATGTAATATTTGCAATTAATGACTATTCATGTCTGTTTGACAATCTATAATATAGAAAAAGAATTTTAATAGTGGTTATACCACAAAAAGGAGACAAAAATTTAAAAACTATTGATTATTTAAATCAATTATCATAAGCATATTCATGTACAATAAATAATATAAATAATGAATTATAGGATATAAAATATGTTATAAAATATAATAATATATCTTCATTTACTTTGTAATGTTTACACAAGTCATATCTTTGCTGGCCAAATTTTTCAAATTAAAACTTCAAGTTCAATATGCACTGATATTTGATGAAATTTAAATATATTGAAAATCTAAAGTCTACTGAATTCTGTACATACATACTAAAAGAAACCATGTTTCTAATAATAATTGGAATTTGTTAGAATTTTATGTCAATCCTAATGTCTAAAAACAAACAAGTGTAAGGACAGGGTCACTGAAATTATTCACTGTCCTAAAATTATACTGTATTTTGCTTAACATATATCATTTTTGAATATTCAGTATTTACCAACATTAATTTTCTGCTCCTCAAATTAATACAATGCCATTGCAAAAAACTTAAATATTAAAACATCTGAAAATTAGGACTAGCTTCTGGGATAAAATCTTGACCATGACTCTGTAATCATTCCCAATGATAGAAATGATTCATAGATAGTAGATGATTGAGATGATTTTAACCTGTAAGCATCACATGTATGGTATAAATGACATGTATAATTCCTAACTCACTGAGGTATATTTATATGGTGTTTATTCCATAGAGTAAGGCATACATTTAGTTGTCTATTGGTACCTATGTGTATGCATACATTAACAGCAAAATAATCTAAAATGATTAAATGTCAAAAAGAAAACTGTAGCAGAAAATGTCTTTATACAAGTTAATATGTTTTCATAAATCCATTGAATACTACAGTTAAAACAATTTTATACTGAGTGATATACTAAAAGGAAACTTTTGTAAATTTTAAAAAATCATACAACTTTAAACTATCATCATTACAATTTAAAACAAAAATTTGAAGAAAATGTTCCATGTCATTCTTCATAATATAGTTGACTTTTATCATAGACATTACAGAAATAGTATGATTTGTTTTTATAAAAATTAACACAATACAAAGTAATTAAAAAAGCTTTAGGAAGCTTAGCTTTAGAATAAAATACTTCAGATAAATGTGTCTATATGTATATTTAACTTTATGATGCAGGAAAATACAATAGATTTTTATTTATGGTTTTATATCTAGTGTCAGTGATAATCTTTAACCTGCATTTTCATAGTTTGGAGATAATCTTTAAGTTTTTCATTTATTGGCTGGAAAATCCAATAATATTAAAATATAAATTTCTTCCAAGTTAACTTATAGATGTAATCACTATGCTCCAATGAACTGGTGGATATTTCAAGATTATTCTAAATTTTTTTATAAAAAGACAAAATGTATGAAGAACTAAGAAGGTAACCATAAAGGAAAATAGCTATAGCTTTTGTACCACAGATATCAAGATTTATTATCAAGCAAGTAAAATTAATACAGAGTGATATTTATACAAGTATAGACAAACGGAGCAATGATACGGAATACAGAATTCAGAAATACACACACACACACACACACACACATACACACACACACAAATGTATCCTTGGGTTTTGATAGAGTTTTCAATAAAATTTTTTGGAAAAGAATGCATTAATGAGTTGTTCTAGAACAATTTGAATTTCATATTGAAAAATAATGCATCTGAATATCTACCAACATAAGCGAAAACTAATTCCAATCCATTTGGCAATCTACATGTGAATATATAACAACAAGTACATTTTTGTGACTGAATGTAGGAACTATCTTTTCAATAAGAATAAAACAGTTCAAAAATGAGAAAATTTAATGTATGCTATATTATAATTAAGAACATCAACATGTGCCATTAATAGGGAATATATATAAAGAAAAATAAATATTTTTGATATTTCCATTATATATAATGGAATATATAATGGAAAATAATATTCAGAAAATATAATATTTATAAATCAATGAACAAAATATAGGAAATAACAATAATCACAAAATGGAAAAAAATTTTAATAGTCACTTCTCAGAACTAGATATCTGAATGTTAAACATTTGACATGAAAATTTACATTGATATTCATGAGTAAAACACAACTTAAATCAACACTGAGATATCAGTATATTCAAATATATGACAAAAAATGAAAAACTTTTCCTGATTTCTTAGTGCTCTCCATATGTATTTGTCTGCTTTTCATCACTGTGACCAAAATATCAGACAAGAACAATGTTGGGGAGAAAAGATTATGCTGGGCTCACAGTTTCAGAAGTTCAGTCCATGATTGGTCAATTCCATTATTCTGAACTGAAGGTGTAGCAGAAGATCATGGTGTAAGTACATTGTGGAGGAAAGTTTTTCAGCTCATGGTGGCCAGGAAGCAAAGAGAGCAAAAAAAAAAAGACCAAAATATAATTACCAAAAGCACATCCTCATTGACCTCTTCCTCCAACCAGGCCCCATCTGCTAGGGTTACCATGCAGTAGTTTTTTTTCAAATTACTCATCCATCCAATGGATTAATCTGCTAATGAGTTTCTAGCTCTCATAATTTAATCATTTCATCTCTGAACATGGCCACATTGAATAACAAATGAGTTTTTCAGGGGACTCTTCATATCCAAACCCCAACACCATTATAATCATACATCCATGCCTTTGTCATGAGATTACTGTCATACTTCATTAGACTGTGTGGAGCATTGCCTACATCAGTAAACTAAGATTTGGTTTGTTCTCAAGCCTTGTTTTTAACAACAGAATGTGAGAGGAAGTAAAAAGCAAGCCTGAACTAAAGCCTGAACTTCAACTTGAAGCAAAGTTTCACCAACTGACCACAGACCTATAAGCAAATAAGTAAAAGTTTGTTCCTACAAACCACTGAAAACATGCATAACAAGAGTTGATAATGCTGGAAAGCACTGGAACATGCCTTCAGTGATGGTGGGAGGGTAACTGAACTAGCAGTTGCAGACACCATTGGCTTCTAGGTAAAAAAATGAGAAAGAAAAGGAAAGAAAGAAATCCTATAATTAAAAAAAATGCTATTTCTATTGAATTTTCAATAAAAATATGCTCATATGTTCAACTAAAGAAAGGATTGAAAAGGTTAATTACAGCACCATGCTAATAGACAAGAACAGATAACAAACCAGATGTCCATCAATAATAAAACGAATAAAGAAATCATGGTATATTCACTCAGAGGGACAATCCCCCAAAATGAAGTACTAGTGCTGCATGTAATAGAATTAATTTTAAACATATATTAGATGAAACAATATATAAACACATATCACGACTTTACATAAATTTTAAAAATGTTCAGATTAACCTGCATTGATGGAATTACAAAGATGCTTAAATTTAGATGTAGGGATAATAAGTAGATAACAGTATGCAGGAGGCTTTTGTGGAGTCCCTAATATTCTATTTCTCATTTGGATATGAGTTACATGAATCTGTTTCCTTGTAAACATATGGTGAGCTGACCCTTTATGATTTGTGCTTTTTACTGTATGTGATTCTGCTTACTATTCTACTTAAAACCACCATTTCAAAGCTGGGTATAAGAATTTCTATAGGGAGAATGGGACACAAGTGAACTTCAGAATTTTGGAGGGGGAGAGTACCAGGTCTGTAACTCAGGGGCACTCAGCCAATAAGCCACATTCCCAGCCTTATTTTATATTTTATTTAGAGACAGGGTCTCACTGAGTTGCTTAGTGCCTCACCATTGCTGAGGCTGGCTTTGAACTCACAATCCTCCTGTCTTAGCCTCCTGAGCCTCTGGAATTACAGGTGTGCACCTTTCCATAGATTATTTTTTATATACATGGGAGTTCTAATGTAGCAGAAAGACACATATTTGCCATTCTTACTAGGACACAAAGGAAAACAAACACATTCATCAGCTTTGGGCTACTTGCACAGAGACTTTGAGAATGTTGAGAGTAGGCTAATTTAGGGGGAAA
Source organism: Ictidomys tridecemlineatus (assembly GCF_052094955.1). Lineage (NCBI taxonomy): Eukaryota > Metazoa > Chordata > Mammalia > Rodentia > Sciuridae > Ictidomys > Ictidomys tridecemlineatus. The sequence continues at coordinate 181,438,135 of NC_135480.1, read as the reverse complement.
TATTGAAATTGATTCACTGACATTCAGGAATGAAATATTCTGACCATTTATTTTAGGGAAATAATATCAAAGAAAACTAACACAAAATAAACAAACAACATCTCTACATAGATTACATTGTCTTACATGATTACCATAAAAGACAACAGCTTGCCCATTGCCTTCCTAGAATCTCAATTGAATATTTTTTCCATTTTGGGTAAAATGAAAATGTCTCTGTCTTAAATTATTTCAAACAAAAAGAGAATTTTTTAAAAATTTTTCCTAAGGAGAAAACAGAATGATGAGGAAGCAAAGAAAAATAATAAGGATACTTATAAATGAAGAGCTATTTCAATACATTAACCAATAGAATTAAAATTGGTACAATATTTCTGGAATTTGTGAGGATCTATCAAAATTTTAAATTGCTTCAGAGTTTCAAACTCTACTTGTAAACATACAGGGAAGCTATTAATTATAAGGAACGATAATAGATAGATAGATACAAGCAAGAGTTTATAGTATAAATAGCCTGAAATCACTGGATAATTGCAAAATACAAGACACTTTGTATGCTTTGCTTCTGTTACTCATTAAATCCTCAGAATTTATTACAACAACAGCCATTATTGTTACTGTTGCCACATATGATGTGACTGCAGGGCCTAGTCTTTTAATGGAATCACATATTGAAGTATACATTAGAGAAAAGGTAGATGTGAAAAAAATTAAAAATTGAATGTGTAAATAATTAGACAACATATAATGAAACCATTTAAATGAAATTAAAGAATATATTTAAAGCCCCAGAAACATTCACATTTTCTAATAACTATTATGAAATTATAAATGGAATTTCATTTTATCAAGCTTATATTTATGAATGTGTACATAGGCACAAGTTCATTGTGAATTTGGATGTGACATACATATAAATGTGTAAATGTTTGTACTTATGTATAAATGTGTCACTCCCTCAGGGACCTAAAATCTCCCATGGGGCACTACCTCTTAATGTCTTCATCACCTCCCAATAGTGCCAAGCTGGGGACTAAGCCTTTAACATATGTACATTTGGGGTACATTCCAGATCCAAACCACAGCCTACATATTTGCTAAATCCTTAATTTAATCATTTTATCCTCCTAGATTGATGGGTTTTAACCCACAAGACTTTAGGTAACAGCTAAATGCCTCATTCAACTGGCTTCAATCTACTTCTCCCACCATAAGAAAAATGTACATATTTGTGCATACATTTGAATATGCATTTAGGTAGAAATGTATAAATGTATAAGTTTATGGAGATAAATATATGGGATTCCTGATAAATAATTGTACATAATATGTATGCATATACATTTGGAGGCACATGCAAATATGTATGCATGCAATGTATATTCATGTCTATATGTACATATATGTAGATGTATTTGGGTTTATGCATGATTATGTATATGTAGAGGAATGTGTATAAATGCACAGATAAATTTATATATTAACATAATCAGATGTACACTTACCATATACACACACTCTCTTTCCTACGGATTATTTTTAAAAAATTGTAGGTCAACTGATAAGACTATAGAGTTTTTTTCAAGTATTTCTAAAAATTAGGTAGTATATATTTTTTGTTTAATATAGAAATAAAACTAGAAGAAATCATAGCCAGGAGCATAAATAAGAAATGTTTGCTGAGGATGTAAGCAAGTGGCAAAATAAGAATCTACTACTACAAAATGAAAAGATTTAAAAGACATTTGTTGGGCTGGGATTGTGGCTCAGTGGTAGAGCGCTCCCCTAGCATGGGCGCGACCCGGGTTTGATTCTCAGCACCATGTAAAAATAAAGGCATTGTGTTGTGTCCATCTACAAAAAGAAATAAATATATTCTCTCTCTCTCTCTCTCTCTCTCTCTCTCTCTCTCTCTCTCTCTCTCTCTCTCTTAAAAAAAAAAGATGATTGCTGAACTTAGAGCATCTGGGAAAGTAAGACTGTTTCACCTCTTCCACTTAGGAGGAACAGCAAATTGTAATTCTCATTCCTGGGCCAAAATGGTAGGAAACACACACACACACACACACACAAAAAAAAAAAAAAAAAAAAAAAACAAGAAACGTACCCCTGGAATGTAGGAATCAAGTATAGAAAAAGGAATGGCAGGTTCTGCTATTAAATCTTTATTGCATGAATGTCTGACTCAAGTGTATAATATGGTAACAGGATGACCAAAAGGAGATAAGGCAAGTATAGGATCATATCATCTGTAAACAGTGATATAATTTTATTTCTTCCTTTCCTGATTTTATCCCTTTTACTTCCTTCTCATGCCTAATTGCTCTGACTAGAACTTCTAGAACCTTACTGAATAGGAGTGGTGAGAGTGGATATCCTTGACTTGCTCCAGAGAAGGAAATGCTTTCAGTTTTCTCCATTCACTATGATGTTGGCTTTAGGTTTTTCATATCTAGCTTTTTTGATGTTGAGGTAAGTTCCTCTTATCTTTAGATGTTTTTCAGTTTTTTTTGTCAGGATGGGCAGTGAATTTTATTAAATGCTTTCTCTACAACTATTGAGAAGACTGAATTTTAGAAACTCCATTTATGTGTTGAATTATATTTATTGATTTTGAGTTATACCATCCTTACAAACTTGGAATAAAACCAACTTGGTCATGGTATTCAATATTCTTAATATGCTGTTCAATTTTATTTGCAAATTTTTAAAAATAATTTTTGCATCTAAATTCACTGGGATATTGATCTGCAGTTTTCTTTCCTCGATGTACCCTTATCTGGTTTTGATATGAAGGTGATTCTGGCTTCATAGAATGAGTTCTAAAGTATTCTTCTCTGTTCTATTTCATGGAATAATTTGAGGAGCATTGACATTTATTCTTCTTTAAAGTTCTGGTAGAAGTTGAGAATCCATCTGGCACTGGGTTTTTCTTTGTTAAAAGATTTTTAATCACTACTTCTGTCTTATGGCTAGTTATTGAAATGCTTAAGTTTTCTATGTCTTCTTGTTTCAATTTTTGCAGGTCATATATATTTAGAAATGTGCCCATTTCTTTTACATTTTCCAATTTATTATAATTAATAATCATGTTATAATCCAATAACTTATTACACTTAAATATAATAATTATAATTTGTAAGTTTTTAAAATAGTCCCTAATAATCCTCTGAATTTATGTGATGTCTGTAGTGTTGTTTTTTTTTTTCATTTTCCTTTCTAATTTTATTAATTTGGATATTCTGTCTCTTTTTTTGTTATTTTGGCATGGATTCATCCATCTCATTTATCTTTTCAAGGAACAAACTGTTCATTTCATTGATCCACTGTATTTTTTCCCTCTGTTTCATTGATTTCAGTTTTAATATTAATCGTTTCCTTCCTTCTACTGATTTTGAATTTGTTTTATTCTTGTTCTTGAAGATCCTTGAGATGCACTGTATTGGTTATTTTGGATCTTTTGGAAGTATAGGTTGTTGTTCCAGATTTGTTTTGTAGGCACTCATAGCTATAAACTTTCCCCTTACAAGTGTCTTCATAGTGTCCCAGAGGTTCTGGTGGATGGTATCACTATTCTCCATTGATTCTAGAAATTTTTAAATTTCTCCCCTAATTTCTTTTATCATCACTTTACCATTCTAAATTGTATTGTTTAATCTCTACGTGTTTATGATGTCTCTGTGGGTTTTTTAGATGTTGATTCTAATTTTCTTCCATTTTAATCAGAAAAAAAACCCACAAGAATTGTATCTTTTGTTTTTGTTTTTTTGTATTTGCTAAGAGTTGCTTTGTGACCAAAATAATGATCTATTTTTAAGAAGGTTTCATTAGCATCTAAGAAGAAACTGCATTTGGCTGTTGTTGAATAAATATTCTATAGAAGTCTGTTAACCCCATTTGATCTATAATATTTTTTAGATTTGAAGAGTATTTATAAGTTTCTTTCTGTATTACCTAGCTATTGGTGAAAGACATGTTGATATCACCCAGTATTATTGTACCGGGGTCTATCTTTGTCATTAATACAAGTAATGTCTGTTTTATGTAATTGTTCTCACTGATGTTTGGGGCATAAATATTTACTGTTATATGTTCTCTCATGTTGCTGCCTTTACCAGTATGGAGTGTGACCTTTGTCTCTTCTGATTAATTTTGACTTAAAGTTTGCTTTTTTGTGCATACAATATTTACTTTTTTTTGTTTTGTTTTCAGGCTTCATTTGCACAGTATATCAGTTTCCATCCTTTCACTTTCAGCCGATGGCTGGTTTTGACCGTAAGATGAGTCTCTTGCAAACCACATAGTGTTGGGCCTTGTTTTTTAAATCTATTTTACTACCTATGTCTTTTAATTTGAGAGTTGACATCATTTACATTCAATGTTATTTTAAAGAGAGGTTTATTCATTATTCCATTTTGATTTATTTCTAATGTTTCTTTTGGTTTTGGTCCTGTTTCTCATTTGCTTAGCTACTGTTTAAAAGAGACTTGTCCATTTGTGTGCTCTGGGATTTTTTTTTTTTATCTTCTGTGTGTACAATTTCCTTAAGTTTTTCTATAGACCACTTAGTACTCATGAATTCTTTTAGTTTGCATTTATGTTGGAAGGTTTTTATTTCTTCTTCAATTCTGAAGGACAGCTTTGCTGAATATAACAACTTTGGTTGATAATTATTTTCTTTTAGGGCTAACATATCATTCAAAGAATTCTTGGAGTAGACTAGTACTGAAAAATCATAATTCTCATGGTCTTCTAAAGATAACCTGATGTTTTTGCTCCATAGGCTTTCAAAATTCCATCCGTGTTCTGTAGGTTGGACATTTTAATTATAATGTGTTACAGAGAGGTTCTTTTTGGGGTCTTATCTATTTAGGGTTCAGAATGCCTCCTGTATCTGGATGTCCATCTCATTCTTAAGGTTTGGGAATTTTTTTTCTCTTATTTCCCTAAAGAAATCATCTATTCTATTACCCTGCATCTCACAACCCTCTTTATTCCAATGATTCTTAAATTTTATCTCTTAATGTTGTCCCAGAGTTCATATACATTCAGGTCATGGTTACTTATTTTCATGTCTTTAATACTGTCTACATATTCAAGGTTGACTACCTTTTCTTCAGCTCTGAGACTTTTAACTGAAAATTTTCTTTATTTTGTCTTTCATTTCCAAGATTTGTGTTTTGTACTTTTTCAATACTATTATCTCCTTATTCACTTTCTCATTCACATCCTGTACTGACTTCCATAATTCATTCAGTTATATTTCAGTGCTCACTCAGAATTAATTGATCGCTATTACAATCATTGTTTTGAATTCTTTTTCTTGTGTTTCATCCAAGTCAATATCTTTGGAATCAGTTGCTGGTGAGTTATGAGCTTTAGGAGACATCATGGTACCTTGTTGCTTTATACTTCTTGTATTCCTGTGTTGGGTTTTATAAATCTATTGGGATGAGTTTATCTTCCACTCTTACTTGCGGACCTTTTTCAAGCATAGCCTTCTCTTCCCAAAATGTTCCAAGTGATCTAGATTAATAGCACTTGTAGGCATGGTATCCATATATCATTTATGCTAATTCCCTCTGTTTTCGTTATAGGAGTTGATATTCCTTAGTGGGATCTGAGGGCACCTAGGTCTTTGCTGCTTGGTATCTGGTTGTAAATTAGGGGGTGGGGGGGTTGCCTCTTATAGTCTTTGTATTAAAGCATCGCTGATGTTTGAGCATGGTTAATTATTGTGTGAAGCAAGTTCTGTTTCTCTTGGCTAGATTTAGCCTAGAAGCAATGTCTCCACCTTGTGAACTTGTAGTGCCCCAATAGATTCCTAGCACCTCACAGAAAAGTGGGAAGAAAACATTAGTGACAACAGAAGCACACAATATACAGCATTAAAATTAATACACAGAGCTACTATGACATCTGTAACACTAATTACTACAAAAATGGGAATTTTCAGTTTAGCAGTTGCCAACAGCAAAAACAATGAATAACCATGAACTAGGTATAGCATTAAAGTAAATAACAAGTGTCAAATATGCCATTCACAGTACTAATAACATGAATAGCAACAACATCAATGCTAATAAGGTAGAGTTATGTAAAGCATATTGTTCTAAAAGGTGGTAAAAATACAGTTCATTAGAGAATAAAAGTGTAATGATATGGTAGAATAAATTTAGAATGTTCAGAATGTCCACAGCAAGAAAGCCGAAGAGATGTAGCAAGTGATGGGAATAAAGAAGGAGAAAAATATATAAATTTTTTTTAAAAGTAAGTAATGAGAGAGCAAATAAGAGAATTAATATGATAAGATCAAATAAAATAAACAAATAAATAAAACAGAAATCCTAACTTTAAAAGTACAAGGAAAATTAACAATCATAAAAAAAATGCTAAAAAGGAGAATAGGGAAAAAACATGTAATATATGTCTAAATGCCCGGAACCAATCAGCACAATCAGAACACACAAAAAAGGGAAAAGGATTCTTTATGAAAGATGAAAAATTATCTCAACTGACATTGTCAGAACTTTTGGTAAGGAAGGATGATCACTGTCTATGCCCAACTGCCCTTTTTGTTTCTTCTTGGTTTATGTAATAAAAGAGAGAATATGACCTGGCATTGTTACACGTTTCTATTTTTTTTGTTGCTCTTCAAGTTGCTAAGTGACTGGTCTAAAACCACAGCTGGTTGAATAGTTTTCAGCTTCTCTTCTCACCATTAATACTATCATTTTTTCCACCAAAGAAAGCAAATCTACGAAATTCCAGGGTGATTCTACTTTAGAGTTCTAAGTGGGAATTTCCTTCAGCTGGGGCTTAGCTCTAATCAGATCTTAGGAAATTGTTGGGTGGTATCCACTCTGGAGAGATTAGATTAACATACCCTAGTTCAAAGAAAATGATGGTCTCTTCTGGGAGTGTAGATCTCCAGAGTCTTCTAAGAATTCTACTTGTGGTGGAGAGGAGCAAATCCTACAAGGTCCCACATATTCTATTACTTCTGAATACAGCCTTCCAGGTTTCATCTCTGAGAGTAATCATGCCTGCATTTTGAGATTCTGGACCCTCTTTAGCTGATCACATGAGACATAATACTCAAAGAGAAAATGAGTTGCACTTCCTGACACATCTCTAAATTAAATCCCCCTGGGTACAATCTTCTCTGTGCCTATTTCACTCACATTCTGCACCTTCTGAAGCAGCAGCTACACCAGGACCCTCTTCAGGATGGCTCCCTGCCTCAACTCTGCTTGGCAGTTGAGAATCACCAACTACTTTTCAAACACAAGTGCACTGCTGTGCCTAGATCAGCCAAGCTCAGGCTGATTTTATATTCTACATGTTTTACCATGCCAAGAGAGTCCATTGTGTTTCTCTCTGATTGTGTTATCCTTCTCCATGTGGAGAATCCAGTGCTGCCGATATTGACATAAACAGCTTGGCTCCAATGTACTCTTTCTTGTTCTTTGTTCAATGCATCCGGCCACTACTGAATTTCAATAAATTTTCTCTTTCACCCACCTCACTGAGAAGCAGTGCTTCTGCTGCTTGAATCTTAAGTCATGGAGCAACTGAAAATGACATCTTCCTTTAATCTGCTATCTTGAATATTCCAGGATATAATTTTTAAAGTCTATTTTTATGATATTTGTTTTGCTTTTAATTTTTGAAAAAGTAATAATTTATTTTTTTTGCTTATGTTTATTTTTTAGCTTCTTGAGCTAAAAAATATGACATGTATCACATATGAATAACATCATCAAACTGCTCCCTACCTACTTACAGTTACAACTCAATTAAGCCATTCTAGTGATATTAATCCACTGATTAGGTTTAAACTCTCATAATGTAATCATTTCCCTCTGAACATTCTTGTATTGTCTCAAAAGAGAGCTTTTGGGGGCCATCACATATCCAAACCATCATATTAACATATAAATATTGTTTAAAAAAGTTTGAAGAATGAACATGGATATCTATCCAATCTATAAAAAACAAATCTATAAATTAAAGAAAGGGGAAACTCATTACAGCAATACATTGAAATTGTTTGATAGAGATCGATAAGACAGAGTTTGAATTTTAAAGAGCAATTATTTCCTGTACAGCCCCATAACTGAAAGAGGAAAATAAAGGAATTAGGGAGAAAAAAAGAAAGAAAAAGAATGAAAAAATATATAAAGTAGTTCAGTTAAAATAATACTAATAACTGATAGTATAATGTGGAATAAATGTTAAGCAGCACAAAAATATGTCACTTAATTGAAGTTATTTTTTCTAAAAATTATACATTGATTTTTTTTAAAAAAACTTGCTATAAATAGTTCTTATAAGCCTTCATACATCATTTTTATTATTCATAAGACATTTATTTTCTTACAACCTAGTATAACACCATTTTGTTTTTAGCATAACAGGAAAACATGTGATTTCTAACTGTATTTATGATGGGTTCGAGTTAAAATAAAAAATTTTCAATTTCCATATTTTATGTTGATTTTCTAACTAAATTAATTCAAGCAGAATTTTTAATTACTTTAATTAATACTTATATCACTAAGACAAAACTATTTTAAATGCATGAGATGTTTTATGATTAGAAAATATAGTAGATATTAACAATATCCCTACTTTATTTTCACAAGTCATTTGAAGACTTACAAATAGATGTGGAGATGAAACATATTATTAGTCACCCAAATTGTCCTCACATTGTAATATATCATATTATCATGTATCAATGAAATTAAGGTTGAAGTTTTATCATGTAGCTATCATTCAGCAATGTTTTCAGAAGGTCAGAAAGTATGTCACAGATGGAGAAAATACCTACTCTCTAGTTGATAGCATGCCACTTGACCTGACACACAAATTACTAACCTAACAACTTTTTTCAACCTTCACAGTGACATTGAGATTAAAAAAGAAAATTGGCACCCATTGTTTGGTACTTTCATTTCTATTGCTATATTTTCTTTTTTTTTCTATTGCTAGCTATATTTTCTTTGACTTTGAGAGTATATTGAATACTCAGCTCTAAGCTGAAAAAAATCTTTTGACCCATGATAAATACATTGCTATGATGGAATTCTTGAGCTTTTCTGTGAATTTGTTATTACTGTTGATATTATTTCTCTTTTATATGATATTTTTGATCCTATACTGCTAGTGGTATCATGGATAACGTATTATTCAGTACATTATAATCCACAGAGGAACTTTGTCTTCTGATGTTTTTTATTCTAATTTATTTTATTATTAAATGTTATTTTAACATGAAATGGGGGTAAGAGTATAACAATAAAATAACAATGCTAAAAGTAAACAGTTTGGAATTAAAGAGACTGAATTTGGCTCCAAGCCTTACAGTGGTATAATTTTTGTTGTTGTTGTTGTTTTTAAATGATGCTACCTAAATTCTCTGAGCTTCAATTCCTCATTCCTAGAATGGAAATAATATCCCTATCAATAATAAATTTTGTTGAAATATTAAAGACATTACCTAGTATTCTGCTTGATAAGTGAATGCCAGGATATATAAAATATAGTTATTATGATGCATAAAATTAATCATTGGTGAAAGAGTAAATAACATCCTATAATAATCTAACCATTTCAAACAGAGACTTAATATAAATTTATGCTTTCATCTGTTAAATCTGTTTTATTTATATGCTCAGTTATTGAGAAAAAAAGAAAATGGTGAAGTTTTGAACTAATCCAAATCATTCTGAGGTGAACTTGTATTAACCTTCCTTTATTATTTCTATTTAAAAAATTATTTTGGTACTGAGAATTGAACCCCACAGGTGATTTATCACTGAGTTACATCCCTAACACAATTTAAGTTTTTATTTTGATCCAGGGTCTCGCTAAACTCCTGAAGCTTTCCTCAAACTTTAGATTCTCTTACCTCAGCATCCTGAGTCACCCGGATCACAGGTATAGCCTCTCTTTTCACTCTTGTCTTTCATATGCCTTATTGTAATGAGGGTAACTTGATGAGTTTTCACATTATTTGACTCAAATGTCATCTCAGATATCATATCTAACAGTCCTTAAAATGTCTGGGTATTCCCGATCCCCCATAATATGTATGAAAAACAACCTCTAACTCTTTCACAAATAAATCAAGGAAATACTTTTGATTTGGATTTTGTATTCCTCAGAAGTGTTATGCTAGCATTGTTGGCAAGATATGCTGGACTCAAAAGCGCTAGTAGACCACTGCCCAACAAGCACAGCTATAGGGCAGTTTCTTCTACATCAGTCTTTGTCTTTGAGGACAGTTCTCGTCAAGATTTTCAAAGTTTTATGCCCCTTCACTAGTGCATTCCTCATTACTTTAATGAAATGAATGTCCTCTGAGCCATCTGGAAGACATAACTAGGTGGAGTGTTCTAAGCTGTGATAAAGTAAATATATTCCAACTTTCCCACCTTTCCATGTTCTGTGATATTTTTCTCAATATTATACTAATATATTCAGAAATTTTATTTAATTCATGGAGAACATACGTAAGCCACAAATTTCTAGACTCTCCTGTCCTCACTGAGCGTTCTGTAACCCATCTTATATTCTGCCACACAGATCAAACCCTCAGAATCCACTTTTATACATGTTTGACTGCTTTCTACAATTTCTTGGGTACTTAACTATTCTAGGCAGAGGCCTGTTCTTAATAGTCAATCTAGAGGCTATGATGGTGGTAAGAGATGATGGTAAAGAGCATCAGCTTGATATGGTGAGATGCCTGGTCTGCAGAAAAGCAGAGGTGGTCTCCTCAGGAACAAAGGGAATGTTGCAGCTTCTCCCATTCTGGAATTTTCACAGGAAAATATTGAGGATCAAGGTTCTCAGGTTTATCCATCTAAATGTCCTCATCCAGTGTCTGAGGTTCAAACAACTTTTTGACATGAAGATTTTGATATTGTGGGTGTGGTTTGTTTTGTCTGTTAATGTTTGAAACTAGTTCTCATTTTTAGCCTTTTGTTGGTTCTTGCAGGGTTCTTTATGACCTATCTTAGAGGTTGACTTTCCTGTCCATATTATAGTTTTCAAGGTCATCAATGGATTTTTAAAGAAATACAACTAGCCCCATTATGCAATTATTATCATTTCCTATGGAACATTTAATGTGATAGCTACTTTATATTCCAATTCCTCATGTTACAGTTAACCAAAGGGGCAAACTTAATAAGTAACTTGATACCACTTCCTGAACTGTCATTATCACTATTTTTAGCAGCAGTGGAGTCCTTAGTGCCATTCTTAGACCATTCTTAGATCACTCTGATCTTAATTGGAACTCTCCTAACTTAGCCTCATAAAGCAAAGACTGACATTGAAGGTTTGCATGCTATTATTTTATTAGAAAGTGTAATTGTAAGGAGTAGGGATAAAGGACAAAGAAAATAAAGTGAAACAGGCAGAAGTGCCAATACAAAGTTATGTTACAGTTGACAGCTGAGCTGTCCAAATGAATATTTAATGTCATAGTGTCTTTCAAGAAGTCATACACCAGTCCACTGGGGAAGAAGAGAAAAAATTATCTACTGATTTTAGTTCCCCACTGATCAAATAATACCCAATGAAACTTTAATTCCTTCCTCCCTCCCTCCCTCCCTTCTTTCCTTCCTTCCTACCTTTGTATCTAGATTAGTTAGGGCCCTTTGTTGTCTTGCATACCCACACCAAAGGAAAAAGCCTAGAGCAAAAGTTGTAGGTGCCAGAGCAAACAGCTAGGAAGTAATGATCTCTAAGGTATACCAGCAAATTGTATGACAAAGATTAACTGTCATAGATGCTTTAGTAGTAGCAGAAGCAACAAGTTTGGGGACTATAAAAAGAGTGCAAACCATTTTTTTTTAAAAAAGTCAAATTATAGATCTGGGGACAAAGGTGCATGATTGCATCTTCACCACTCAAGATCTTTCTAGATCAAGTCATGGTTTTATCATGTGATAAATTTTATCATGTGATAACTTTATTCACTATTATCATGTGATAACTTTATTCACATTGCCTCCACAACAAATTATCAGGTTTTCCCCTACTCTATTTCTATAATGATCCCAATGAAATTAGAACATTCACTCATTTCAACTATAGCATTTCACATTATGACTGAAATAATTTTCAAAGGTGCTAATTGTCCACTCAAGTCTGAGTGATTTCTCGTGCCTCTTATGCATTTTAATTAGGAATTGCATTAGCTTAACACACAAGCTAAATTCATTCTGTATTTTTAACTACCCAAATATTCAAATTTCTCTTTCTACACTATTGCAAGAAAATTTGAGGACATCTTATTTTTTGTTTGGGCCACCTTTAAGACAACCCTCTGTTTACATACATTCTATCAGAAATAATGTACTAAACACCCAGGGAGATCTACAACTATTGCAAATATAATAATATTACTCTAATATTGAGAGAGAATCCTCATGCCTTACATGCATCTAGAGCACTGTAATTATTTTTCAATGGCAAAGACTTATGTTCTTGTTTTTATTTGTTATTTGTTTTATTCTTCTGTTCCTTCTTAGGGTACAGTTGAACCTATTTTCCGTCCCCCCTCCCCACCCATCTACTGGTCTAAAGATGGTAAAGTAGCATAAATTGAACTGCATTGTTTTTACAATAAAATTCCATGAGTCAGAGATATAAATTCTTTTAATCAGGGAAGGAAGTATATCAAGGCACAAAAGAGAAGGACTTCAATGAACATAGAAAGGTAAGTATTGAACAGAAACCTAAGTTGTCCAAATTCTATCATATATGTTCGTTCCGATTCTCTTTATCTAACATAATCTTACTTTTGCTTATGTTAATAGCTAAGGATTTTTATTCTTCTGAAATACAATTTGACGATATCCCTATTAGATTTCAAGATATGTTCTTGGCTATCTTCATCTTATAGCTGAAAAATAAAATCCTGTGATATTTAAATATGTTCAAAGAAAGCCTTTGAAGAGCACCCTAGGTATTTGATCTGGTCACTTGTTTTCTTTTTATTCAATATCATCAGAGATAGTCACACTTTCCCTGTGATTTTGAATCTTCCATAAACTTTACCCTAATATTTTACAGCATAAATAGGGTGCCTTAGAACTGGGATTTCTGAAAACATTTGCTTCCAGGTTACCACAGATGATGATTTAATTAGCCATTTCAGCAGCATTTTCCATGGACTGCTCCATTTCCATCTTAGATCTTAGATGCAACTCTCTTAACTTGCCTCAGGATTTTTATGACTTCTTCCTCAGCTGGATTTATTACCTAAACTCAGATTCTGCTTATATTTTAGGGGTTTATTTTTTTAATGCACTTTTGGTTATTGGTCTGTGTTCCTGCTTGTGTAGAATGGAAACTGATGTGGGAAGCATCATAAAGAAAAATAGACATTTATTAGAAAGAATACTGAATGCTTCCTTGGGGTTGGAGTGTTAGTCTTATTAAAGAGCAGAATGAAAATAAAAAGAAAGTACAACAATTAAGTTTACCAATTGGGTCTAGTTATGATGCTTCAAGTTCAGGAACCTGTTGATACCTCTTGTCATCACTGTTGTCACCATCCTGAGTAAATTCTAACTACTTCTTCATTCAGTCCATGTTTAGAGATCCAGGTACCAACTTTTGATTGGCCATGCCTGGTTTATAATCTCGAGGTATAAATGGGGGTAGTAATTAATCTAGAATTCCTGTCCCCTTTTAGCTGCTATACTAAAAACAAACATATATATATCTAATGTTGTTTTAAAAATTAGAAAAAATGTAAAATTTTCTAACGGTACAAAAATGTTTTCATGATGAACAGAAAAGCAAAAAACAAAACAAAAACTCCTAGAGAGATAGTGTTCATTAACTTTATTTTGTTAAGTAAATTAAGAAAGAATGATATATCAATTTTGCACCTATAGATTGTCAGAATATTTGCAAATAAATGCTTTCAAAATATGATATATACAAAAGTTCTCTAAAACATACAACTTTAATACTTACATGGAATTACTTTCATTGCATATTTTGGAAATGACCACAATCTTCAAAATATAATCCATTGTAAGCCAGTTAAAATATATACTTACGTTTGTATACTCAGTTTGCACACACACAGAAACTTAACCCTATTTTATTAAAAAAAATAAGTTATAGTCCCAGAAAAATTTTACCAAGTAGACAACCTAAAAATTCATGTGAAAAATACAGGGAAATATATCAGTATACTTGTATCCATCAACTTTTTTGTTGTTGTTCTGAAGCAGCCACACAGAAAATGAAAAGCAATGCCTACTTTATACTAGCCACACCTATCAAATATATTCTTCTTTAAATATTAAATATACTCATAGCATACCTGTGAAGCTATCGACACATGTGAGCAAAACATATCATTTAAAAAATTCAAAGATGTTTGTTATAAGCTTAATAGCCGCCTCAAGAATAATAAACATTAATATAATTTAAAATGTCAAATAAAATTATAAGTGATTGACTAATCAAGGATGCAAAGTTACCAGAATATCAGGTTTCTTCCCCAGTAAGAGAAAGTGTGTCCACAGAAAGGAGTGTGTCTGTGTCCTGGTTGCCACAGAAAGGTGCTTCTCAGTGAGCTCTCCTTCAAAGGAGTCTACTACAGGGAGCATAGTGGACTGACCATCAATTTTCACCCTCTAAATACACCACTTCTTCTGAGGACTCTGAGTTTATGCTTCCCTTGGGCTATTTACTGTCAAGGACTGGCCTTTGCTTGTAGTTTGCAAGATTGCTATAACTGTCACTTGGGTTGAGGGTGCTCCATAGGCTTGGATAAAACGTTTAGAATCACATTTTTGCCCGAGGCTCTTCCAGGTCTTTTTAATTTTTTTTCTTTCTCCCCTTTTTTTTTTTTTTTTTTGGTTTCAGCTCCCAGACATACATCAAAGACTAAAAGCTCTTCTTGTTTATTCCTGCTTTATCCTCTTTGTCATTCACAGGTGTTTTCTCAAAAATCTCATGTGTGTGTATTTTCATATTGGTATCAGGTCTTTGGAGGACTCAAATCTATACATGGAATATCATCTTCATGACTTCTTTCTAACCAGTTCAATAAAATAAAGAGAAGGTACAAACATAATATTCTACTTACACAAAATAAAAATGAACTCAGTTCCAATTTTCTAGTCCATCCTCCAATCATACCTCCTACTCTAAACTCTGATACAATGGGATTCTAGGACTGTCATTGTATGTAACCATTATGTCTTTGCCCTTCTGTATAGCCTGCTTAAAAACAGTATTGTTGACACAGAAGGATAGTTGGACAGTTAGACTTGGGTATCATGTCCTATAGTCAGGCCATGTAAGATGGGAGAATAATAAATTATCTTTTTATCTTCCCTTGGGCAGTCTCTGTTTCAGTAAGGGGAACTTAGAGCATTCAAAACTCAAAATTTACTCTAATTCTTTCATCTCTAAAATAAAATTTGTATCCGTGATTTTATGGGTACCACCTGCCCTCACCCACGTACCATAGTTGGCAGTCTAAGTATTTGTAACTGGATCATTTTATTTACACGGTACCACTAACTAGAGATAATGCTGATATCTAAAACTAAGTATTCAAATAGTGACTCTCACAGCATTCCTATTTCTCTACAGCAAACCATGTGGGGTTCTGCTGCCATTGGTAGAATGGCAAACTGAACTAGAATTTCTACTAGAGACACTATGGATTTGATTTGATGTAATATAAATGCAATCAAAATCTGAAAGCTCCTTTATAAACCTTTGACTTCTATTGCAATAGTCAGATGACTACTTAAATTCGTGAACATGATACTATTATTTGCATCTCATTTATCCTTGCTTATGTATAAATAATTTCATTTTTGATCAAATTTTGTGTTCCTTAATCTTTTTTCTTTTTCTTCCTTCTTCCCTCTCACTTTTTTGTTAATCAAGAGTGTATAATTTACTCTTTCCTTTCTACAGTAGATATTACCCAGTAGTCATCAAAGAGATGATTTAAGTCCTCAAAGGATATTTGGTAATATCATATTGATTGCCCAGAAAGAATTCAAACCCAGATTTCTGTCTATGCTATATTTTCAAAATTTTTTTTCTATCAGTAGATATTCTCAAAAGAAGGGATGTTACTGGAAACTAATAAGTAGGGATTGAAGATAATTTGTAATATTTTAAAATACAAAGGACACAAAGGTCTGCCCTTTCTTATCTCAAAAAAAAAAATATTGATATGGTCCTAAATGTCAAGAGTGTTGAGATCGAGAAACTGGATTAGATATATATAACCTTATGGATAGTTAAATCAAGTTAGAAAATAAGGCATTTTCTTTAGATTAACTTTTTAAAAACTTATACCAGTTCATAAATTAATAAACATTTGATTTATGGTCAGATTGCTTGATGAATTTTGGAAAGATTGATTACTATTTTAGAACAAGGCTTTATTTTTTAAGCATAAATTTTTGTATATCTTCACTTTTAAGTCTAAGGATATAGATGAATTACAAAATTCTCTGAGCCCCAGTTATCATTGGATTGATAAGTATGCCATCTTTGAGGGGTTATTATGAAAAGAAGATTCATAAGGCATCTAGCATTCAATATATGACCAATAGTCATTGTTATTGCATCTTTGTATTTAAATCACTATCATTGTTATATATCAATACTATATATAGATTGTCAACATCTCAGTTAAGTGATATCACACAAGCTAAGGTCCTTAATTTCAAAAAGAGGTTTTGTCCTAAATTGATAAGTTGTTATTGATCAACTGTGTTCAGATATTAAAAATGTTGGGGTTTTATTATATTGGTTCTAGATCTATAACATCTTATGGGATCTGCTTTTCTATAAGTTTTCATTAGCTTTATTTTTCCAATTTTTCTTTTGCATTTGAAAGTGGAAGTAATGTGGCTTAATATTACTTAACTGCAAAATGATGATGGTACCTATTTTAGAAAGTTTTACTGTATCATCAAACAATATGCAAAACCACTTTGTGAAGTGACAGTTTTTCTGCATTCAAGTCCTTGCAAATTCAAATACTTTTTATTCTTAAATTTATTTTCTGGACACATTTTAGACAACAGGTACAACACATGCTAAGTAGAAATTTTTTTCTAGATTTTCCAAATAAGAATCTTTCAGTAGCTTGGCATGTTGGTGCAGACTTATAATACCAGTGGCTTGAAGAGAGAATGACAAATTCAAAGCCAACCTCGGCAACTTAGCAAGACAATAAACAACTTAGTAAGATCCTACCTCAAATTTTATGTATAAAAAAAGACACTTTAAAAAAAATTCTGGGATATGGCTCAGTGGTTAAGCATCCCTGGGTTCAATCCCTGCTACCAAAAAGCAAACCCCTACCTCTCCCCCCCACCAAAAAATTAGTCTTTTAGTACAATGGCAAGAACATATATTGAATAAAATAAATCAAAGAAAAATTTTTGAGTTGGTGAAGTTTAACAGATTTAATGACAGATAGTTTTTAATTAGATTTATAGGATTTGTTCCCAAGTTCCTAATTGACTATTATTAAATAATTGCAGTTTCACCTAATTTCAGTTGGATCATTACTCAGCAATATTTCTGTCACTATACAAAATTTATGCTGTGCTCTAACCAAAAGATTAAATAATGTCTAAATCTTTTAGAAACAGACCTTGCAGAGCTCTGCATATTCCTAGTGTGTATGTATGTGTGTCCATCTGTGTGTTAGGAAGCAACTGCTATTTCCTATAAATTGTTTTATAGTTATTAAGATGGAATACATTATCCCTAAAGTTTTGAAATGACATTTATGCATCTTTCAATGCTGGCATCTATTTTATGAAACAAGGGACCACCATGTAATTTATTTAAATATTTTAATGTTTAAAATTAAGTGGGTTTCTTTAATTTAGGAGTTCTTGGAAATTTTATTATAGTAATATGTGTGATAAATTGCAGAAAGTGTTTTAGGGATCATAGGTCATGATTTTGCAAAGTCAGTTCCACCTCTTTCCTTTAAGATACCAGTAGCTTTCCCGAGTATATGCTGTTATTAACCAAAGCTTATAAGTTCATAGTGTCTCTCTAGTTTCAGAGTCATAGAACAAAGTCAATGAATGCATAGGATTGCCTTGGGGGATTCGATAAGTTTCTCAAAGTTTTTGTAGTTTTTTTAAAAAATTCTCATAGATCTCTAGGAAGATCTGATAGATCTCTAGGATCTCTTTTGTCTGTATTTGAAAATTGTTCAGAGATGTGAAGAATTTCCATGTCTACAAGCCTGATAATAGGGATAGCATCATAAAGAAGGGAACAAAAACTAATTCTTTAGAATTAATTCAACCCTGAAGCCTATCCTTCCTTTGAACTTCCAGTGATGATCGACAATAAATTTACTTCAGTTTAAATCTATTTGAGTTGTATTTACTGCTGCCAAAAATATTTTAACATTATGATGTAAAAGTGTAATAAATTCAAGGATTTTTTGGCAATGGAATATCATTGTTTGAAAAAAAAATGGAAAATCTAGTATAGACAGGATCTGGGTTTTAATCCTTTCTGATTCATTCCTAATTCATTTTGGCAAGTAAGAGAGTCTGTACACAATTAATGATCCTATTTTATAAAATTGTGATAATGAAATTCCTAAAGTTGTCATAATTTGTTATAAAGATAAGTAAAATAATTGTTTAAAGAACTTAGCATAATCCTTGACGAATAGTATGTGCTCAGTAAATTTTGCTTATTATAATCATAATTATTATTTGTCACAATTTTAGACATTGATTACTAAAAAATGAAATAAATATTTAGTTGACTAGAGTAAAAGCCATCTTAAGAGTTTTGAGTTCTCACATGACATTTGCCTCTCACATTTTAGACTAGTAAGTCTCAACAATAAACAACAATAAAAACAAAAGATCCCTAGAGAATATTTTAAGGTATTATACAAGTTAGTATTAATTGGTATTAAAAATTTGTTGATTTTACTTCAAATAATAAAATGGTCTGACAATGAAGTCTATCTAGTCTTCAGACAACAGACAGAAAATCACAGCATCACAAAATCTTAAAGCTGAAAAAGACCACAGGTAACTTAGCCTGACTTTAGAAATGAACAATTAAGTGCATCTTACAGGTTCTTATCAGTTGGTTTCAGTGTGAGGATATTCAAAAGTAATGCTAACAAAAATCATACTGCTCTAATTTTTTCTTTTAAAAAGGAGTTCTTTCAAGCTGCTTATCCTTATGGAACTCACATGGAAAATACTATAAATATATGCCTATAGGAAGCCTTGATTGATTGCTGTTTATGCATGAGGCACTGTGGTAATCACTTTAAATGCATAACTTCAGTTAAATATCTCCAAAGCTCTAAAAGATAGCTACTATTACTATTTCTATTTCATAACTGAGGAATTAAGATTTCAAGAGAATAAATAAGATTGTCAGATGACTGTTAGTAACTTGATTACCCAGGATCTTAATTGTATTTATGCATCCACAGTATCTAATTTTAAATTTCAGCTAACAGTGTCTTTCATAAATTATTAAAGAAACTATTTTGAGTAACTATTGAATATTTACTATGCATTATCTTTTGGATAAAGAAATTTCATCTCATTTTAAAGAAGCAATTTTTAAAACTAGGAAATAGCAACTTGCCCAACTTAATATAGCTAGAAAATAGTGGAATTAAGATTTTAAGCAAGACAAAGAGATAACCTATACTTAAAGATAAACTAAAGATTTCAAGAAAACTTAATAAAAGACAGAGTAAATTGAAATTTTGTTAGGCTGTTAGTTAACCAAGTGGTTACTATATTTACATTTCAGTCATAAAATGAAAATTTGAAACATACTTTGTGTATGGGTGATAATGTAAGGGGTGTATTATTCTTAAAAATAAAATCCTATTTCAACAATTCAATTACATACTTAATTAAGTTGTATATATATATAGTCATATAAATATATTGTAGAAAATACAAAAATTTTACATAGATGTATATCTATATATTGTGTATATGTAGATATATAATAAGCCTTAGATCTGATAGGAACAATTTTATGTATTATTTTGAGCTACTATTTCACTGAATCTTTAATATATCTGGTAAGTCAGTAGTTGTTCTAAAAAAATCATTCTACAAATAAGAAAGAGAGCTAAATTAAAGCTTTTAGATTTTACAAGGTCATGCATCATAGTTTATTGATCTTATCAATTACATTATGCTTTATAATAAAAGTCAAAAAAATAAAATATAAAGTCAAAGATCTAAAAAGTCAAGGATATACAAAAGTGTTTCACAAAATAAATGCCCAAGACAAGAAGTAAATGCAATGAGTGACTCTGGACTTGTTTTAGACAAGGAAAACAAAATAACAAAAATAAATAATATTGGGCTGAGTGAAAAAAATTGTATGCACACTCTGAGTTGGATAATAGAACTGCACTTATGTTGTTTTGATAATTTTATTTCAGTGACATAATAGAAAGTCCTCTTCTTAAGGAAATACATCCTGAAATGCTAAGAGATCAAGATCCAAGTTCTCTTTCATTCAAATGTATTTTTTAATGAATAGAAAGATAGATATAGTGAGATCAGATAAGCATATTACACACAATCATTTGTTCATGGAGAGTAAAAAAGGAAGAGATTGAGGGAGAGAAAAACAGACAAAAAATGGAAAAGAATGATAATGACAAAACAAATGGGGAATTTTTAATTGATTAATCTAGTTAAAGCATATTTAAGATATTTGAAATTTTTATAATTTTTTTGTAAATTATATATATATTAGAATAATTTTTCCTAACCGATAAGTTCATAGAATTAGTTCATAGCTAATTCCATAGTGTTCCTTTAGTGTTTAAAAATAATTCTTTGAATCTGAACAAGATAATAAAAAATATCTCAATTTAGGACACCAGAAACAGAGACCAATGATATTTATGTCTGTGATATCACATACAAATTCAACCAAATTGTTAATTATAAGTTTGATATCATTGCAGCTTAACTATCCCTTAATTTTCTAATTAAGCTTACAAATGTGAAATATCCATCAATATGGAATATGAATGAAATAAGGTATAAAGCAGGAAATAAAGAATTTAAATTTCCAGTCTAAGCATGAGTAAGAAATATAATACTTCATATAAAAAATTATTACAGCAGAAGTTTTGTGTGTGTCTACACACACATGCACACACACTTATACTTTGCAAACAAAAACATTCTTACATCACTTTATGTCAGTCTTAATTTTTGATGGAATGTGTATGGTTTTACTGCCCAAAACTTGGAATTAATATCCTAGATCTAGCTATTTGAATTAAGTAGTTATTTAACCTGTAGCCTCTTGAATTTTTATAGACTTTTAAAAATAACACAGTCTGTGGGGCATGGTGGCCTACAGCTATAATCCCAGTGGCTCAGGATTGACACAGGAAAATTGTGAGTTCAAAGCCAGCCCCAACAAAAATGAGGCACTAAACAAGTCAGTGAGACCCTGTCTCTAAATAAAATACAAAATAGGCCCAGCGATGTTGCCCTGAGTTCGAGTGTCCCTGAGTTCAATCTACAGTACCCCAAAACAAACAACAACAACAACAAAATGTGCCTCAGAATACATTGAATAATTTGTGTAAAGTGGACATGTTGCCTTCACCTGTAATTCCAGCTATTTGGAAGGCTAAGGTGGGAGGATCATTAGTTCAGGGTTAAACTGGGAAACTTAGTGACACCCCATCTCAAATCCAAAAAAAAAAAAAAAACAGTGGTAATAAATTGCATAGTTGTAATTAGGAGTATTGCAGTGGATTACAATCAGATCTGTATCTGAAAATAATATAAAACAATAGGGGAATAAATGAAAAACACTAAAATATATCATCAACATAGATTGAAGATAAGGTTTATAATAACTAAAAATACTCAAGTTATGAGGACATATACATCTGAGAAAATTTCATAAGGGCTGGGAATTATAAAATCACAAAAGTAAATATTAAGTTTTTCGATATTGTAATGATTTCGAGATTGTGTATAAGATAGTATTTGTATTTATAGATGCCATGTTATATGTATGACTGAAATTAAATGAGGCCTTCAGTTTTCTTTAGAACATGACAGAAGAATGAACCAAACTAAGTCCAACAATCTGAAACTATCCGAATCTGCACAAACATCTTTGTCAGGTAGCAGGAAAACCCTGTGACTTATGAGGATTTCAAATATACACAGAACCCACAAGATGGTCTTTCAAAAGAAAGAGGAAGAATTGAATTTCTCTGCATTATTTATGAAAGGGAGAGAAGGGAAGGCAGCCGTGAAGAACAGAGAGAGTTGAGCATAAAGCCTATTCTCTGGGACCTGAAAGTTTCACCAAACCTTCTTTTCTCTGTTGGGTCTTCATACACATACTTTCAGAAACTCAAACTCATTCTGACATGAGTAGAAAAGAAAAAATCTGCAGTATTCACACTTGCCCTTCCTTGTAAGATGGTAAATACACTGCTTCTAAAAATAACAAGAACTTTTAATTCGTAAATTATAAAATAAAAGTCTGTTTTAAGGTAGTACAAACCTGTTGAAATTAGAGAAAAGGTTTTGCAGCAATGAGAACATAAAGAGGTAAGCTAAAATTGTGAGGCTATTTTGCTTCTGAGAACATGCTTCAATTTCTGACAGAGGCAAAAAAAATGAGGATGAATGTCTAGAATGAAAATTTCTATTATGCCTCACAAATATTTAGAGCTCAAAACCTATAGGGAAACAAAGTCAAAGGAGGAGTGGAGGCCTTGTCTTGGGAATAACAGTAAAAGAAGAGATAAAGTGTCAGACTGGCTAAGTTTGTCTCTGATTGAATTAAAATAATTCAACACAACTTTATGTTTCTACAACAGAAAATAATGAAGCATCTCTAAGGAAAGATAATATAATTTAGATATGCTATGATTTTGTATATGCAATGGTACATCATTCAAACAGTGGGATTCATTATGATATATTCATAACACATAACAAGATTTGATCCATTTTATTTCCCTCACTTCCCGCCTCCATCTTGTCCACTTGCTCAACAAGATCTCCCTTCTATTATTATTATTCTTGTTTTAACTTTGCATGTTATAATTATTTACATAGTATGATTCACTGTGGTATATTTATACATGGATATAGATAATTTGGTAGATTTAATCCCTTGGTACTTCCCTCTCTCCTCCTGAAGGATAAATACTTCTGGAATGGTAGGGAAATCCTCTTTTAAAATCTGCTCATCAATAAAATTGATGAGAAGAGAGGCAAACAATGATAGGTAAAATTTGGCTTTAAAACTTGGAATTAAATAAAATTTCCAGTAGCCCAAAGTGAAGGTATTCAAGAAAATTGGCTGAATGCTGGTAAGAACAGTAATCATTGTGGTGTTTTAATTCACCTTATTCCCTAGTCTCTAATTCTAGAGTATCCCTAAAAATGAACAGTGGTAGTTGTGAAAAAAAGTAGTCTCCTAGCCACTGGAGGAGCAGAATATGTATAGAATTCCTTAAAAAGAACCATCTCCACATAACTGTCAGGATTTGATCTATAGGCAGCTCTCTGGAAATGCTCATTCCCAGGAATTGTCTTTATTTGACCTGATTTAAAAATGTGCTCTTGCAAGCAATGCTATCTTTGAAATAGTTTTCAAAAGCAATCAATGGTAATTGTTTAAAATTGAATATATTTGAAATGTTAAGAACATTAATGATGCTAAATGAAGCACTTAAAAGAAAGAGCTGAAAAGTAAGATGTCCATAGGTAGTTTTGTAAAGTTTTAATGGATTCCTGTGATTGCAAAATGCTGCACACCTGTGTGAAGTAGTGTGCATGCCCAGGAAAGATGTGACTTTTCACTCACTTTAAAAGTGAATCAGACATCTAAATAGATGCATGTTATAGTTTGAATATGAGCTGTCCCCCAAAAGTGCTTGTGTTACTACATGAAGTAAAATAATTAAATTATGAGAACCATAATCTAATCAGTGGGCCAATCCATTTGATAGATTAACATTGGAATAGAATGCTGTGTAGTAACTGTAGAAAGATGGGAAATAGCTAAAGGAAATAGGTCATGGAGAGCATGCCATAGGATTACATATTTTGTCCATGGCTCTTCCTGCTCTCTCTTTCTGCTTCTTGGCTGCCATGAGCTAAGGAGCTTTCCTCTACTTTGCTCTTCTGCTATAATGTTCTACCTTACTTAATCCAAAGCAATGTATCAAACAGTAATGTTCTGAACCTCCAAAACCATGAGCCAAAATAAACTTTTCTTTCTCTAAGTTGTTCTCATCAGGTATATTTGTCATAGTAAAGAAAAGCTGACTAACATAAGAAATTGCTACCAATTGCTGTAAATAACCTGACCATGTATTTCAAAAGTCTTTGTAACTACTCTATGGGAGGGGTTTGAATAATTGGGGAGATGTAAAAAAAAAAAAAAAAAAAAAGCTTTAGAATATTGCAAATAGAGTTTAATAGGGGATTGTGGTGAAAGCTCAGAAGACCAGAATATTGATAGGAATGTGGACAGTAGTGACTGTGCTCATGATATTTTGGTGAGCAATGGGGACTTCACTGAAAATTGGATTAGAGGCTATTCATTTTACATTCTGTCAAAGAAGTTGTCTACATTTTGTCCATGTCTTGAGACTTTCTGTGAGGTTGAATTAAAACATGATGGACTAATTATTCTGGTGGAAGAAATTTCACCTGAGCACAGTGTTTAGGCAGTGGCATGGGTGATGCTGACAGGTTTAATCTTGGTTTACTACGAGAATTGAGACAAAAAACAGAGAGGAAAGATTTGAATGTCTTTTAGTTTGGCCACAAAAGGAGCATATGTAAAATGGGGGCCAAGGAAGTTGTGCTTGCTGAAGAGACTCATGAAGGAACCATAAATGCATATTTTTATGTCGGAAAAACCGATGTGAAAAGGCTTCATACTATATTCTAGCTATAAGGCACTCTGAAAAGGAGAAACTATAAAGATACTAAAAACAATAGTGGATACTAGAAGTTGAGGTGAGAGGCAGGGATGAGTAAGTAGGAGTCAGTGAATTTATATCCTTTTATAATTGTAGACACATGTGTATTAACCATATTTTCTAGAGTTTTTGACTGATATTTTAGTTTCTGGGGCCAGGCTGAATATACAGGGACTGTCCCTCCCAGGGTTAACAAATTCCCCAAAATAGCAAGGTATTCTTGTGGAAACCTGTCTTTCACATGCAAATTTAGAACTCACTCTCCACCTGCCATTTAAATTACTCTAAATTTAAATTACTCTAAATTTATTGGGCTCTCATACTTGTGGCCAAAACTTCCTTTCCTATTCAACTCAGACATTGGACACCAAGACAGTCCCTACAACATAGAGTCTGCTGAGATTATTTAAACTAGCCAATCCTAAATATAGTCTGTCTGTTCCCACAATTTTACTCAACTCTTCCTACAAATGGCACAATAAAGACCTTCCAGCATATTCCATCATCTCTGTCTTTGCCTCTCACTGACCTTAGTGATCTATCCTGTAGCCTTGCATAGTATGCCTTCCTCTTGGGAATTGTGAGTAATAAACTCTCTTTTTAATGGAAATCATCTCCTGATCTCTTGCCTTCACCACAACTAAATAAATCTGAAATCCCAGGTACATTTTAAAACATGGAATAACGCATTAGGCAAAAATACAACATAGAGTGAAACATAACATAAAGGTAGAAACTTATTGAATAAATGGTGCTTCAATATTAGATCATTGTTTTCAACTAATGTGTGCCACACCAAGGCAATATGTAATTTGAAGGCTAGAAGAGGGAACTGTAGTTTCTTTTGTTAGAAATAAAAGTATATTTTTAAAGAATAGAAAATCTAATAAATGGTCAAAAATATTTGCAGTTATTATATCTGCAGTGTCACATTAGATTGGGTAGAGAGAGCTGATGGGAGGGGAGGGGAGGGGAAGGGGGGATAGGAAGGGCAGCAGAATAAAATAGACACTAGTATTGCTGTATGTATATACGTGTCTGTATAACCAATGTGATTCTGCAACCTATACACTCAGAAAAATGAGAAATTGTATCCCATTTGATTCAAATGTATGATACGTCAAGATCATTGTATTGTCATGCGCAACTAATAAAAAGAAAAAGAAAAAAAAGAAAATCTAAAAAATGGTCAAAAATATTTGCAGTTAATATATATGATAATTTGTGTGCTGAAAATAAAATACACTACACAACAATTAAGAAAAATTAATAATACAATTAGAAATGGGCAAAATATTCACATAGAAATATTTTTCAAAGTAGATATACAAATGGCCAATATATACATGAAAGATGTTTGACTCTAGTCATCAGAGAAATGTACATTAAAATCACATTGGTGTCATATCATACCCAATTTGATAACTAAAATGAAAAAATACTAGTTTTGCAATGAAAGTGGAGATATTAAACTATCTTATATTATTAATGGGAGTATAAAATGATATAACCGTTTTTGAGGAGTTTTGCTATTCTTCATGATGTTAAAATTATAATTACACTCTTCAATATATACATGAGTATTAAAACATATATCTATAGAAAAACTTGAGCACAAATTTTCATAATGCATTCTTCACAATAGCCCCAAAGTGGAAACACTCTAAATGTTCCTCAACTAATAAACAAGTCTAACATAGTATACTCAACTAGTGAAATGTTATTTACCAATAAGGTGATGAATTGCTCATACATATGTATTGAATAAACCTTGAAAGTGTACAGTAGGAAAGAATAATTGTGTGATATGTGAATCACATCTCAATAAAGCTATTATAAAAAGGAGCATCAAGTAAAATTTTTAGTACTGAACATTTTAGTGACTTAAATTATATTTGTTAAAAGATCATGTTTAAGGCTGGGGTTGTGGCTCAGTGGTACAGCACTTGCCTAGCATGTGTGAGGCACTGGGTTTGTTTTATAATACTACCTATAAATAAATGAATAAAATAAAGGTCTTTCAACATCTAAAAATTTTTTTTAAAAGATCATGTTTATTCATAATTTATTAAACGTTTTTCCCATGAGATCATAAACTAAATGATGAATATAATTCCCTCTCCTTCTGTTTTCAAAACTGCACTGATGTTCTTAAAATCAAAGAGAAAAACATGGAAAGTAAAATGATTTAAAAGGAAGAAAAATGCCAACCAATATTTTCATAAAACATGACTGCTTACACTGGAAGCTAAAATAATCAACAGTCAGACAATTAAAATTAAATTAGTGCTGGGGGTGGTAGTCCACACATTGATTCCTAGTGGCTCAGGTTTGATTCTCAGGCTGAGACAGGAGGATTGTGAGTTCAAAGCCAGTCTCAGCAACAGCAAGGTGGTAAGCAACTCAGTGAGACCCTGTCTCTAAATAAAAATACAAAATAGAGTTGGGGATGTGGCTCAGTCATTGAGTGCTCCTGAGTTCTATCCCCATTACCTTCCCACCAATAAAACACAAAAATGCCCCAAACAACTGAATGAGTATAAACATTATATGGAGAATTGATGGGGAGGTATCGAGAAGGGAGATAAAAAAGAAGAAAAGAGAATGCAGGAGAGAAAATGAAAAATAAGACAAATTCACTAAGTCTCTTAGGCAATATATAAGCATAAATATAACATTTTCAACCAACAGAATACAAAGTAGAGCCTTAAGCATATGTAAGAAAACAGTGAGCCATAAATTGTTAAATGGAATGACGGAGGAAAGGAAAAGAAACAGGGAAAGAGGAGCAAGTGACAAGGAGATGCTAATCATAACAGAGAACCAAGGAGTGCTGTAAAATAATAATAGATGTTTATGTAATAGAGAACATAATATGGGATATATGAAATAATTTGTTATACAATATAAAGTATTAGGAAAAAAATATACCCTAGGACATAATATTATATATTCATTATTAGGGTCAATTTATATAAGATTAAGATACTAACAACTATGAGAACAAGAATATAAATGGTCTTATATTTGAAAATACAAATAACTGCATAGTTCAATTATGTTTTATTAATATACATTGTTTCAGGGCTTTCTTGTTACCTGAGAATATATACATCCATAATAATGAAACATGGGCTGGGGATGTAGCTCAGTAGTATAGTAGAGCACTTGCCTAGCAGGCATGAGGCCCTGAGATTGATCCCCAGCACAGAAAAAAAAAAGATAAATAATAATATATCAGAATTCAGAACAAACTTTAGTTATATCAAGAAATGTAAATTGAAAAATGATTTTCTATTAGCTTACAAAGTAAAATTTAACTCCATGCTGAATATGAGACACAGTGAGTGGAAGATGTTTCAGAAATAATGTATTTAAAAAAATAGGCCAAAATATATCAAACTAATGAGAGTCAATAGAAAAGAGAAATCATGACATTTATATCATTTGAGGTAGAATTGGACCCACAAAAAGCATGTAAAGTGTTTGAAGGGTCATTCTGTGTTGATGATTTCTCTAATAAATGGAGACAATAGCTGTTTGTAACAATAATAGTGGTCTGTAGCAATGGAGAAAATAGCCGTGTTTAACTAGGCAGAAACTACAAAAATGTCAGCTACAACAGGTGTACAGAAGGTACACTTGAATAACATCCATCACTAAAAGAAATCTGGGTTCCTTGAGATACTAAGTCTTAGATTAGAAAGGCTCAAGATGGATCTGGATTGCTTTTCAAGAGAAAAAACAAACTCAAAAGTTAACAAGGTCCTTTGAAGAGAACATGTGGACCTTCACTAATGAAATCCTAACAGAAAAATTTTTGGATAAATTGAAGATTAAGCATAATAATAATTTTAATGGATTGACATGAATGTAATTATGAGTGAAATTGTTGAGTTTTCATAATACTAAAATCTCATAGCCAGTAAAATGAGATATCACTATTTTAAAAAATAAGCAAGTATATTACTATTTAATTAAAAAATAAATATAGGGAAGGTAATAAGAATTTATCCTGCCTTTCCTTTGGGAAATCTAATGCAATTGAATAATCCCAATGGCAAAGCAGTATCAAACACTCTCGTATGCTCTTATATATAATGAGGTGCATAATGACAACATGCCCTTAAGGCATTCAGATTGAAACAGACAGTTGTGAGTTGTAGTTGAAACAATACGATTGGCAAGACAATTAATAATCAGCTCTCATAATCAGAGACTCCCAATTTCAATATCTTTTCACTGTCACCGTAAACTCACGATCTCTCTCTTTAAGCTTGAGCAGTGGATGGAGAGAGTCACACAAAACCCTGGAGTTTAGTCTCCATTGCTACAAACCACTATTATTGTTACAAACAGCTATTGTCTCCATTTATTAGTTTAGTTTTCATTAGTGAAGGTCCATATGTTCTCTTGAAAGGACCTTGTTAACAGGATTTGAAAGCTAACTGCTTAGCCAATTAACTGGTTTATATAATTCTGTGTTATTTCTAAAAGACAAAATATCAGCAAATTTTCAACCATAAAATTTTGAAGTATAAATCAATTTGGGAAATTTAGAAATATTCCATTAAGATGTACATGACAGGAAAATATAGAGGACTATATTAGGATTTCTACTCTGACATGGTTTTATCCTCAATAGTATGGAGACAAGAAACAATAAAAATTATCCTTTTAACAAATTTAAAGGTATTACAGCTTCTCTTTTTACCCAAGTCAATGATTGATATATTTCATTAAATATAGCAACAGTGACATATTAAAACAGTGCTTTTATTGAAATACTACATTCCCAATCTTGCTTTTTTGTTGTTGTTGTTGTTATTGTTTGTTTGCTTTTGTTTTTTCTTATTTTGAGGCAGTCTTGCTAACTTGCCCAGACTGGTCTTGAACTTGCAATCACCCTGCCTCAGCCTCCTGAGCAGCTGAAATTGAAAGCATGTATCACCATGGCTGGCTGAATAGCTCCACTTCCACCAGCAGGATACAATATCTAGAAATCCTTCTCAGGTAACATTTGGCTAACATGGGTTTAAGGTAAAGGAAGTAAATTGAAATTATGTTTCCAATATGCTTCACTGTAATAAATAACCAGGAGAATCAATTTAATGAGAAGGAAAAAAATCTAGCCAAATTAAAAGTAGTGAATATCAATCTAGTAAAAATAAGACAGGCAAATCAATAGTGACAGAAGTTAAGGCAATCACCTGCTTCGAATAGCTAATTTAGGACTGAGTCAAAGTGCAGCAGAGATTAATGAACCTTAGAGTAAATCACTATAGAAAAGAGTTGGGAAAAAAAGTTGCAATTAGCACACATGCTAGGGACATCAATCTGAGATTCCCAGGTACAATATGAAACAGTTGTCAAGAGAAGATTGAAAACTAGACCCAGAACATAGAAATGCAGATGAATCATGACTTCCCAAAACATAAATCAATCACCATCAGATGGAACCTAAAACCCACTCAGGCAAAAAGCTTCTATCTCTTTACCCAAGTTTCTCTCTCTCTCCCTCGTTCTCTCTCTCTCTCTCTCTCTCTCTCTCTCTCTCTCTCACACACACACACACACACACACACACAAAAAAAAAAACCAAACAAACAAAAAACACCAACTCCCTAAAACTCAATCATTTGTCTCAGAACTGTATCTTTTTTAATAGGTCTCCAGTGATAAAACAGATTGTCAGTTATGAAACTGAACTTAGAAAAGAAAATGAAGGATCAATAAATCCAACATAAAGCCTCTATTTCAATACTAAGCATATGTGAGTCTAGTGGTAACTTCAAGAGATTTGATTTAAAGCAGGTTGTGTCGTTTCATTGTTGTTACTTCTGACGGTGTAAGATCCAACTAGTTTTATACTCCACCCCACACTCACTGTTGCTTTTTCCACTCTGAACATTTCCTTTAGAGCTTGTGAGCAAAATCTGTTTATTAGCTAGTATCCTCACTGTTTTAAGGAACAAAAATGAACAAACTATTTTAAGCCAAAAGGGAGAAATGACCATTTTGAAGGACATACAATGGAGTCTGGAATTGAATGTAATTGTTCCAAACCTGTCAGAATTGTGAGGCTAAAAACTATGGATTCAAGTTATTTCCTGGCTCACACATGTTCGGCTTCATTTCCAAGGTAAAAGACCTTCTTTTCTATTCATTCCATTTAAAAAAAAAATCCCAGGAGAGAAATCTGATTAGCACTATGTAAAGGAATGACATACAGAGAAAATAATTTTAAAATTTGTTTACCAGAAAGGTAAGATCATCAGATTTACAAGGAAGAAATAATGAAATAGAAAACACAAAAGACATTTAAGAGGAAAAATATAATGTTATCAAGATTATTAAGCTTATGTTGACATGTTCAGGTTTTGGGGAAAAATTCCTTATTTCTAATGGAAATGAAATACCTTCAGATATCAGCATTTTTAAAAGCCATTGGTAAAATTGCTTTCCTTGGGGACACAATAACCTACAGGGAATACTCAGAAATTAGCTTAGTTTGGAACTAAAAAAAAAAATTGCAATAATTTTTGGTTTGTTTCAGGATGCAAAGAATTCTCTTGACACCTCCCACCCAAGAACATGATGTTCACACTTATTCCTACTATTGGCAGGAGAATGTGATGGTTTTGTTTCCACAATCCCTCATTTGCATGTATCTGTTCCTAAAACATAGATTTAATTCTGTAAGCTTATTTTGTGATCATATGAATAAGAATCATTAAATATATGCTTTATTTGACCAATTTCAATTACACAGGTGTGACAAGAATTGCTAATTAATTCACAAAGATATCTTTATTTTTTGTTTAGCCATATTAAGTCTTAGAACTTAACCCCTATCTGGAGTCCTCATACATCCCCTAATTTTATAACTCTATCGTGCATATTTGAAATATTTTTTTCTGACATCAAGAACCAAAAGATGATTTCATTCACCTCAGCTGGGTTATATGTCATGGTACCTATAAAGTTATCAAACTGAAGATCTCTAGCAGAGTTCATACTTAGATTTTTTTTCTTATCTCTATTCCTTACACTTTCCTCATACTAGGTCAGTCAGTTTGCAGGTTTGTATTGATGTACAACTTGATCAATGGCTTCTTGGCATGCAGACTTATCATTATTTATTTTTCATTACTACTTTTCTTAGGAACCAATGTTCTAGGTTTCAATAATCATAAAAATGAAGAATGATAACAAGAATCGGCAACCCTATTATTAGTAGTATTGTTATTATTAATTGTCGTTGTTGTTATTCCTACCATCCAGAGCACATTTTCCTCTTGCTATTAGATATGTATGAGACTTACTCATGTTGTTGGCAGGAGAAAGAGTTATTTTTTTTTCTTTTCCCCTAGTCATGCTTATCTGGATGTGAAGAGGTTCAATGCTATCCTGTGTAATGCTACACTGCATAATGGATAAAGCTATTCACATGAACAGCTTTGGACAGACTGTGTGTTTGGACCAACACACAGGTTACAGTGAATCCAGAAATATAGTTTCTACTACTTACTTTTAAATCTTCATTTCTTGATATGTGCTGTTCCCCTCACCTGCATTTCCTTGGGTCTGCCTCACCTCACCAAATCCCTCACCCTCACCCTGACAACTTGGCCCCCTTTAGGTTCATTGTAATTCATTCTTTAGTGAAAATTTCCTCCAACATATAAAAGCAATATTATTCAATAATATGTCAAATTATTTTATATTGTATAAAATACAAATTTTCTTTGATGATCTTTGAATCCATAAGATGATTTCACCTTGGGGCTCAGGTACAAAGCCCTATTTGACACACTACAATCTGAATCCCATGATCTCAAGAAATACGTTACACTTATATTTGGCAGTTTTTCAACCTCATCAGTTCTATTACTTTGTCTTTTTGAGTATCTATCACTTTTCCAATTTCCAAGATTTTATTTTTTTGAGGATGATTATCTTTGTTTTTTCAAAACAAACTTAGATTTTGAAAAAATTTAAGCTATGGAAATCAATATCATAATCAGTAATATTGTTGCAAAATTATGTTAGAGCAACGAATGGCAGTGATTTATCCAGAGGTCTCCAGAGCGTGAAATACTCCCTAGCAGAGTTGGAAATGAGGAGTGTCTAGAAGGAATTGTTGAAAACTGACAGGTAGTGGGGTTCATGCTTTAAGCTTTGTGAAAAGAGCTTTATAATTTCGGTTTTCACTGTAACTGACACAGAATTCCCATATGGAGATGACAAAATACAGACCACAGGATTTGACAGGCAGGTGATCCCTGGTGATCTAACTGTAGAATTTAGATAAATATCTTACTAGAATATTGAATTAGAGAAACCTTTTAATGGAAAGTCCAGAACCTATCATCATGACACCTATACTATGTTTCTGTCATGGTATTTGAGAAACAATTTAAATGACATTTAGGCATTCTGATAGATAAGGTTTGGGTTGCATGGATTTAGGTGGGGAACCATCTAAAGGTTTTCTAGCTGTTCAGGGAGCTGTATTTTTAATCTATCAGCGAAGACAGACTTGCTTGCGTGCATTGAAATCACCTTTAAAATAAACAGGTTTTGAAGAGATTTTATTTAAGTACTGGAATTTATGGGCTTATTAACATGAAAATTTAGTAATGAAGGGTTTTGTATAATCATGTAAAATATAAATTATTATGCCACCATTCTTGGATTATCTTAGACAATTCAATTAACCTAATTTTATATAACTGGATATTCAAATCTGGCATGTGACACCTTACATCACCCGTTCAGATTTATTTCTTCAATAGATCCAAGACAACACTGGATTGAAAAGTATTATTCTTTTCCTTACTTTTCAGTTCTACTTTGTCTTTTGCTGAACACACACACACAAACATGCATACACCTATTGTTGGGCCCGTGGTTTTTTGATTCATTAATGTCTCTATGATAAATTAGTCTTGCTTTTTCTATAGGTTGGTTTTGTTTTTAAGCATCTTGAATAACACTCTACTTTTATTCACCTGTGCTGAAACATTAGCACAAAGGATTTTTGTTTTGCTTTGTTTTGTTTGTTTGTTTTACATTGCCAGAAATGGAACTCAGGGCCTTGAGCATGTTAAACAATCACCAGGACACTGAGCTATTACATCCGGCCCTCAAAATAGATCTCAATACACTGAAATTATGGTGTTACAGGGCTGGGTTCCTTCTGGAGGCTCTGAGGTCAGATCTGTTTTCCTGCCTCTTCCAATATCTAGGCCACACACATTTCTGTCTGACTCTAACTATAGTATCTCCATCTTTTGCTGATAAGAACCTATGTAATTACACTGGGACCACCCTGATAATCCAGAGCAAACTCCACATAAAAATTAGTATTTTTAATAATATATTCAAAGTCCGTTTTTCCATATAAGAACATAGTTGGAAGCTTCTGGCATCAGGATGTGAATTTTTTGGGGGGAGGGGAGGCTGCTATTATTCTGCTTACATTCTATTCCTTCCAATTATATTTCGTGTGTGTGTGTGTGTGTGTGTGTGTGTGTGTGTGTGTGTGTGTGAGAGAGAGAGAGAGAGAGAGAGAGAGAGAGAGAGAGAGAGAGAGAGAGACTGGGGATGGAACCCAGGGGTCCTCTACCACTGAGCTATATCCCCAGCCCTTTGATTTGTCTTCTTGTTATCTTTATATCTATTTTTATTGTGTTTGAATGTGTTCCTTTTCCAGGCCAAGCTTGCCTCTGCTTTTCTTCCCTGTATTTGTTTTCTTTAGTAACCATTCACCTATATGGCTCCTTTATTTATTATTATTATTATTTATTTTTTAGTTGTAGGTGGACACAATACCTTTATTTTATTTTTATGTGGTGCTGAGGATCGAATCCAGTGCCTCACGCATGCTAGTCGAGCACTCTACTGCTGAGTCACAACCCCAGCCCCTTATTATTTTTTAATATCTTAGAGACTTTGACTTTGTGTATATCTTGGCCATCTCATTCTTGTTGAAACTGACTTGCAACCATTTTACCATTATGAGAAATAATTATTAACTTTATGAAATGCATAGAACAGGAGTTATAAAATATGATAGTAGAGGGGGAAGGTTTTGGAATTATTTTAACAGTGTGCCTTTAAAAATGAAAATGTGAATAAACAATGATTATGTGCACAGTTTTCATGATTGCAACTGGTGGGCTCCCCTGCCTGGGATTGTTAGTTTCTATTCTATACGCCACAGACTACTTTTTAAAAAATATGTTTTGTTAGCATTATTTTTCCTCTACTTTTCATATTATTAGCATAATTAATTAGCATATGTGTTTATAGATATATGCAGACACACAAACTGTATATATAATTATAACACAGTCCGGAAATGTGAATGTTTTCATAAATTTTGTGCTTCTTAATTAGTCTTCACTAGGTGTTTACATTTTGTTTACACTTTTATGTATTCTCTGCTCCAAGGGAGTGAACTTAAATATTTATCAAGCTCATTGTTTTCAATTTTATTAATGTCTTTATTATAAATTAGTTTCATATTTTGTGTAGGTTTGTTTTGTTTTTAAGCATCTTTTGTAGTACTTTAATTTTTTTCCCTCACAATAAATTCAAGAAGATACATCTTCCACTGGTAAAATATTGACTAAATTCCATAAATTTTAGTATTACCTATTCTCATAGTCACTTTTTAATCGTTTATAGTTTGATTTTTAATATTTTCTTCCTTAAAATATAGATATTATTTCATAATTAATCTGTGAATGGGAGGAATCTTTTCCATTTTTTCTTAACCTCCAAATTTAATAAGCATAATCAGAAAATAATTAGCTGTGAGAAATTCATTAAAATATTAAGTAAAATTTGAAACTTAACCTACATTCTATTTTTTGGAACATCTCATGAATAAATAAAAATAAATTATTCTCTTTAAAAATTAATTTTACTATACCCAATTCAATATATAACCAATCTATATGTCACATATATATAAAAAATATATGTATTCGTGTGTGTGAATATTTATATAATGTTCAGCTTTCTTCATTTGCACATCTAAATATCATTACTTATACATCTAATAGAGATCTTAAATTAATAAATGAAATATAAATTCACTCTCTATTTCTCCAAGACTACTTTCTTTCCTAGTTTTTCCTATGTACATGAATGCTAGGACCCTTTACTTGTTTTCTAAGTCAAAGAATTTACTATTTTTTTAGCAGTCATAATTTAGTGATGTGTTTCTTCCACTGTGAGTCATATTGATACTTCCTGATATACATATTCTAAGTCTCTCCATTTTTGCCTTCACATCTTGTACTTCCCCGCTGACAGCCACAGTGATTTCTCTCCAAGACCATCACTGAAGCTTTCTAATTGGTCTCCTTTTCATTTATTTTCAACATAACAAGAGGGGTCTTAAAAACATATTCCATTTTAGTAACCCCCCATTTCCTGCCCATTCCCCAGTCGTCAATCTTCTTCCCTGAGCTTACACTCCAGGGACTTTTCAATTGTTTTTTTCTAAAATACCAAATACATTATCATGGACTATATAATTGTTTTAGTGAGTTATTCCATGTTATGCCTAAAAGACCCAACTGGACCAACTGTGAAGGAGGGAAGATTTATTTGAAGGCTCATAGTTTCAGAGATCTGAGTCCAGAGAAGGCTGGCTCCATTCCTTAGGGCTTGAGGTGAAACTGAACATCATGGTGAGACAGTGTGGCAGGGGGAAGCAGCTCACATCATGATCCAAAAGCAGAGAGAGAGGTCTCCACTTGTCAGATACAATTATATACCCCAAAACCTCCTCCAGCCATACCCTACCATGCCAATTATCACTCAGTTAATCCCTATTAAGGGATTAATTCACTGGTTAGATTAAGACTCTCAACTCTATAATTTCTCCTTTGAATATTTTTGTATTGTCTCACACATGAACTTCTGAGGGACACCTCACATCCAAACCATAACAATAATCTCTCTCTCTCTTCATGGTCTGCCATGCTGTGATGCACCCATCTTTTCTAGCTTCCTGTTGTGTACACAGTCTAGCTTGTTTTACTGTGGGGTTTTTGCAGCTTTTTCTTATCTGTGTCTGGAATTCTTTCCCCCCAAATAGTAGACACTTAACTCTCTCATTTTGGTCCAATAACATGGTCCAACTTCTGAGAAGATTCCTTGACCTTTTATTTAAGTACATTTATCAGTCACTTTGTATACTTACAACCCCAAATTACTCGATTTAAAGAAAAAAAAAAACACTTTCTTAGCTTCTAGTTTTTTGTTTGTTTGTTTTTTAATATAAATCAGTAATGGGCAAAACAAGGATCTTTTGTAGATCTGTTCACTACCAGTCCTTACTAACAGTGTCAGGCATATAAAAAATCCTCCATACAGTAATTATTTTTTGGATGACTGACATCTCTCCATACCTTTTTCTTCACAGACAACTACTTCCCTGATCTTGGAATAGAACACGATCCCTCAATCCTTCCAACTGATAATGTTCCATGCTCTGTCCGTGGCATGAGCAATGCCTGGGGTTTCTTGCTGGGACCATCATTTTCAAGGAATGTGGGCACAGAGAAGTGGGGAGGTGATGTATACTATCTCAACACAAAATAATAACATAGACTCTCAACTGAGATTTCTAAAAGAAAGCATTTCATTTGTAGAGGACTTTAAAGTTGTTTGTTCCTTCATGAAATTATCTGATTTTCTAAACTAAACTAGCATATATTTCTTTAATATGAAATCTCTCTCCCATTCTTTTAATCAATGAATTCCCTTCATTGTGTTAAAGGACATTTAGCATTTAAGTTTATAGTGTGTATTACTTAAGGAGCTGGAAATATAAAAGTTACAATAATTTTTAATAGTTGTCTATTTAGCTACTCAGGGAAGACTTCAACTAAATTGAATTTTTTTCAATTTAATGATTTCTTTTGGCTATTATAGAAGAGCTTGGAAGGATGAGTGAGGATGGGAAATTCCTTTAACTATATTTTATTATTTTTATTGTGCTCATTTTTCTTTATTAATTACATATTTTTAGGTTTTGGTTTAGGCCCAACTGGCTTTTGTTATACCCATATTATGTGTATCAAGTTATTACATCCTTCTATTTTGTATGGTTCCTTGATAATCCTCTTACTAATTTTTATTTTGTTAAAAAAAAATTTCCACTCTGTGATGACCATATTTCTTAATATTTTTCTTCTTTCTCCAATTATTTTGAAATTACATATCTTTATTTAAGTTCTGGCAATGGTATTGTAAGATATGAAGTTGTGAGTTAATTTTTCCTGGGGTAATATGTTAGTTTAGTAAAAATACACAAATGTACTATTTTGATAGTATATATAAAGTTATACTAAAATTAAAAATCATCCCAGTGAAAAGAAAAAAAAATACCCCTTCCCTGCACATAAATATTCTACCCAGAATTTTTTTAATGATATAATCAATGATTTTTAACTCAAATTATTATTTTGTACTTCAAAGCAATTTCTTTAAATATTTCTTACTAACACTTGTATGGTTTTATCCATATTAAGGATTATTATTGAGACAATTCTATTGTGTTTTTACATCAATTTGTTCCATATTTCTTTTATTTCTACTATTTTCTTCATTTGAAAGATTGTTTTGAAGCTATTAATTATTTGATTGAGATCTCTTCCCTTTAAACTCTATGCTTATTATTCTATTACCTTGCCAATAGTTTATCTACCCTTTCCATGTCCCCTGTGGTTGTAATTTTAGGATTTATTTGATATGCTTAAATGTCTAAAATTTCACTGGGGAAGATAGAGTTTCTATTTATTTGATTCTAGATTGATTCCTTCAGTAGGAAATCTTGAATTGTACATTAGCTCAAGAAAGTTGCATCCTATTATTTTACTGTCTTAGATATTAAAACTTTCCTATTAATACCCAACAGTTTGCTGGCTTGAGTTGACATCTAGAGGGGTTTGATACCTCTTCTTGATTTTCCAGGATTCACTTTTTGTGCTCAAGCCTCTCACACAGATCATCTTCCCAATGCTCCAAAGGATGCCCTGAGCTCCTATGTGGTGCTGGAGGAGGCATCTCCCTGTCTTTGAACCGCATCTGCCTGAACATATTTACCCCTAACCTGAATGAAGTATATTCTAATAGGACACTGTGACTTCTAGAGCACTGGTGTCTCTCTTAGGAAGTAACTGCTGGATTCCTCCAGGTGGTGACTCAGCAAGGATTCTCATCCCATCTGACAGGTTTGATGTTGCCAACTTTGTTATAAGATGAATACAAAATCCCCAGACACAAACAATGGCAGTGAACATCCAATTCTAGTCTAGTAGTACTGTTCTCTCCCCGGAGCAAAATGCACATTTAAAGAGTTCTTATTGACAGTTAAGGAAGTTCTTGCAATAGTACAACAAAAGAGAATTTAGACTACATTGCCCTTGTGTTTACTTTAGAAGCAACTCAGAATCTTTCAGGTAAGTCTGCAAGCATTTTCTTGAAAATCACCCATATCTTGAAATGAAAGTCAGAGAGCTCTCTTCCAAGATTGTAACTGAGGATGTGGTGAAGAATATCAGCAACCTGCTTCATAGCAAAGAAACAGAAG
Source organism: Ictidomys tridecemlineatus (assembly GCF_052094955.1). Lineage (NCBI taxonomy): Eukaryota > Metazoa > Chordata > Mammalia > Rodentia > Sciuridae > Ictidomys > Ictidomys tridecemlineatus. The sequence goes on along the minus strand of NC_135480.1, from coordinate 181,398,476 downwards.
TCAATCATTTTGCTACAGGCATCATCCATCGTATCTCAACAAATGACAAATGGCTCTGGATATATGGTAAACTTCAGAGGTGTGCTTTTCTCCAGTAGCCGCATGCAACCATCCAAATTTGGCAAAACTCAATGTGTAAAATGACAGGCACTGGTGAACAACAAATCATTCAAGGTGTTTCTCCCACTCTAGCAACAACTTTGAACCAGAGTTTTATCACTGATTACTTAGGAGTATTTATCATATACAGTAAAACTTCAGCAAATGTTAGTCAAAGAAGGATTGCAGCTTTTGTGTGAAGAGAGAAATGAGACAAACCCCTAAGCACTGTAGATTGCAACCTCCATTTATGGTGACTTGAGAATGCAATTTTGAGTTGTGGAAACCCCTTATGTGTTAATTTCCATTCTTAATCTAAGTGGTTTCAGTGTGGCTCTGTGTTCCCCAATGACCTCACAACAAATTGATGTTAATACCAGTTTGAAAATTGACCACCTCATTGATTATTTGTTGTTGATTCTTTATAAATTAAAAAGGTTGAATTTTATAATTCAACAATCACAAGTCAAGTTGGAATCATTCTGAGGATACCCTTTCAGCATCAATTTTGAAAAATCAAATCCTATTCACTGTAGGAATACCTGGGAATTTGGGACAGGAACAGTAGGCGAATTATTTTTCTTTGGCCCTGCATAATTTCTTGACTATGGGAGTTTTTCAGGGGAAGGAATCGATTTATATAAAAAAGAAAAGATACATGGGAGATCTTGTTATTTATGTTAAATTTAATATACCAAACACAGGAAATGCTTATTGGGAAATTTAATTTCCATATATATCTATATATATATACATATATATGTATATGTATATATATATATACACACACTACATATATGTGCGTGTGTGTGTGTGTGTGTGTGTGTGTGTGTGTGTGTATTGTTTACAAGCCTGAATCTCTGTTGGAGAAGGGGAAAAAAGTATTACACATGTGTTGACATTGATTATCTATTGTTGTTTAACAAATTGCCTCATGACTTCATACTTCAACTCAGAAACATATTATCTCACTCAGATTCTTGGGATGGAAAAGCAAAAAAACTGACAGTGGCATAGCTACATAAAGCTGAATATTATTCCATCTCAATCTCTCAAGAGGTACTTATACTTTATTCAATTCATTTGACTAACTTCTAATAGTGAGTTAATAATTCCAACTTACAACCAATGTCATGTCTACCAGGAAGGTGGGATTATGGGAATCATCTTGGAAAACAGTCATTATAATTTCATACTTAAACTCTAAGTTTATTAAAATTCCCCTGATATGATTTGTTGGTTTATTAAATATTTTATTGACTCTATTTGGTTTTCTCATTAGAAGAATAAAGATAACCACAGGCAGTGAAGTATATTAGAAAAAGCTGGGATGGCAATCACATTCTTATTTAATTCATCCTGTTCTACTATGAACTGAAATCTTCAGAAGATTCTCTGTAGCACAGATTCTTCATCCACCTACTCATTCAATGAGTACTCCTATGCACTTGTCCATTGTTCCAGATGTTAGGATACATCGACGTAAATATTTCTATCCTGTGAAGATTACCTTCTAGTTGACTTCCAAATCTATGTGTAGCTCCAAAGAGTCAGATTAGAGATCAATTTTTATAAAGGAAGTATAAGTAAGTATAAATAGGACCCACTGGCTTGGGTTAAATCAGGGTTGTAAAGAGCAGAAGGTACTCACAAAAGAAAAAACCTGTCATTCATTCAAATTTGGTGGCATTAAGGAAAATGTTGAACTTAGGGTCATTCACGAGGGAAAAGGGGTTCAGGACTTGAGGGCAATGGAGCCTGAAGCTACTCCCTGAGTTGTTCCCAAGTTCCCACAGGAAATGCTTATTGGGGAATTTAATTTCTATGTGTGGAAAGAGAGTTGTTAAAAAAGGAATTCCAACTATTATGTTCCTGATAATTGTATGGCAGTATATTTCCCCGGTATGCACAGCATGAGACTCCAACACAATTCTCTGAAATTATAAGGTTTCTTAAATATGTACTTTTATGTTTAATTGACACATGATAATTATACATATTTATGGAACACAGGGTAATATTTCTCTCTCTCTCTCTCTCTCTCTCTCTCTCTCTATATATATATATATATATATATATATATATATATTCTAATAATCAGAAGAAGGTGATTAGCGTATCTATCACCTTAATATTTATTATTACTTATTTGTGTTTGGAATTTTAAAAGTCCTCTCTACTATTTTGAAACATACAATTATTTGTTGTCGACCAGATACCCTACTGTGCTACAAAATATTAGAAGTTATTCCTCCTGCCCAACTGCATTGTTATATCCAATAACCATCCTCTTCTCCCCCTCCCTCTCATCCTTCTCAACTTCCTCCACTGCATATTTTACACTCTATTTCTATGAAATCGGTGTATTTAGCTTGCACAAATAAGTGTGGATATGTAGCATTTCTCTTTCTATGCTGCCTTATTTTACTTAACATACTGTTTTAGAAAATCTATCTTCTCACTGAGTCCAACACTGGCCTTTATAGTTTTTCATTATTGATCATCTAAAGGGATTCATTAGGGGTAGGTCTTTCTGACATGATAGAAACAAAAAACACTGAAACATATGACATAGGAATGATCCCCAGGGCAAAGGGATTTGCAGCATATGTTATGAATTTTTCTGACGGGAAGGAAATTCGTGGCCTTTTCCTTTCCTTTTCTATTTATTTATTTAGTTACTTATTTAGAAGGAATAAGGAGAGGAGCATAAGAACTCTCTAGATGTCTTTGAGAGTAAGCATGTATAGAGACATTGTGCAAATGTGTAGATGGGAAGGGTTCTTACTTGTGTGAACTAGAGTTTTGCTACAAAAGGCATCTGAATTTATCTTGGCTCCTTGGTGAAAAAAGAGAGCAGAAAAACTGCAATATGAAGAGTGGTGCAAATAGAGTGAGGGGCTTACAGTTTTGAAATTGCCCTGCCATCTATTTCAGTTGGTGAGCAGATAAGACACTGCTGGTGAGCAGGGCTCAAACACTTGGAGCTTAAGTACTACACTCTGAAATGGAAGCATAGGGTCATACTTGGTCTGCAGAGATCAGGACTTGCTTTCAGAGTATAGTGGACTTATCCTGGCATTGCTGTGCTAAACGAGTTACTCCTCCTCTTAACTCAAAAGTCAGATAGACATTGTAGCATAGATTCTTATAAAATGAAATTATAAAATTGTATGATTCAAAGCAAGAGGAAAAACAGAAACAGATGAGTAGAATAGGATAATGAATCAAAGATTGGAGAACTTCTTTGGATCCCAGGAAGCATAGATACATTGCATAGAGAACTTGAGATAAGTTAGGCAAATTTTGTTATTCAGGCAATGATATTCATTAAGAAACTAGACTTCTATTGTTGTATTTTAACTGCTATCCCAATTATGCTAGGCCAAGTACATTGCTAGACACATTTTGGAAATTTTTGAGTTATGCAAATATCCCTCACAAGGAGATACAAAATGCATATTTCCTATAAAGATTAAAATATGAAATATACATTAGTGATACAGTTTAGTTATATATGTAACTTATTTATAACTAAGATATATAAGTAATATACTTGTGATGTAGCAGATATAAAAATTAATGTACTATGAAATTAAGCAGGTTAACATCCTTGGATGTATCGATTTAAAATATATAAGACACATAGGCAAAGGGGTGTTTCAAACATAAAAAGTGTATCTACTTAACACCTGTATGATAAGAAAAATATTAATTCATAGAAATTAATATTGTTATTCTCCAACTCCACCCATTTACCTGGAAATGCCATCATTTTTTTCTCTTTTAATGCTGAGCAACAACATTCCATTGTGTGTGTGTGTGTATGTGTGTATATATATATATCATAGTTTCTTTATCCATTCATCTATTGAAGGACATCTAGGTTTTTTCCACAGTTTAGCTATTGTGAATTGTGTTGCTAAACACATTGATGTGGCTATGTCACTACATGCTATCTTTAAGGAGAATGTCATGGTAAGATAAGTAAGCCAATCCCCAAAAACACAAAGATGGAATGTTTTCTCTGTTATATGGATGCTAATCCATAATGGGGGGAGGGGCATGTGATGAGTGGAGGAATTTTGGGATTGGACAAAGGGGAAGGAGCAGAGGGAAGGGAGCAAGAGAGTAGGAAAGATGGTGAAATGAGGCAGACATCATTACCCTAGGTACATATATGATTGAACAAATGATGTGACTCTACTTCATGTACAACCTGAGAAGTGAAAAATTGTGCTCCATTTGTGTACAATGAATCGAAGAGCATTCTGCTGTCATGTATAACTGATTAGAACAAATAAAAAAAGAAATTGGCATTGTTATTATGAATTCTTGTGATATGACATCATAAGTTGAATAAAAAGAGAAAGAAAATTTAAAAATTGTTGGCTTGTTGAATCAAAAGAATATAAAATTGGAGTTGAAAGAAATAAGCAAGAACATAGCTATTCCTGTAGCTTCCCTACCTTCTATTCACAGGGGCTTCCCAGGGCTATTTTTTCTCTCATTCTTTTCTGTCCTCTAGATAATATTACAATTAGCCATTTTTCATTTGCTTTAGAATTTTTTAGAATTTCAATTGGCAAAGATACTTTTAACTCAATGCCTTCTCAACTGCACTGAAATATTTTTATTCCTTCATGAACATTGAGAATAAATGTTTCTTTAAGGGTTCTAAGTTTTGAAGTGCTAAATCCTGTTGTGTCTGGACTGAGATGACACATTGCAGAGTGGTTACAGAGTGTTGAAGGGTGTGGTTTCAGGAACTTGACCTCGGTTTGCTTCTTGGCTCCACTACATTCTTCACATAATAGAGGTCATTGTTTGCTTGGTGTATTGTCTATTTTCTCAAGTAAATGTAACTCCTGAGGGGGAAAAAAAAAGAAAGAAAGGAATAAAGAAAGAAGGAAGGAAAGAAAGGAAGAAAGAAAGAAAGAAACTAAAACACTGGCTTCAATGTAGGCATTCAAAAAATATTTATTAAATACATGAGTAAATGGAACTTAACCCTTCTGAAATATGCAATGGTGTATTAGGTTGTTAAAATGAAATATCTAGCTTTCTGCCTAAAAATAAAAAGTACAATATTCCCCCACCTTAATATTTTTACTTGTAAAGTATAACATTAAGCAATCTAATAGAGATTAACGTACTGTCCAAATGACAACTGACAGTTTGGACATCAGAAATCTTAGTAGTTTCAGGATATTAATATCTGTACACTAATAAAATGGCTAATAAAACATTATTCTGTTAATAGCATTCTCATCCCTGGGTGGTTGACTAAAGTGTGACTAATACCTTTATGCTTTATAACATAAGAATATATTAAGCATTCAGGTGAGTCAAAGATCTGTCAAGGAAGAGACTCTTCCTTCTCTTTATTATGCATTCTTTGGCATCTTGTATTAATGAGTGAAACTGAGCCACAGACCTCCTGCTTATGGGGTGGAGGGAAAAAATAGGTAGTGTTCCACAGCGTTTCCTATTTTTACAATGCTGTCATGACAAACGGTTCTCTTTTTTAATCACTAAGAAGTCATATGAGCCCAATGGGTGAAAGCCAAATTAGAAACAGCAAAGCTGATATTTCAGTGCTGTGAACAGTGTAAAGTCATTCAAGAATGCAAAGGATGCTAGGTTCATTCTATTATCTCAGATGATTATATTATTGCAATATGATTTATCAAACAGTCCTTTCTCTCCCTGCTGATTTGAAATTCAAATATTACAAAATATTTTTCTACATACCATAACTTTCTGGATTCACATATCTATTTCATTACTTAGGCAACTAATCTCAGTACCAGAACCAAATCAATTTATTATATTTTTAACATGTTATTTTGTTGTGGAAGAAGTTTGTCAATTCTGCTTTTTCCTGTCAAAATATGATTATTTTCAAAAAAATTTTCTTCCTGTTGAATATAAAATTATTTACAAGTTTTATAAAGTATGTACTTACCATTACATTAGATTTACATTTACTTATAGATTAGTTTGCACAGAATTGGCATGTTATCGAATTTCTCATTACGGATCACAATATATATTTTCGAGCCATCTGTTTTTATTTTGTGTCTCTGAAGGAAATGGAATAGATATGTGACTGTTTAAATTTCAATTCTTCTTCATTTGGAGAACATACATTACCTCCTCAGCAATGAATAGACCAATGGGTAATTTATTCTTTTCAGGTGGACTATTATTCATGTTTTTCTGTTACCTTTACTGTGCCTTAAATAATGCATACACATACCAACAATAAAATAATATATACATTCATAATAAATGATAAATATATTTATTTATATAATTAAACAAAATATAAAATAATTTAAACTATACCATACATAGCACATTACATTAAATACCCTACAACCTTAACTATGTTAATACAATCACATTACTTTTTACATATTTTGAGAGACTATATCTTGCAAAAATTTAGTTTTATGACACTAAGAAAAACTTTCAATACTCATGTTAGCATATTTAGTTATATATGAGAGTGAGAGAAAATGGCTATGCTCAAATGTCCTCCTTTTAATAATTAATCAAGCTTCTTTTCAACAATACGAATTTTAGCATTGCCTTTCCCTCTGTGTGTCAAGTGTCAAATCTTAACTTACTTTTTATAACAAAAAATGTATATTGCTTTGAAATGTGAGCTACTGGATGACTGCAAATGGATGTCTATCTGATGTAAGCACAGTTGTATGTGCTGTAGGAATAGTCTTCTGAGTGTCCTGAGAGTTCATTAATATTTGATTTCTTAACTCAAACATGAATTATAGGATGTGCTTATAAACTGCATACTCAGTGTTTTAATAAATTATATGCTTAACTGAGAATAGAATTTAGTTCACTTTTCTTACAGTAAAGCATTTACTCAACTATATAGCGATCCACTACAAGAAGACTTACAAAAAATAATTTCTAGGCACAAATTGTTAGAACCTGTTTGGTCAGCAAAGCTGCTATATAGTTTCATGAAAATTAATTCAGCTGAAAAAAAATGTTTTATGCTTTCTGTTTCAGAGATACCTGAAACCTTGCATGGCCAGAATTGCATTAATCATGGATACTTTCTGTTTTTAAATGAAATTGAAAATACTGATGGCACATTTTTAGAAAAGCATTTAATATAAATAGGGTCTAAAATTACAATATTCCTAAAGGTTTGGTTAGAGAAATTATGTTACTAACTTCATAATGTCTTTAACAAATTAAACTTGGGTTCCAATTGAATGTACTTCAGATCATAAGTATTCAAATGGTTCTTCCTAAATGTCTGATTCTTGCATTAATTCCTTATAATTCTTTTTTTCTCTTTAGCCATTAGCATCTAATGATATTTTCTCAGAAAGTTTTGCAAACTTTTCCAATATCATAATTCGATATAAGTAATAAAACATGTGAAATTACTTTTAAGTTAACCTTAACTATTTTGTCCTTATACTAAACTCTTGAGTTACAAGAAACTCTTGCAAAGACAACATTGAAAAACCATGGAAAAGGAATAGTCATGGGCGTTTGTATTCAAAGATAGGGAAGAAACTTACTCTCAATAAGTTGTCTTGATATAGATATACAGTAAGTGTTGCTTTTTCAGGAAACACAGTCAAGGTCACATAGCTACCTATTTAAAAATAATCAGTTTACAGAAAATATGGGTTCAAGTTATTTTGCCTATAAAAATGGATTTATGATATTTAACAAAAGCATTTTCATATGCATGATAATATAGATGAATATGATTTATAAATATTAGATGAAAGTTTTATCTTATTTAAAAGAGCAAGCAATGTTAGTTAAGTATTGCCTATTGCTTGAAACATTTGACATGCTCTTTTTCATCTAGCCTCATTTAATCCTTACAATAACCATACAATACATAAATTCTTTTCTTTTTTAATTTAGTGCAGACTTTTTTCTTCCTGTGCTCTCATTCTTAACTTCATACTTTTAAAAAATTTATTCATTTAACTTATACATAATATTAAGCTTAATTTTGACATAATTACACAAGTATGTAACATAATTTGCTCCAGTTCAGTCCTAGTAGTTCCCATTTTCTTCCTCTCTTCCCTTCTTCTATTCCCTTTCCTTATCTACTCTATTGTTCATTCTTCTATTTAGTTTATGTATAGTTCATATACATATGTCATTGGTATTTTGATGGAAATGGTACTGACTCTGTTTAACACATTTGACAATATGACCATTTGACAATATTAATTCTGCCTATCCAGGAACATGGAAGATCTTTTCATTTTCTAATGTCTTCATCAATTTCTTCAATATTTCTTAGTTTTCATTGTGAAGGTCTTTATCTTCTTTGTTATATTAATGCCCTAGTATTTTTTGAGATTATTATGAATGAGAATTTTTATAATTTCTTTTTAGCAGATTCATTATTAGAACATAGGAAAGTGATTTTTTTAAATAAATGTTGATCTTGTATCTATTCTTGTAGAAAAGAATAATATGCACTAAGTTAAAAAGAAGGAAAAGATTGAGGCAGCAGTAAGTAATATAAGAGAGAAGAGGGAGTACAAGAAAAATTGTAAGCTTGAGATAGAAAAGCAAAGATAGAATGATTCAAATTAATGCTTTAAAACATTAGAAGAAATGAAATCAAATGGATTGAAGGCATATATTGGCTACTAAGGTAACAACTATCAAATCAAGATGAAGAGTGATATATTGATAGATATAGAATATATAGATCTATATAGATATAGATATACTTGATGTTAGAGTGATTTGTAGTAAACGATGCCAAAGGAACTGAATTATTGGGTCTTGGTTTGAATTTCATCAAGATTTGGGATCTGTAGAAAATGTTCCTTATCCTTGGTTTTGGATCTCTCGGAGGACTCACTCCTCTAGTTCCTATGGATCTCCCTAAGCTAATTCTCCTTTCCTATAGTCATCCCAGGGGCCTGAGGTTAGCTGATTAGAGGGTGAGGGGTATTGTGTCTGTTGGCCATTTCTATTGTGTTCAGGATCTCAGGATGTAGGGCTCTGGGCTATAACTCTGATTGCCATGAGTCACTGTACACTGTTCTCCTCCACAAGGTCTGTTTCAAAGTGTTATAGAGTCTAGTGGTTGTCTGCAAGTGGGAACTGTGGTTGTGGATTTTCTGTGGGTGCTCTGTGGTACAGATGCATACCCATGACCAACACATTTCCAGGACACTGTCCCTACTTCCAGGTAGAGAGATGGCCAGTTCACCTGGATTCTATCTTCTACTGCCCAAGGTTATGAACTTTGGGCACAATTTCCTCCACTGACTGGTACTGAGACAGCATCCTGCCCAACCCCCTTGTTTGCAATGAGAGGGTGAAGTTTCAGCACCTTTCAGCTAGTAGTGATCCCTCTACAAGTTCCTTTCTAGACAGATTATTGAGGTGTCCTACTGTAGAGGTATTCCTTCTGGTTTAATTTAAAGCTATCTGGAGGTAGAGAGATGCCATGTATATTGAATTACTTCATGGGCAGCTGGCCTGCTATGGACTCCACTAAATGGTTGTCATGGCTAGCATGGCTTTCTGTCCAGATTTTGGGTTAAACTGCTTGATGTACTTCAATGAGCCTGCTGCCACTGTCATACTGAAATTCCATCTGCTTTTCTTTCTATCTCTGAAGGGAATGAGCTTTTCTTCCCCCTCTTTCTCTCTCTGCTTCCCCTTAGCCTTGGGGTAAGCTTACATTTTTTCTTATACTCCCTCTTCTCTCTTACATTATCTACTGCTGCCTCAAATCTCCCAATCAATATTTTTCTTCTTTTTAACTTAGTGCATATTATTCTTTTCTACAAGAATAGATATAAGATCTGCCCTTATTTTCTGCTCCAATAAAACTTGAAGTCTTTCCAGGTCTCAGGCTGTCTAATATTGGGTCTTAGAGCATTTATTCTTTCACCTAACTCTCTGGTCAGTTGTTCTTTAACTGTCTCCTTTCTGTGCTGTGAAGAAGTCAAGGATCTCTGCCTAATTTTACTCTACTGTCTTCAGCAACACTCTTTTGAATAAACCCTTGTTACTAATTTGACTCTGAGGAAAACTCAAAGCTTAAGACCAGTTAGGTAATTGCCTCCAAGCTCACAAAACCAAAGATGATAGACCTGGGATTTAAGTGACACTTTGTCAGATTGTCCATATTAGAAGTGTTAGGCATTATTTTAATTAAAAGTAAATTGGTAAAGTACACATAATACATGCTTAAATTTTATTGTAAGTCCATTGTTTTGTGTTTAAATAGTGAATCTATTAGTATACTCTCAGAATGTTTTTGAACCTCATTTAATTTGAGATAATTTGAAAATACTTAGTGGACATTTTTGTCATAGTCTTAAATATAGACAAGGCCACAAGATGATAATTAGAAAAAAAAGAAGAGCATCAGATGAGAGGGTTTAGTGAGATGAAAGATTGTCTGCTTAGACAAAACAATAGTGTCAGGGATTAATGGTGACGTTCAAAGACAAGCAAATTTTTTCAGGTAACATATGAGTTAACAAGAAGAGATTCCAATTTACTGTGATTCCCAGTGAACAGTCTCTGAAAGTAGAACACCAGAAATATACTGTGCATATTAAAAAATTGAGCTACTGACCTTAACCAGGCTTAATATGATCCAAATAATAATACTGTTTTACAGGTCACAGCACTTTGCAATTTTACTTATCATTTATACAAATCTTATGGCATTAAGTTTATTACCAAGTTTTACTGTAAACCTAGCTATTATAACTGAAATCTAACTAAGGCTGAAAGGAAAATATCTTAATTCTATTGAACAATTATTACTAGGCATCTGTATTTCACACTCTTCATCTAAGATTTATAGTAACCTCAAATGTAGATATTATCATGATTCCACTATTATCAGTGGAATTAAAATCTTTAATTGAATACAAAAGAAAAAAACTAATGTATTTTTTTTTAAAGAGAGAGTGAGAGAGACAGAGAGAGAGAGACAGAGAGAGAATTTTTTTAATATTTATTTTTTAGTTTTCAGCGGACACAACATCTTTGTTTGTATGTGGTGCTGAGGATCGAACCCGGGCCACATGTATGCCAGGCGAGCACACTACTGCTTGAGCCACATCCCCAGCCCAACTAATGTATTTCAAAACCAGCATTTGAATCCATTAAATCATTTTTCTTTCTAAAAGTAAAATATTAACTTATTCAGTTAAGAATACCATTGCTTATATATCTCAGCCCCATAAAAAAAACACATTATGAGGATATTATTAAGTGATTAGAGTGAAAATACAACTTAAGTGTTCTAAAGAGAATTATTGTTTTACTTAAACTGAAGTTACATAAAGCTTAAATTATTTACTGTATCCTTGTGTACATTTAACATCAGGTATTTGGGTTTTACATTATATCATTGTCTATGGAAAACTAAGGTTCTTCTTCTACAAAGTGTGTGACTTTGAGCAAGTTACTAATTGTATCTTTCTGAGTTCCCTCATCTGTAAAATGGGTATAAAAAGAACTATCTGGTTTCACAAAATTTTGTGAGGACCAAATAACGTAATATGGACAATATACCTACTAAGATTGTGCCTGACATATTTGAGTTCAATAAAATATAGGTGATATTAAAATAAGTTATTATTAAACTGTTATTACTATAAAGGGGCAATATTTCCTACAAGGTTGAGCTTCTAATATCAATAATCCTAGTAACATTGTTCAAAGATCAATTAAAATACATGTTAAAATGTTAGGTATACTTGTAAGATGTAATAAAATATAGTTTCATTATTTTTATGGAATCAAGATAGTTTTATATTCAAGGGTCCATGATCATCATACGCATAGTAAGTTGTTAGTAATTCACTTTCACAGGTTCACTGGTGTTGAGAGCCATCTGTGGGCTATGTGTTGACTACAGTAGCATCACAGACTATTGAATAGGAGAATCTCGAGTCTGGGAACTTCCAGTGGAAGACTGCCCAGACACATTGTGAGCCCTATTCAAGCTCTGCCTGGTCCCACACAGCACTGGTAGTTGAGATGACCTGCTATAGTCACATAGCCTCTTAGAGATGGGTGTGACCTGCCAAGATGCCCATCAACCTGCTGACTGCAAGACATCAGGAAGCAAGACTCCACCCCTGAAACCTTTTCCCTACCTTTGATGTACCCCCTTAAATAAACCACAGGAGCATTTTTTAATTGTTCAGCCCAGATTCTCTGTGAGCTGGATCTATCAGGTGCTCTACTTCAAAACTATCTTTCTGTCTCAGTGGCTTTTGTTCTTCATTTATTATTTCTGACTTATTTTCTCTGTGGCTTACACTCTCCTGGGCTGGAAGAAGGACCTGCTAGCAAGCTGATGGCTGCCTCCCCATACACTAGAATATTGCATTGAAATGAAATTATTTTAATTAATTCATATGCTTTCTGAAAAATTCATTCTCTTTGGCCATTGCTACTACTTCATGAGAACTTATTCTTAGTCAAAAATACCTGCTAGTAGGCCAGTATGTGGTGGCACATACCTGTAATCCCAGTGGCTCCAGAGGCTGAGGCAGGAGGATTGTCAATTAAAAACCAGCCTCAGCAATTTAGTGAGCTCCTAAGCAACTTAGTGAGACCCTATTTCAAAAAGAAAAGGGCAGGAGGAGGCTGGGGATGTGGCTCACTAGTTATGTATCCCTGGGTTTTAATTCCTGATGCCAAAAAGAAAAAAAAACTAGACCACTAGTGCTGCAGAGGAGGATGAGGAGAATGGTGTGAAGACGATGATGATGGTGGTATTTATTGGTGGTGGTGATGGTCATAATGATAATGTGCCAGGCACACAAAAATTTCTATTTCAGGGGGGATAAAACAGAAATCCTAGTCTCACAATTATTTTCTTTTTTAAAATTATTTTTAAAATAAATATATATTTTCTTTATATATATATATATATATATATATATATATATATATATATATATATATATAAAGGCATGTAATATCAGGTTGGAAAGCAAATATATATATATCAAGCTGAATGTGAATTATTTTTATTATGTATTAAAAGTTAGTATTTAGTTTTATAGTTTTGTTTTCATTCTAAAGTTCAGTTGAGCAGCCAAAATTTGCTAAGCAAGTATGGAGAAAAAAATTTCAATTCTTTCTATTCCTCCTTTTCTGTCATTGTATTAGAGACATCCTGTTTCAATTTATTGTACTGGGGTATTTTCCTAATTTTCATTCATTGCATTCAACCTCAATCAAGATATGATAAAGGTATGTAATATCAGGTTGGAAAGCAAATTTAAATCTTTTTAATTTTAACCTTTTATTGAAAAAGTCCTATAAAAATAATAAACTGTAGTCATCTTATAATTCAGAAATATCTCAATATGCCTAAAAATCTGGTGGTTAAGTCCATGAATCCATCTTTTATGGTTCAGATCTGGAATTCCCAGCCCCCTCCAAAAGCTGGTCCCCAATGCAACAAGGTTGCAACTGCCTTTAGGCAGTGATTGGATCATAAGGTTTTGGCTTCATGTATCACTGGGAGGTGGAACTGGTTGGAGGAAGTAGGTCAATGAGGAGTGCTTTATCTTTTCCCTGACCTCTTTCCCTCTCTCTTTTTTCTATAGCTTTCCTCTGCCTTAACATTTTGCCTCACCTTGGGTCCAGATTTAGCCAACCATGAGCTGAGACCTCTAAAATATTAGCCAAAGTAAAGATTTTTCTCCTCTAAGTTGTTCTTTTGGTCACAGCTATGAAAAGTTGACTAACACATCAACCATTTGATTGAGAACCCAAGAAACCTCCTCTGAGTGCAGTGTTTATGGTGCATAGGAGGGGTGGTAGTGGTGATGAAGAGAAGAAGGTCCTAAAGGAAGGGAGAGTATAATAACTCAACTGCAGCCCATGTTTACTGAGGAAGGACTAAGAGAAAAGGAAGATCTCTGTAATGCAAGATAACTTTCATGCATATTCTTTTTCCAAAATGTGTCTGCATGTCTTTTACCCAGAGAGAGAGAGAGAAATCTTTCATGAATTGTTAGTCATGCGTCATGATTATACATCCATGTAACACTTGATTGCAAATACTCAACAGGGAAGTTAATTATACAGGGTGAAAAATGGAACAGAGAATAGTCAAGAAACCCAGTTAGACTCTTGAGAGATTGAAATCAGGAATCCAAAAGTGAGAATTAAGTTTATAATCTCATTTTTCCTCATGACACCTGTCTCATATCACTTGCATTCCTCTCGGGTCTGTTCCATGATTTTCTCACTCTGTCAGCATCTTATTTTAGTGTATCTGTGCATCTCTTTTTAATTGATTTTTAAAAAATAAATGACAGCAGAATGCATTACAATTCTTACTACATATATATTTTTTTCATATCTCTGTTTGTATACAAAGTATTTTGACACTCAATTTGTGTCTTCTTACATGTACTTTGAATAATGATGTTTATCACACTCTACCATCCTTGCTAATACCCTTCCCCCTCTCTTTACCCCCCCAACCCCTCTTCCCTGTCTAGAATTTATCTATTCCTCCCATGTTCATCCTCCCTACCCCACTGTGACTCAGCCTCCTTACACCACAGCAAACATTCACCATTTTTTTTTGTGGGGGGGATTGGCTAACTTCACTTAGTATTATCCTCTCCAATGCCAGCCATCCCTTTACCTACAAATGCCATGATCTTATTCTCTTTTAATGCTGAGTAAAATTCCATTGTATATAAATGCCACATTCTTTTTATCCATTCACCCACTGAAGGGCATCTAGCTTGGCTTCACAGTTTAGCTATTGTGAATTGTACTGCTACAAACATTGATGTGACTATGTTCCTGTAGTATGCTGCTTTTAAGTCCTTTGGGCATAGTATGAGGTGAAGGATAGCTGGGTCAAATGGTGGTTCCATTCCCAGATTTCCAGGAATCTCCATACTGCTTTTCATATTGGCTGTACCAATTTGCAGTCCCACTAGAGTGTGCCTTTTTCCCCACATCCTCACCAACAGTTATTGTTGTTGTCTGCATAATAGCTGCCATTCTGATGGGAGTGAGATGATATCTTAGAGTAGTTTTGATTTGCATTTCTCTAATTGCTAGAGATGATGAGCATTTTTTCATCTATTTGTTGATTGACTGTATATCCTGTGAAATCCATATGCAACAAAATGAAATTAAACCCCTATCTCTCACCATGCACAAAACTTAGCTCAAAATGAATCAAGGACCTAAGAATTAGACCAGAGACTTTGAGTCTAATAGAAGAAAAAGATTAGCCCTAATCTTCATCGCATGGGATTAGGTCCCAACTTCCTTAATAAGACTCCTGTAGCACAAGAATTAAAACCAAGAATCAATAAATGGGATGGAAGCAAACTAAAAAGTTTCTTCTCAGCAAAAAACAATCTGTGAGGTGAACAGAGATCCTACATCCTGGTAGCAAATTTTTACCTCTCACACATGAGGGGTAATATATTCAGATATCAGGATACAGAGTTAGACAAACTTGAGTTCAAACTTTTGGCATCACCAATTGTTAACTAAATTAACCCCATTGTGTCCCCAAATGACTATAATACTAAATTCCTCTGGGTTGTTACATAGAGTAAATAAGAGTTAATTTAACCATGCCTTCTGCTCTTCACAGCTCTTGCATTTAATTATATCAACAGCTTTCTTCTCTAGCTTGAAGATGGCAGATCATGGGACTTCTCAACCTAAATAATTGCATGAACGTATTCCTATGATAAATAAATAAGTAGTTGTTCTATTATTCTGGAGAAACTTTATTAACATATACCAAAAAAGCAATCATAAAAATAAAATGTGTGTATCTATTCCATTAAGACCTCAGAAAAACCAGTACCAAGGTGATTTGGTCTACCCACTGTAGTTTACTGAACTTGGTATGAGAGATTAGAGAAATACAGTAGTTAGATAGCTGCACAATCTTAGTGCATATTTTAGATATCAGTAATGTAAACTAGTCTAACCAGTTGTGTGATTTCTTTATCTTCAACAATGTTCACAAACCCTGACAAATAAATAAGACAGATGAAAGGAATCATTTAATATTAAAAATTCATCACCAATAAATTAGAAGGAGACTGAAACATGTGTTGAGTGCAAGCACAAAGAGATAATCATAATGATATGTCAGAAAGTATGACTAGGGAGGAGAAAGCTACCTGGTGACAGTAGATAGTAAGAAGAGTGGGGATGGTCATGGAAATAAGTTCTTCCTAGGATCAAAGACTTCTAACAGTGAGGTGCCTTGGCAACTTATCTAGAAAGATATAACTAATTAAGGACTAGGATATTTAACATCAATATTTAAGAGTAAGTGATAGCTAATTCAGAGTATGGCTATGAGAATAACAGGTTGAGATGGAGAGTGGAAAGTACCATTGGAAATAAAGAGAAGGAAACTGGATGTTGCATATTTGATCTTCAAATAAAGAAGAATTGTTATATGATACTGATTCATAAGAACAGTCAGGCTAAGGGCAGGGTGAGTTGTATAGTTGGGTAACATGTTTCAAATAGTTATTATTTGGTTAAATATTTTTTTCAATAGAGGGAACTGCACACAGGGACAATTTACTATTGAGCTATATTCCCAGTCCTTTTTATTTTTTTATTTTGAGACAGCGTCTGACTTAATTATGGAGGCTGTCCTCAAACTTGCAATCCTCCTGGATCAAGCCTTCTGAGTCCCTGGAATTATAGGCAAGTGCCACCACACCCAGATAATGGTGATAATATGAGAAAGAGATGTTTTCATGATTTTGATGTGGTTGTGACAAAAAAAAGGACAACAACAATTTCTGGAAACTATAGTAAATTAATAGCATTAGCTAGTAAAAGAGAAGAAGAGAATTTGCGTGGGGTATGCCCAGCCTCAAAGTGCATGCTCTTAAAAACTACAGCATGCAACATGTTGTCTCCATACTACTTGTCTTCATTAGTAAGTGACTGTTTTCCTTCAAAAGGAGAGCATATGATCACATCCCTAGATGTGCTTCATAAAAATTTAAAACTATATACCTTTAATAGGAAACCACACAGAATTAAACCATCACAGAGAAAGTTCATTCACTAAGGAATATGTTAACAGTTTGTTCTAGTCAGCTTTTCTGTCACTGATACCAAAATACCTGATAAGAACAACTTAGAAAAGGAAAAGTTTATCTGGGACTTCAGAGGCTTCAGTCCATGGCTGACTCCATTGCTCTAGGTCCAAAGTGAGCAAATCATGGGGGAAGGACACAGTGAAAGAAAGTGACTCAGATTATTGTGAGGTCAGGAAGGAGGGAGAGAGAGAGAGAGAGAGAGAGAGAGAGAGAGAGAGAGGGAGGGAGGGAGGGAAACAACATTCCTTCTGTGGCATGCCCCCAGTGACCCACCTTCTTCATTCA
The DNA here is from genome assembly GCF_052094955.1 of Ictidomys tridecemlineatus. Lineage (NCBI taxonomy): Eukaryota > Metazoa > Chordata > Mammalia > Rodentia > Sciuridae > Ictidomys > Ictidomys tridecemlineatus. The sequence goes on along the minus strand of NC_135480.1, from coordinate 181,380,948 downwards.
TGTCCCACCTGCCTACGGTTACCACCTAGTCAGTTCATTCAAACCAGGATGGACGGATTAGATTACTACTCTCCTGGTCCACTCATTTCACTTCTGAACATTCTTGCATTGTCTCACACATGAGCTCTTGGGGTGGGGGGGGTCTCCTCATACCTAAAACTAACAGGTAAAAATCGAATTTCAGAAGGCAGAATCATTTTATAATGTAATGAGTATATTCAATTAGAGAATGTGATTTTTGAAATTTAAATTTGGAAGCATTATATCACCTGGTTTTAATACAGTTTCTACTAAAAGCACTTTTTCCCCCTTAAAACCTCAATTATTATTCTTTTCTGATATAAAAATCACAGACAGGCATATATATAGTTTTAAGAGGATACTTACAATTTCTGTTAGTGGGTTGCAAATGTAAAACTTGGAATACAAGTTAAAATTATCTAGTGAAATAACTTAAAAAACACCAACCAATATATGGTAATTTTGATTCTACTTACAAAGTTGCTAAGCTTCTGCTAAGTCTTGGGACAAAGTTATAAATACATACAACCCTCTAACACCACCCTGTCAAAAAAATGATAATATTAAATAATATCACTTGAAGTCTGCCAAGGTACATTACAGTTTGAAAATAAAAACTCCATGCATATGTGTTAATATTTAAAACTTTGCAAACTTTCCATTTTAATTAATAATTTGTATAGCATTTTCTTTATAGCAATAAATTACAATATAATAAATTATTACGGATATATACATATATACATATATGTGTGTGAAAACAACATACAAAACTGCAATAAACTCTGCATTTTGAGTTCATGTAGAAGTATTTATAAATATATAAATATGAAAGTAAAGTTACTTGTATATGTATAACAAATATTAAAATCACATCAATGTACACTCAGTTATATGCTTTTGCATTCCTCATTAGTCAAAAAGTTCATTCTTTGTCTGAAATTCTATTGACTAGTGCCATGTGGTCTCTAAAGCATCTTTATTTTATCAAAAAGACCCATGTTTGCTGGGCTCAATGGTACACACCTGTAATCCCAGGGGCTCAGGAGGCTGAGGCAGGTGGATCACAAGTTCAAAGCCAGCCTCAGGAAAAGGGAGGTGCTAAGTAATTCAGTGAGACCCTGTCTCTAAATAAAATACAAAATAGGGCTGGGAATGTGGCTTAGTGGTCTATTGCCCCTGAGTTCAATTCCTGGCACAACAAAAACAACAGAAAATAATAACAATAATAATAATTTTATATGTCTTATGATTACCTAGTGTTTCAAATTTTTTATTACATTGAACATTGCTAAGGAGCATAAGGTATTTTTAAACAAATAAATAAATGCAGTCAATCTGTTCTCTAGTAGAATAAATTACTCCTTATCATAAGATAGGAAGGAGAGGAGAAAGTGAGGAATAAAAGAAAGGAGGAGATCAGGGAAAGAGAGGAGGAAAGGAAAGGAGATAGAAAGAGTATTTCTGATTCCAGAGTGAAACTATACCATGCTGTTTTTGTTACTACAGCTCTGTAATATAATTTCAAAGCAGGTATTTTGATGCCTTCTGCTTCACTTTTCTTACTTAGTATTGCTTTGGCTATTTGGGTCCTTTTATTCTTTCAAATAAATTTAAGAATTGTTTTTTCTAATTCTTTGAAGAATGATTGTACCTATCCAAGAACATGGGATGTCTTTAAACTTTTAAGGGTCTTCTTCAATTTCTTCAGTGTTTTATAATTTTTATCATAGAACTCTTTTACCTCCTTAGTTAGGTTAATTATAAAGTATTTTATTTTGTTTTATAAAGGTTATTATGAATGGGATGGTTTTTCTGATTTTTTCCTTGGCTGAATCACTGTTGGAGTACTGGAAATTTAATGATCTATGGGTGTTGAACTTGTTTGCTGCTACTTTGCTAATTTCATTATAAGTTCTAGATAAATTTTCAAAATAGGTTTTGACAATCATTTGGATTTCACTGGAGTTTTTGCTTGTTTGTTTGCTGGCCTGCTTGTTTTTCCTAGATATAGGATCATGTCATAGGCAAACAGAGATAGTTTGACTTATTTTCCAATTTTATCCTTTTGATTTCCTTTTCTTGCCTGACTGTTCTGGCTAATGTATTTGATCCCTAGCTTCTCCAGTGTTTTTAACATGAATGGCTGCTGGATTTTATCCAAAGCCTTTTATGCATCTATTGAGACGATCATGTGATTCTGTCCTTAGTTCTATTAAAGTGATGAATCAAATTTATTAATTTTTTGTATGTTGAACCAAACTTGCATCCCTAGAATGAAGCCCACTTGATCATTGTGTATTATTTATTTATTTTTATGTAGTGGTAAAGATTGAACCCAGTGCCTTACCCATGCAAGGAAAGCATTCTACCACTGAGCTACAACCCAGCCCAATCATAGTATATTATCTTTTTGATGTATTTTTGAAGCAGTCTGCTAATGTTTTATTTATGATTGTTGCATTTATGTTCATGAGGGATATTGGTCTGTATTTTCTTTCCTTGATATGTCTTTGTCTGGTTTTGTTATCAGTGTTATACTAGCTTCATAAAAAGTGAAAGGGAGTGTTTCCTCCCTTTCAATTCTGTGGAATAATTTGAGAAAGATTAGTGTTAGCTATTTTGTAAAGATCTGGTAAAACTGAGTTGAGACTGCATCATGTCCAGGACTTTCCACTTTTGGAAGGCTTTTAATTGCTCTTTCAATATCATTACTTGATGTTGGTCTGTTTAGCATATCTATATCTTCCTGATTCAATTTGGACAGGTCATATGTGTCTAGAAATTTGTCCATGTCTTCCATATTTTCCAGTTTATTGGAATATAAATTTTCAAAATAGGTTTTGACAATCCTTCGGATTTCAGAGGCATCTGTGGTGATAGCTCCTTTTTCATTTCTGATCTCGTTGATTTGATTTTTCTCACTCTTTCTTTTGGTTAGTTTGGCTAAGGGTTTGCTACTTTTCTTTATATTTTTCAAAGAACCAATTTTCATTTCATTGATCCTGTATATTGTTTTCTTATTCTCAACTTCATTGATGTGAACTCTGATCTTAATTATGTCTTCTACTGGTTCCAGGGTTAGTTTGTTCTTTTTCTAAGGCCTGGAGAGGAAGGATCTGTTTATTTATTTAGGATCTCTCTAGTTTTTTTTAATGCAGGCAGTCAGTGCTATAATTTTTTCTCTTAGAACTGCTTTCAAAAAGTCCCAGCAATTTTGATATGTTCTGTCTTTGTTCTCATTTATTTCAAAGAAATTCTTGATTTCTATTCTCATTTTTTCTTTGATCCAGTCTTCAGTTAGAGTATTATTCAATCTCCATGTGCTTGTGGTTTCTTTGATTTTTCTTGCTGTTGATTTGTAATTTAATCCATTATGATCTGATAGAATACATGAGATTACATCAAACTTTTTCTGATGTAAACAGCATGTATTTAGATTTTTGTTTTGGATCCGCTCTGCTCATCTATGTCTTTTCATTGGAGAGTTCAGACTATTAACATTCAACATTAGTATGGATATGTGTTCGTGGTTTCCTGCCATTTTGTTTTCATGGTATATTTTATCCTGTCTTAATTGTCATTTAGTGGATTATTCTTCTTTTGAATTTCCTCTGTTTGTGGGCTTTGGGAATTGTTTTCCAAGTTACTGTGTGTGAAGTTTACCTTTGAGTGCTGATGTGGTGCTCATAATTTTTTTTAGTTTATTCTTTATATGGAATGTAAATTATAGGTGTGCCTGTAAGCGTGACTTGAGGTTTCTCTTGTGCCACTTTTAACATTCTTTCCTTGCTTTCTTCATTAAGCATTATGATTATGATATATTTCAGTGAGTTTTTCACTTGGCTGGGTCTATTTGGAATCATGTAAATCTCCTGTATCTGGATGTTTATCTCATTTCTAATATGGAAAAATTTTCTGTAACTACCTTATTGTAAAATCGTTGCCTTTAGTTTATATCTCCATGTTCATTTCTATCCCAATGCTTATGAAGCTTGGTCTTTTAAAGTGGCCTCAGAGTTCTTGTATGTTCTGGTCCATTCTTTATATTTTTCCTTTACTACCTTCCATATACTCAACATCAAATACCCTGTCTTCAATGCCTTTAGTTCTGTCTTCAAGGGCTGAGGTTCAATTTTCTATACCATCTAGTTTGTTAGTGATGACTTCAAGTGAGTTTGTATTTGATTGATCTTGTCTTTAATTTCTAGGATTTCTGCTTGGTATTCAGTCACTATTTTTATTTCTTTATAAAATGGTCGTTCATCTCCTATAATTGCTCTCTTAGTTCCTTCCTTAGATCTTCTTTTAGTTCATTGAGCATTTTAAAAAATATTTTTTTCTTAGTTGTAGTTGGGCATAATACCTTTATTTTATTTATTTACTTTCATGTGATGCTGAGGATCTAACCCAGTACCTCACACATGCTAGGTGAACACTCTACCTCTGAGATACAACCCCAGTCCCTTGTTGAACATTTTGAAAATTATTTCTTTAGAATATTTCTCTGGGTTTTCATGCACCTTAATATCAGTGGGTCTCTTTATTGGGAAATTAAAAATTTGGGGGGTGATTTGTTTGCCTGTTTTCTTAGGTTTTTAGAGGTCTTCGTCATGCACATCAATTGAAAATGGATTCCTCTTTTTTTCCTTTGATCCATGTCCTTTTGTGTGTAATTATTTTTTTTCTGGGGCTTATCTCTGATTTTGAGTTCTTTTTTGGTTGTTCCTTGGGTCTTCATCAATGGTTTTGGGCTTTTGTCTCCTCCCTTCTTTGAGTTGGAGTGATGCAGGGAATGTTGTCTTCAGTAGGAAAACCTCTAACCCATGAACTTTTAGTGTCCCTGTAGGTTCCCTTCACCTCACAATAAACAAAACAAATAGTAAACAGTATTAAATATCCAAATCCTACTAGATCGTCTCCAAATTCATTGCCACAAATAAAGAGGAATGTTGGATTCAGCAATTGCTATCATCAGTGAAAATAATAACCATGGAGTAGCTTTGGTTTTAAAATAAATAGCAGGTGTCAACAATTTCTTCCACAGCAATAATGATTGTCTTAGCCTTAATGGTGGAGGCAGGAGTTATATAAACTGATTCTAAATGATGGTAAAAATACAGTGAATTAGGGGAAACAAAAATGTGTTGGGAAGTTAGCAAACACTTTACAATTTCAGAAAGTGAACAGAGAGAATGCAGAAGAGAAGTAGCAGTGATTTTTATACAGATAGAGGGAAAAACAGAAGAGCAAGCTATTGGGAGAGAAGGAAAGGGAGCAATAGAATTTGGAGGATAGCAGGAGAGGATTGAAAGAGAAATAAGAGGAATAAGCACATGAGAATAATACAAAATCAAACTAAGACATACAATTCAATGAACCTGAACCCTCACAAGAAAATGTTAGAAAAAGATAATTACATTAAAAATAAAAATCCTTAATATGAAAGAAAAAAAGACAAGTGTTTGTATATAATGTACCTGGATCAATTAGGACAGCCATAATTTGCACACTAACCCCCCCACACACATGAAGTGAAGGAATAATAAATATATATATATATATATATTATATATAATATATATATGTATGTATACATACATATATATGTACAGACATATATATTTTATATATACATATACATATATATGTATGTGTGTGTTGTATATATATATGTGTGTGTGTGTGTGTGTGTGTGTGTATGTGTGTGTGTGTGTCCATATATATATATATATTCCAAAATATTGATGAGGACTGAAGGGACCTTCTCCACTGAAGAATAGGTGTTTAATGTCTATGTCTAATAGTCTTTCATTCCAATTTTTTTTTTTGAGTGAAGTACTGATAGAACAAGGGGTGTGGGACTTTAATCCCTTCCAGTGTTGCTCTCTGAGTAACCAGTTGGGGTGACCTAAGATTGAAGCTATTTGATAGAAAACTCAATTTCCTTTCTTACCAGTATTTAAGATTTAAGAACTATCCCCAGTTTGTGTTTTGACCCTTTGGACCAGTTTGGTGCACTTTCAGGGTATCATTCCTACAGTGATCTTTGAGGGGGTTACAGCAAGTGGTGCTGAGATGTAGTCAGGCCTCAGGTCTAATCAAGCTGTGTTGTGTCCTGCCTTCTTTGGATAGACTAGATTGACCTGCCCCTGGGGGCAGATTGGCAGATTAAATTGATGGGTTTGGTTCTCGGGTGCTTCCCAAGAAATCCAATCATGGGTAATGGGGCTCATCCTGCATTCACTTTTGCCAGGAATTCAGTCTTCCTAGGAGTAATTCCTAAGTGTATTCACCCCCAGCCACTCAGACTCCTGGCTTGCTTCAGTTAGTCCCATGAGCTCCAGACACAAATCTCCCCTTGGTCCTTCTGACCTGAATTCCCAGTCTACTCCATGCCTGTTTCTCTCATATTTGGTCAAGCACAGCCTAGGTCTCTTGATAGGCACCTGCCAGGATTTTGTGTGTGTGTGTGTGTGTGTGTGTGTGTGTGTGGACTCTTACAGAGTGATGCCTTTGGGGGCAGATAAGTTAGGCAGCATTTTTGACCTCAGGTTTCTCAGCACCAAGGCATACCACAGGGCAGCTTGGAATGCAACTTCTTCTACTCATCATCTTCTGACTTGCTCTAAAATTCTTTATTGGTCTCTTGATTGTATCAAGAGGAAATGTTGATTGACCTATATCATAGAGAATCCTGTTAGTATACCCTATGACAACATTTTCTAACAATGCATTTCTCAAGTTGTACCCATCTTTAATGACTGTATACTTTCTAGGTGTTCTTTAACTATTCTTTGAAAAATTTTCAAATTTTTTCTCCACCTCTGAAGCAGTATTGTCTATCGTTTTCACCAAATTCCCTGTGATAATTGTAAAACCATTAGACATCTTGAAAGACAATAACTTTTAAAGACATTTTGTATTTAATCTTTTTGTTGTTGTTGTTTTATTTCTCTGGGGGGATCATTCAGGGGTCAGCAATTATTTTATTGTTGAGATTTGTAATTGCTGATGAGTTATGTGTTACTTATAGCACAATTTAATCCATCATTAATACACAACTTTAAAAAAATTTAGTCTTTTTCATTGACACACAATATTTGTGTATATTTATGAGGTACAATATGATATTTTTATTCATACAAGCATGTAGAATAATCATACATATTTATTCCACTTTTTGACCACCCCCCTCCTCCATTTATTTGTACATATTCTTTTGGTTAAGGAAAAATTTTTAATCAGAATTGTTAGTTAATTTATCTTGCCTAGTCTTTTGCCAGGGTAAGATTATGTAATTCAAACCAGTGTGCTTAAGGGTGTGGTGAAGAAATTTTAGAATTGAAATTAGGGGAAACCGAGGGTTTAATTTCCTATATAAGACTTAGAAGTATTAAAGGTTATGCTTATAGCCTCAAGAAAAAAGAATTTGGTGGGGAATTCAATTAGCAAAGAGGAGCATGGACAAATCAGAGACAAACTGATAGAATTCTGATTGCATTTTATCCTTGTTTAAGAATCCTTGACATTTATCTGTCCTCTGCCAAATTTATCATTACATATGGTATTGTACTTTATATAAATTCTTCTGTAAAAGAATAAAATATATTGCAAAATATAATTTCAGGTAAGTGTATTTTGATCTTCTTTCAGGCCAGCAAATCTGTTTCACTGTGTTGTTTCTAACACTCTTATTAGCATATATCCTAATTATTTTAAGAGTGTAGCTCTTCCAGTGCTGTGCTTAATTAAAAGGCTTGATTAATTGAAATTGTGACAGCTTATCCCTTCTCTGATTTAATTCCAAATGTCAGAGTATATTAGATTGCAACTATTTCTGGTACTACCTAAAGATAATGGTTTATTTTACTCCTTTTACCAGTAACTTTATTCCTCTTCTTTTATCAAACTTTCTATCTTCCTATATTAGATATTACATACTCAAGAATTGAAAATTATATGTCAATCATTAGGGTTGTATTTTTTTGTATTACTACTTCAATGGAGACCTAAAAACATACTGTGTATTAGTAGCTCTCATGGCTGAACAACTCCAAAATCATGATTTATCATAAGTGATTGTAGGGATTACATAGAATGACGGACACTTTATATGCTCCCAATTGGCTGGCATTGCACTCCAGTATATTTTTCACTTTCTGGCATAAGTAGCTGGTAAGATGCTAACAAAAAATTTTTGCTTTCAGTATTCAAATTGCTAAAGTAGACCCCTGAGTTTAACAACTGCAGGGATGCCAATTGATGTGGCTGTAAACATTAAGTGAACACTTGAGTAGGCATTGAATCCATTAGACTATGTTATGCTTTAATGATGAACAAAATTCTCCTTGGCTTAAAATATTAATAATTTATTTTTTACCTGTGCTACAAGAGAGATACTACATTATATGATAGAATAGCAAAGTACCATACTGCAATATGACACGAAGGGTGGAAAGGATATGGGAAAAGGGAAACCTCTCACAATACTCGGGAGCATAAACTCGAATAGCCATTCTGGAAAGTGGTCTGGCATTATTTATTGAAAGTAAGTGTGTTTGCTTCGTGGATCAGCAGTTCCATTTCTCCATATATATCCCAGAGAAAGTTTTCTAAGACATATAAGAATGCACACATAATTTTGAGTAAAAAAAGGAGTGATATTTATATAACAAAACTCTTTATATAAATTAAAGCATTTATCCCCCAAATCCACTATTTATTTTACAAGACCACACATATATTTAAATAACCATGTGAAATACAGTATAGTTCTTAGAGTAGGGAGCAGTAGTGGTGATCAAAGGATACAAGGAAATTTAAATATAAATATAAAATGCCTTGTGTCTTTTTTTGTTTTGTTATGTTTTTTGTTTTCTTGTGTTTTTATCCCCCTCCAGTGCTTGGAATTGAACCCAGGGCCTTGAGCATGTTAGACAAGTGCTCTACTATTGAGCTACCTATGCCCACGAAGTTAATCTAAAGATTTCTAGAAAAGATTGTGATATAAGGAATGAAACTCACTAAATTCTTTGACCTGACCATTAAATTAGGATTTTAACAAAGACGGGGATTATTAAAATAATATCTAAAGACTTTATTTCTATCTTAATCATTTTTGGTCTACTTTGGCAAAAGTCTACAGAAGTCTTTTATTTTGAGGTATGGACATCATTGACCAATATATTTTCTGTACCTAGATTATTGGTTGATTCATATAATAATTGCAATTTAATTCTTACTTTCTGCTATGCATCATGAAATAAAAATAAATATAACTGTGGTTTTCTCCTTGTACAGAGTTAACACAAGGAAAATTAAAAATTGTAATACTACTAACAATAATAAAAATGAATGGTCAGCAAACTAAAATGTAATATAATAAATGATAAGATCTCAGACTGGGAGGAGTTGAGAGACTGATAAAGAAGAGAATTTGCAGAAATCATGTCCATGTTTGCAGTGGAGATATGTATATATCCAAGTACACAGCAATACCCTGCACTGTTTCTAACTTAACCACTTACCCATCCAATCCATCCATCTGTCCGACCATCCTTCCTTCCTTCCTTCCATCCAGTTAGAGCAACTAATAGTCTACTAGTTCATGGATAAACCATTTCCTGAGAACTGATAATACACCATATAATTAACTCTAAGTTTGTTAAGGAAAGAGACTTTGGCTTTGTTGTCAGAATTTAGAGATGGTCTCTACTTTGCAATAGAAAACAAGGCAACTGAACTCCCTCTTTTTCTCTAAATATACACCTTAGGTATGCATTAGAAAGCTAAGAATTAGATATTTAGCCTTTGCCAACAGGAAATATTTTCTACAGGAGACAAATTTCATCACTAAGATGGGAAAAGGTCAGGTGAAGTAAGTTTAAATTGAAGTAACATTGAATCAAATTTTTCATCTGCCATCTACTTTGGCACTGAGACAGTTTTGTTTGTTTAAGGTTCATTTGTAGAACCTAACAATGATTAAGTTTTATTAAATAACGAAATATTTCTTTGGGCTTAGGGAAACAGGTTTGATTTTGTAATGATCATGATTAGAACAAAACATGTACATGACTGTTTGAAACAGGAATAATGCACTCCTTGCTATTACAGAGCCCTGACCCAAAAAGTAAAAGAATTTATGCCACCAATTTTACTTTAGTGAAATGGAGTAAGAAATATATTCCATTTTCTATTGGGATTTTTTAGACCACTTTGAAAATATGTTTTACCTCTAAAAATATATATTTTCTGACCCATTTCTGAATATTTTATTATAAGATAATTGTGTGTGTATTTTTACTTTTAATACCGTTAGCAGTAGAAAACAAATGAATAAATACAACTTTAAAATATCAATATAAACTAAGGCAAACAGCGTGTCTATGTACTTCTGGAAATTTTTCTGTATATGCATGCACATATACACCACATCCACATACACACATACTTTCCATATATTATATAATTTTTTAAACATGCTTTTTGTAGTTAGTGTTTTTAGAGTACTTTCCAAGCTATAAAGTCAGCACTAATGCATTTTTCTTTATAGTATAATTAGAAGACTTCATGGTTCACAATGAATTATTTCAGATTCCTATGACATTCTTAAAATGGCTTTATGGAAATATTATTGGCATATATAAAGTTATGCATAATTACAATACAATTTGATGAATATGGAAATAAGCATTTATCTATGAAATCACCATTCTGAATGCCACAAGCATATTCATCACCATCAAAAATTATTTCCTGCTTTTATTATCATTTTTAACAAATATAGGCTTTGTATACACACATAACTAACACACTAATAAACTAACACACTAATAAACTAACACACTAATAAAGATAAAGAATTTTCTATCTTCCCAGAAAATTGCCTTCTGCCACTTAGTGATAACATTCTCCAACCACTTCATTGGTTCCTTCTGAGGCAATCACTGGTGTAATTTCTATCACTAGAAGTAACAATTATCTATTTTAGAAGTTTATGGAAAGAGAATTGTGTTTATGATTTTGTGTCCAGACAGTTTTCACTCAGAACAATATCTAAGACTTTCAGTATATTATTACAGATATGTTGAGTTAATTTCTTTTTATAGTTGAGTAGTATTTCTCTATATGACTATATTGCAATTTGTAATCCATTTGTGATGTTTCCAGTTTGGAGCTATTACAAATGAAGTTGCTATGAGTATTTGGGATTCTTTCATGAACATATATAACATTATATTAATAGTTATGTTTTATTTATCAATATACTTGAAATTATTTTTCTAAGTTTAATCTACCAAAATCAATTGTGTTTTAGATGAGCATGTGTTATTTAAATATTTGTATACATTCTTCATTATTAACTAAAAATAAATTCCTAAATTTTCATTGTTTGATGAAGAATGTTGTTCTATATTAATAAATGTTGCTTCAAAATTATTGTATGAGCTAAAAGTTTATTCTTTATTTTTTCCACAAGTAGAAAGTAATTGAGTAGTATAATTCCTTTTATTTCTTTTTGCTGTGTCAGAGATAGTATGTGGAAGTGTTATTTGGGTGAAGCAGGAATCTTGTTCCCAATCCTGTGTATTGTTGTTTATTTGCATTAATTTAATTAACTATGACTGAATATTTTCAATAATTATATACATATACCTGTATTTCATCCCAATTATGTGCATGAGTGCTTATGTATATAAGCTTAAAGGCTTAAAGTATTAAAAACAAAATTTCTTGTGGTGAATACCTGTCACTTTTGGCTGTGTAGTATCCTTCATAAATCCATTTCTTTTTAGGACCTCCCTTCCACATTAGGTGTGGTCTGCATGGGTTGGTGAATATCTTAGATACCATTTTTCCCATAATTTTTATTCACACAACATACTTGAACATAATGGTGGTATGTGTTGTAATGTATTCATGCATGCACACAACATAACAATATAATTTGGCCAATATCATTCCCCAGTATCTCCCTTTCCCTCCTCTTGACCTCACTTTCCTTCACGTAAGGAAATACCCAAATAACTAGGAGCTGGGTATATACCCTCTCCAGATACTGTGTTAGCAATCAAAGACAAGAAATAGGAATCTCACCTAAATAATTCTGATGTGGCCGCAGTGCCTCCATTGTCAAGTGACACTGATACTCATCCTGCAAACATGGTGTTTATATTCAGAAGGTATAGAAAGTGTGACTCATCATAAAAAAACAGGTAAATGTGTATGTGATCATTTTTTGTTTGTTCATTGCTGTTTGGGTCTTCACTTCATTCTCAGGTCTATGCACAGTTTCTTAGAGCTACAAAATGTTATTTTAATGAATGTAGTTTCTGTTTAAATATATACCATATTACATCCCATTAGCTTTAATCTAAAAGCACCCATAAATAAATACAGTAAGTCTGAGCATAGTTCCCCTATTTTGGAAGGCAATTATTTTCATTTCTATATGTTTCTTATTAATGTTTTTCTATAATTCCCTTATTACAGATTATAATGTATTCTATGACACAAGTAGGGACTACTGTCTGTAAATCTGCCAATATTATAACTTGGTTATGTTCTTAATTAGAGTAAAATTCTGTAAACATTGCACACTTTACCTCAGATTGATGATCACACATATTAGTCAAAATACTCTCCTTCTCTTTGTGAAATTTCCCTATTGTCTTTTATCCTTCTAATATTCCTCCCCTAGTTCACTTTAAATGTGGGGTGAACAAAGGCTTCAAGTAAGGTCATTGTGAGAGAGTATTTCTTCTTAAGCTCTGAGGTGTGTAAATATCTTGTTGGTTGTGTACCTATGAAGCCCCCAAGGAGAGTCACTTTTCATACAACTCTCTTAAAATGGAGTGTTAGAAGTGACTGATATTTAATGTCTGCTTTCAAACATATTTACATTAATTTCTGGATTTCTTAGGCTCCTAAGGGTTTGGTGATAAAGTCAAGGATACCATTATTATATGAATTTGCAAATGATACCACACAATTTTGAGAAAAGAAAAAAGTTTATTTTGGTTTGGAAATAAATATCATAATTTTAGATTTACAAAATGCTATTTTTTGTAGAATTGCCTAAGTGATTTGTCTCTTACATAGCCCACTTGATTAAAAAATGATATACTAAATTCTCTATTGTATTGGTACTTGGTTTCTCTTTTCTTACTAATGATTATTTCATAGAAAAAAATTTAAACTGTTTAAATATTCTTTCTCACACATTGAGAATTATTCATTCACCCTTTTATGTAAATATGAATGGCTCCTTATTTATTTATTTATTTTGGTACTGGGGATTGGACCCAGGGGCACTCAAGCACAAAGCCACATCCCTGGCCCTTTTTAAATTTTCTTTTCTTTTTATCCTCCTCCTCCTCCTTCTTCTTTCTTTTTTCTTTTTTCTTTTTTTTTAATTTTGAGACAGCATTGTGCTAAGTTGCTTAGGACCTTGCTAAGTTGCTGAAGCTGGCTTTGAACTTGCAATCCTCCTGCCTCAGCCTCTTGAGCAACTGAGATTGTAGGTGTGCATCACTGCATCTGGCTGTATTTATATTTTATTAAAAATGCATTTATATTATCATTATATTAATGCATAAGGTGCTTGTTGGTGCCAGCTGTAATTTTCTGTGTCCTTTTCATGTTTCTATTGTTTTTGAGTACGTCTTAGTTTTCTAGAATAGTCATAAATTCTTCATCTTGTATTTTAACATCAGTGTTCCCCAAAATAACATTTCTCTAATGAGCTTCAGTTTCCTCTGGTGGAGAGTGGTTATTAGAAACCAAAATCATGGTTCAGGAATTACTTGTTCTTACTGAAGTGTCACAGCTCTAAGAGTCTTTTACTGAATAGGGCTAGAGCATATGTATATGTATGTTTGCATGTGTTTCTATATGTATGTATGTATGTGTACATATATATATGTATTTGCATTTATATATTTTGTCTATATCTATGTATCTATCATCTATACAATACTGCAAATTCGCACCAATTCTCCAATTACAAATCTAATCACAGAAAGTTCACTTTTATATTTTCATTTTCCATATTTGTAACTTGTTTCCCTAATACAAAAAAAAAATGAGATTCCCCCCCTACCCTCCACTCCTTGCCACATACACAGCATATACACTCATTAACACACACACATGGAGTTTGGGCACTCCATGAAGAACAGCCACCATACAGGGACACTTGCTTCATGCCACTCAAGTTAGCATTCTTCCATGGGCTTTCCCTATATACATGCCCTCTCTCCAGAGTTAGGTTCTGACACCTTCCACCAGGTCAGCATCACATGACAGCCCCCACTACGGGGTAATCTTATTCATCTTGCTTAAGCTCTAATATTACTATTCTGGGCCACTGTGACTTCACCATCTTTCATGTGGAAGCCTAACTTAATAGTTATTGGAGTCAAGTTTCAAAAAGAAAGGAAAGAAAGAGAGGATATAAGGAGGAGGAAGTAAAAGAGGAAATACTACATTTTAGAGTGCAAAACGACCTTGGTAGTATGCTGAGCAATACCTTTCTTTGTAATAGTTAATTTGATTTGCTTTGGTTTTTGTCTCCATAAACACCATCTCTTAGAGGGTTAAAAGAAGTGTACTTCAGAGTTCTCATTTATTTTGTAGCTTGCAATAAGAATGGATCCAATTATAGAGACTACAATTATGAACAAAGTTTTGACCTGTATAGTGAAATCCTCTGCGGAACAGGATCACAAGAATTATAGCTGTAATAATAAAGCAACTGTTAATGCTGCTGAGAAATTAAAATGTAAGTATTAATGTGACATGATACATATTTCAGGAAAAGCTATAAAATTAATTTAAAATTATAAAAACAAAATGATATATCCATGCTAAAGTAATAAAAATGTTTTTAGATAAAATAGAAAGAAGGGTGAGTAAAACTATTGAATTTGTTTGAAAAATCTACATTTAAAAAATAAACAAGATTAAAGCTCTAAGCATTCAGACCTTTAAGGAAAAGGCTGACTTAGGTGCTAAGGGCCATTGCCAAGTAGGAATGACGCATCGAGATTTCCTTGCCAGCGTCCCCCATGTTAAATGGACTTGCCTTGGAAATTTGCTGTGACATTGCATGTGTCTTTGAGAAAGGTGACCCTGCTCAAGGACCAGGGTGGATCCAGGTTTAAGGTGTATCCTGCAGGTTTTAGGAAGTATCCCGGTTTAGGATAATTTGGGTTTAAGGCGTTCCCGGTTTAAGACAATCTGGGTTTTAGGGAAGTTCCAGGTTGAAGGTTATGCCTGCTGGGAATGGAACATTCCTGCTGCCTGAGTTCCCATTGAGTTCTCATGGAATTCAGAAAGTATTTTTTTTATTCTTTTTTTTTATTAGTTGTTCACAACATTACAAAGCTCTTGACATATCATATTTCATACATTAGATTGAAGTGGGTTATGAACTCCCAATTTTACCCCAAATGCAGATTGCAGAATCACATCGGTTACACATCCACAATTTTACATAATGCCCTATTAGTAATTGTTGTATTCTGCTACCTTTCCTATCCCCTACTATCCCCCCTCCCCTTCCCTCACATCTTCTCTCTCTACCCCATCTACTGTAATTCATTTCTCTCCTTGTTTATTTTCCCATTCCCCTCACAACCTCTTATATGTAATTTTGTATAGCAGTGAGGGTCTCCCTTCATTTCCATGCAATTTCCCTTTTCTCTCCCTTTCCCTCCCACCTCATGTCTCTGTTTAATGTATTTTGGGACGTGAATTGGCCGGCAGAACTTGGATTTCCCCAGAACATGTGTAGAGGCCGGTGTGAGTTTGGGAATAAAGAATTGCTGTTTGAATCTACAAAGCTGTGAGTGGCTCGTGATTCTGTGCCCAGCCAAGACTGCAGCACTTAGGGTTCCCAAATGAAAGGTGGTTGTCAATTCAAAATTGAGCATTTAACAGATGTCTGAATTCATCTCAGACTTAAAGACATTTTATATTCTTTTGCAATTACAGATTACTTTGCTTTATTTTAAGTCAGTAATGTCTCAGTTTTTCCTCCTTAAAGAAGACTGATAAATAAGTATCATAAGAAAAAATATCTTCAGCTAAAGGTAAAAGGATTAGGTAACAGAGTTGAGCAGGATAAACCTTCCATCCACTGTGATACCTATGAAAGCAAAGGTAATCATGCAGGGCTTCAGATCAGAGACCTGAGAGGGTATTGGATAACCCAGTGGGTACACTGGATGGATGTCTGGCTACAGTATTTGCTAGAGTTAGCACATCGTGCCCAGTTCTTGGCTGAGGGAAGAGCCAGTCAGCTAACTGTACTCTTCTTAGCTAATCACTATGTCCCTCTTACAGTAAAATACAAGTGTGGCATCTCCACACCTACCACAACAGGTTATTTTATTTGAAATAACAACTTTTTAATAAAGCAATGTATCAATGCAACAGACACTCTCATTCGGTATCTATCATGTCAAGCATTCATGATGTCATGATAAGTATAAGCCAATTATTTCTTTCCAGAAGCATAAAATTGAATGATAGAAAGCAAAAGCAGGAAGAAAGGCAATTAAAATAGAATATGGCAGATATTATAATAAGGAAAATCTGTAAGAACAAGAGTTGAGCCTTCAACGCAAACTGCAGATACTTCCAAGGCTTTGTAGAGTAAGTGAAGATAAACTTATGTCTAAAACAAACAGAAAATGTTTAGTCTAGGAAGATACTGGCTAAAATAAGAGTAAGTATAAAAATAAATATTTGGAGCAAATATTAACTTTGGATTTGTTTTAATACATTTAGAACTAAAATCAGACTAGACATATCTATCCACTTTTTCTCAGGGCACAAATCATTAAAATTAATAATATACTATTGCTAATTAAATATATAATAAAGTAAAATATTGTGTGTATGTATATATATATATATAAAATGTTAAAAACATAGATCTGTATCTATCTTTTTGAAGTATTTGAGTGGAACCCAGGGCCTCACACATGCTGCATTAGGCAAATACTCTACCACTGAGCCATAACTCCAGCACACTTTTTTTCCATTGTTTTTAATCCAGTGACAGGGTTTTGCTGAGTTGCCCAATTTGACCCGGAACTGGCAATCCTCCTGCCTTAGCCCCCTGAGTAGTTGGGATTACAGGTGTGTGTCACCACATATGACTTGTCTTTTATTTTTCACAGTCTAAACATATTCTGTATTTACATATTTATTATAATGTTATAATATTTAAAATGTTCTAAATGTTAATCTAATAATAGTCACTTATTTTGGTACAATTGAGAATATGAGTATCCATGATCAAAAATCGCCACTAGTTTTTTTATTAATTTTGATCTGACAAATCATACAAATTCATTACACTTCTAATGAATTTGTATGCTAATTCAGTACAATCTTCTGTAACATGTAAGTTGTAAACTTTATTATTGAAAGCATTGTTTATTGTTTCTCAGCTTTTCTATGTCAATAATGACCTCATGACCAGAAAGACTAAAATATAAAGTAGATAATTTTTGCAAAAATCACAAAAGAAAGATTTGAGGAAAGGCGACTAAATAAAAAAAAATCTATATTCAAGTGAGAAATGACAAACATCAAGAAGTTGTACAACTAAAAAGCTGCCTGCATTGGAAAAATTTTGTTTTATATACAAAGATTATTTGTAATTTTAATAAGAAATATGTGATGGTTTAAATATTAAGTGTCCCCTAAAAATTCATGTTTGAGACAAAGCAAAAAGGTTAGAGGTGAAATGATTGGGTTATAAGAACCTTAACCTAATCAATGCTTAAACCCTTGGTAGAGATTAACTGGAGGGTCACTATAGTGAGGTAGGGTGTGGCTGGATGAGATGGGTGACTGAGGGTAGTCCTTTGGGGTTTATATTGTTTATATTTCTGCTTCATGGTGCCATGTTTCCAGCTGCTTTCCTCCATCACACACTCTGCCATGACGTTCTGCCTCATCTCGGGACTGAGGAATGGAGTTGGCCATCTCTGGATTGAGAGCTATGAAACCATGTGTCCCAAATAAACTTTTCTTCCTTAAAATTGTTCTTGTCAGGTCTTTTGATCACAGTAGCAATAAAGTTCACTAAACCAAAATATAATTTAAATGTTCTTTCAGTATAATGATGTCTTTTGTTTGTAAAGTTGTATCTATGAGTTTACATAAATTTTGTTCAAGAATATTTAATCCATTATATTTCCTCACTATTTAACAGAACCAGTGGAAATTCTTTCAAAACATTACTGCACTTATTTTGAGGAACGTTTATTTGTGCAATGTCCTCTAATCCTCTAATCACTTCCATTTCGTGACTCTATTGCAGCTTGATTGAAAGAGATTAAATGTCAATGTTTGAATCAATTCCAGTCAGCACCTAGATTAGAATCTGTGACTCTGTGTCCTAAAAAATGAGGGGAATTAACATAGATAGCATGATAAGAATGGAATTACAGAATTAGCATATATAAATACAAAATACTGATTAATGCTTAAACATTCAGCTATCAAGGAGGGATGTCTTTAAGAGATAATTATAAATACCTAAGAAAATAATATTCAATTACACTCATATATTAAATTTATATGAACTTCTTGAATAAAAATGTTGGCATGAATTTTGTGCATTTTATTTGCAGAGCTTAGAAAAAATAAGATTTGAGCCATAAATTGCTAAAGGCAGACAGATGCACTTTTGCAGAACATTTAGAGAATAAAAATGCACTCAGGAGAGTAAATTTCTTGACTAAAATACTTCGAGTACTAATGCATCTTTCAATCATTTTGTTAATTTTAGGGGAGTTGATGTATATGCCATATCTTTAACTCTCTTCCTTTGTTATTATTTCTGTCCTTTCTTCCTTTGTTCCTTCCTTTCATTTGTTTTTAAATAAATAATACTAATTTAAGAGAAAAGTAAATATACTAACTGACCAAACCAAATATGTCACCTACAAGATGATCACACTTATATTAACATTGTTAATATCTTTCTGTATAACTGTGCATGTATAATTTATGCATAATTTAAAATTACTAATAACTTTGTAACAAATTTAAATTGCATAATTTTCTGTACATACTTGAGTCCTTTAATACATCTTTTATTATCATTTGCATATCTTAAACAAATACACAAAACTCCCACTATATGTCAGGAATTATTCTCAGCACTTAGGATACAAAGTATATTGTAAAAACTCTATTCTTTTTAATCATAAAAGAATAAATAGGTAAATTATATGCATGGTAGAATCCAAAAATTATTCATTTTACCAATTTTAAGTGCTATTGAAGTAGAATGGAGGAGTATACATGGGATCAAAGATGTAGAGAAATTAAATTCTCAAAAGAGAAGGGTCAGAGCAAATATCACTGAAGAGGTGACCTGTAAAGGAGCCAGGTGAATTATCCATAGAAGGAAGTGGGGTTGCACAATCTGAATTACTGTGAAGTACTTCAGATAAAGTGTGAGCAGAGAGTGTTCATCCATTTTCTTTTTTTCTTTCACTTTTCATTTCTCAATATGGGAGACAGAAACATGCTTACTGGTCTGTATTTGAAATCAACAATAAATAACATAGATACAGATTTATACTCATGATTTGTAGGTTTGGGGCTCCAAGCCTACAAGTCATAGATGGTGTATTTTTGAACTCGAAATCCTACTTTTATTGGTGGGAGAGGATACTGGGCATTGAATTATTCAGGGGCTTTTCTTTGAACTCAGGATCCTCTTGCCTCAGCCTCCCAAGCTGCTGGAATTACAGGTGCATGCCACTGAGCCAGGCTCTAAATCCTACTTTATAAATTGTGAGTTATGCTTTTATTTTTTTAATAGATTTTATTTTTTAAAAATACGACAGCAGAATGCATTACAATTCTTCTTACACATATAGAGCACAATTTTTCATATCTCTGTTTGTATACAAAGTATGTTCTGTACTTTTATTCTTCCTTATGTCAACATAAGGGACAAATTATGTTGATTTGTGGCTAATGATATTATTTTTATTATGTTTTTTATATGTTTGTTTTATGTCTCTATAAGACTAGTGAACATAAAATTGATGCAATTGAAATTCACAATTAAACAATATTTTGATGAAATGTAAATAGTTCTACTAAAAATCATTTTCATATTATTTTCTGATAAAAGTTTAGTGTTTTAAATTGATGCTAGAGAAATCACATTTCAGATTTGCTTTATGCTCACAACAAAGTGCAATGAATCATATAATCAGACTTAGGAATTCAGCCATAATCAGGCTCAATCAAGCCAAATTCTTTCTTTAACACAGACAAAAGGTCACCAAGCATTACTTAAATACCTTTATTTACTTTTTAAAATAAATTCTTTTTTATTGTTTGTTCAAAACATTACAAAGCTCTTGACATATCATATTTCATACATTAGATTCAAGTGGGTTATGAACGCCCATTTTTAACCCAAATACAGATTGCAGAATCACATTGGTTACACATGCACATTTTTATATAATGCCATATTAGTGACTGTTGTATTCTGCTACCTTTCCTATCCTCAACTATCCCCCCTCTCCTCCCCTCCCATCTTCTCTCTCTACCCCATCTACTGTAATTCATTTCTCTCCTTGTTTATTTTCCCATTCCCCTCACAACCTCTTATATGTAATTTTGTATAACAATGAGGGTCTCCTTCCATTTCCATGCAATTTCCCTTTTCTCTCCCTTTCCCTCCCACCTCATGTCTCTGTTTAATGTTAATCTTTTCCTCCTGATTTTCCTCCCTGCTCTGTTCTTAGTTGCTCTCATTATATCAAAGAAGACATTTGGCATTTGTTTTGAAAGCAGTATGTAGATTCCTGGGAAAGCTGGGAATGGAACCACCATTTGACCCAGCTATTGCCCTTCTCAGACTATTCCCTGAAGAAACCTTAAAAGAGTGTACTTCAGGGATACTGCCACATTGATGTTCATAGCAGCACAATTCACAATAGCTAGACTGTGGAACCAACCCAGATGCCCTTCAATAGATGAATCGCTAAAAAAAAATGTGGCACTTATACACCATGGAGTATTACGCAGCACTAAAAAAATGACAAAATCATGGAATTTTCAGGGAAATGGATGGCACTAGAGCAGATTATGCTAAGTGAAGCTAGCCAATCCCTAAAATAAATTCTATGTTCAGCAGAAAAATAGATAAGTGTTATTTCCAACTATTTATGAGATAAGTAAAGTCTACTTTTATTTTAAATTGTAGAATTAAAACATGAAATTTCTGACAAAATGTTTAAATGAATTTTCTGATTCTATTTTCTAGTCACCAATATGTGTATGCTATCAATTATAATTTTGAGTTTATAACATATAAGCAGAGCCTTTCTCAGTTGCACACTATCTAAAATAAATATCTTAAAAGAAATAGCAGTGGTGTGTTTCTGTACTTTATAATGTTATTCATTTATTATTATTATTATTATTATTATTATTATTATTATTATTACTAATTTCATCATGTCTGTGATTACTTCCTTGGGTCTCTAAGTGTTGAGAGATACACCTCTGCTTGAGGTATTATCTTACCATTAGGTTACACCTCCATTCATTGAAAACAAATTTTACATGATCATCTTTTTTGGACTTTTTAATTGTTTCATCTAAAATTTTAACTAAAATTTAATTGTTTTATCTAGAAACATCAATCAAAATATGTAAGTATAAACTTTGGACCAAGATTTATTCTGATTGGCACAACATAAAAAGGATTAATTTTAAGATATTAAAAGGCTCAAAATTTATTGAGAAAAAATTAGATTTGGGGATTTGTAGACAGAAGCAAATTCCAGATTGTAAGAGTACCTTTGTAGAATGGATAATACTGTTTCTTATCATCAGTATCACAGCTGTCAATATGGAAAGAGAGCCTGTTTTCTCATTACTAGTACTGCTTCCTTGAAAGTTAGATTTTTGTTCAATTTAAGAACCTTTTCCACTACATAGATTCTACAAGGTCTCTTTCCTCAATTTTCTGTCTACAATAAGATTTGGGGTGGCTCATCTGATTGGTTTAGTCAGGGTCACATGTTGGCTCCTACTTTTAGAGGCATGATAGCAATATGATAAATTTCCTTCACACACAAAGGCTGTGTAAAAGATTCTGAACAGTTGCAATGTGCAACTAAAATCCATTACACTATTAAATGAGCTTTGACATCCTGATACTATAAGTGGAAGACAAGACACATTTGAGAGTCTTAGTTTTGTTATTCACAAAACTCATCTTTCTTGTATGTGATAGTCTTATATAATATTTCATATTATCCCTTTTATAGACCTTTAAGCTATACTGAAATAATTGGAAAACAAGTAAACGAATAAGCTACTCAGATGGTTCATAAGAAATTTTACAGATGGAAGGCATACTGTTTTAAAATTAACTATTAAAATGGTGATTGCATGTTTAAAGAATGCTATTAGGTAAAAGTAAAGTCATTTAATGTAAAACTTGGCACATCTTCAGTGACAAATACATGAAAGCAAATAGCAAGCATAATAAAAATAAACTCAATTATGCAGCACAATTTTCTAGAAAATAATTCTCACTTGAATTTGAATGTGAATAGTCAATTTAAGTCCTTTCTATGAAGTGGCCACTCTCATTACTACTGTTCATTTTAATTTTCATTATTCTGAATACCTGCAGAGCATGTTCATGTATTTTTTAAAATGGGATTTTTAGAGTAATTTATATGCTGTACTTTCATTTAACAAATAATAGAAATTAGATTCACAAATATGAATTTTCTCTCAAAAGTTTAGTTCTTCACAAATATTATAGTGCGATTTAGTTTTACCTCTTATAAAGACATTTCTCTTTCTACTACTTTTGGGGAAATCTGGGTTTTCCAAGACTATTTTCTGGATCACAAATCTGGCATAGGCATGATATGCATTTTATTGTTAGATAATTTTTATGAACATCTGATTTATCTCCTCTAAAAATAAATTATTCAGAAGCAGAAAGTATGTTTATTATATATTTATAATTTTAAATACATATTGTATTCAAGACTCTTAATTTTGTTGCAAAATGTGATACCACTAAATAGAAATAAAGAATAAGACTTAAGGCCCATAATTTAATATTTATTCTTCCTAGATACTACCACTTAATAGACAGTAAGAAGTAATATTACTATTTGTGAAAAAGGTACACTATAAATAACCTAAATGTTAGTCATCACAGAACCCTTTAAATATGAGTGACAGAGCAAGGACTTCTAAACTTCATAGTTGTGTGATTCTGTCAGATTCATAAAAACTTTTGTCAGCAGTCATAAAAATGCAATAATATGAAAGGTAGATAGTCACTAAAGGGAAAAAAATATTAAAATAAAGGGGCTTAGTCTACAGAGCACACAAACAATAACTGTTTTTGAATCCAGGGCAATGTAACTTTGCAGTTTTGTCTCCCATCCATTTCAATCAACTATAGTCTGTGACAGATGAGTGTATACACAGCATGATAGAGAAATGGATTAGCAGGAAGCAGGAAGTTGAATGTCTGTGTTTCATTTAACTCAGTGTAATTCAAGTTCTCAGTATAATAATATTGATATTCATGATAACTTATTATATTTGCATGGCAGTATATAAATAATCCCTGTTTATAATTTTCACAAGGGCAATACATTTCATATTTTATGAGTTCAGTGGAAAGCATAGCTATTATAGCATATGAACATTTTCTGCTATTTAAAGACCAGCAAGAATGTTCCCTCCCTTTTACTTAGTTATTTAATCTTTGTCACAGATCGGTTAGATAATATTTCATATAAATAAATCATAGGGAAAAGTTCACATAGGCTACTTAAATTTCAATGACACATAACAGGTTCAAAAATTAGCTTAGTGAAAAAGAACAAAACATGCTATTCATTGACAAGATAAATTCAAATTAGGTAAAATTTCTTCAACAATGTGTTTCATATTGGTGCAAAAATATAAATAGGAAATTATATATATTGAAGCTAAGATTGCAAAAGAGATTAAAGTGTAATAAAATTATTCATATAAAGGAAAAGGAAGCAAAATATGGAGCAAACCAAAATGTACTTTTTTCACCCATTTAAAGAGTTTATTGATATTAATAGAGCACATCATGCCCCCAAAGCAAAAATAAGTTATATAAAATGAGAATTAAAATGCTCTTAAAGATAATGTATTTTATCATTCATAGTGTAAATTGTATTATATTAGTTCACATTTTTTCATTGACATACAAGCATTTCATCAGGTACCTAGAGGACTGTCTCAGTAAGTTAAACCAGTGAATGAATCAATTAATATCTTCAGATGAATGGCTGGCTGACTTCAATTCAGACTTCTGTGTTTGGTTCTTAATGACCCTTTGTGTGCACTCTTCATGTTCTCCTTAGTCCAGAAAATGTGGAAAGTTTTAATTCCAGGAAATCAAAGGCCATGAAATTGAGAAATACATTTTAATTCCAATGAGATATTTACTTTCACATGTATAAAATTAATTTATGTAGCACTGCACCTACTCCACTACCCCACCCCATGACTCATTATTTTAAGCTCAAGAAGCAATTTATTTTTATTAAAATGCCAATCATAATGAAACATATTCATGCTTCTAAGTGTACTGTTGAAATGCCTAGATAAGATTAATGCCAAAATATGAAAAATGGACACTACGGATAAGAGGTGTGGAAGATCTGTTTCATCAGAAGAAAACCCGCACTTAGATTTACCAGTTTTGAATTGTAAATATTTAAAATGTGGATTAAAATTTCTTTGTTTGAGAAAAATCTGAGAAATACTTGAATACATAATTTCTTTTTTACAAAATATTGACAACACCAGAGAGAAATTTGTATTTCAAGGGATAAAATTTTGTGCAAACTTGCAGATAACAGTATCAACTATTACACTGGACAGAGATATGGCATTACCCACTCATCCCAGAATCTGGCTATTAGCATTATGGTAACATTGGTAAACAAATAAAGAGGCTACAATATTACCTGATTCTATTAACTTTCATTTTACCCCATATATTTTGTATTGATTCACTTTTCACATGTAACATGAATCCGAGAAAAGGAGGAAATTTAGAAAACCTTAAGAAAGCATTTAAAAATTATAATATTCTTTTCAACTCTTCAAGAAATAAGAACAAGTTTGCAAATATTTCATCTTTCACCTCTTTGCTTGTGTGTGTGTGTGTGTGTGTGTGTGTGTGTGTGTGTGTGTGTTTCCCTGGATTATGTGATTTTTGATGTGCACAGATATATTTTCATGTACAATATTTCCAGAAAAGTGAATTTGGAATCAGTAAACCATTAGTTTGGGTATGTTTCTTCCCTTTTCTAACTGTGCTATGTTTACAAAAAAAAAAAATTGGTGGGCTTTCCCTCTCAATTCTATCCTTTATAATATGCAAGAAACAAATAACAGACCTTCCTTTATGATATCATTGTAAGAATGTAAATGATAATACATATATACATGCATACACAGACAGATACATGGAGAATAAACAGATAATATACATAAAATATTTAAGACTTTCCAGTTTCATAGGAGATGCTCAGATCTTGGTAGCAATTAATAAGAAATATTATTTTCCTTCTCAGATTTATAAAGTCCAAAATATATAGCAAAACAGCTAAATGTTACTTCTATGAAGATTCCTTCTGAAGTTCTAACACATGTCATATATTTCTCCATCTTGTCACCAGGCTTCTTATTCCATTATATATTGCTCTATATATATTAGGTATTTGTGTGTGTAGCTCCTATCTCTCTATCTATTATTGTGTCCTTGAGGATTGTGGCCATATCTATTCATCATGATAACCTCAGAAACTATGATAGGAGTTGGCCCATAATTGCCTTGAAATATGGTAAATTAATAAGGTTATTAAATTAATAAGTGATTTATTTAGTAACAGTTATTATTTAAAATTAAAAGCTATACCAGGTATTACAAAATAAAGCCTCTATTAAAAGATTCAGCAGAAATGTATTTAAATCTGAACTTTGTAACTAAATTTGTGTGTAACCTTGGGGAAATATCTTTGCATTAATCTGTGAAAGAAGGTAATGGATTAAATTATGTCTTAAGTTCCTTTCCTATGATAATATCTTTTAATTCTGTACTTCTGAGTATATCCTGTTGACCACTGAGTAGCAATTTGCTTAAATGGAGAAATGTGTATTTAAAAGAAAATATGTCCATTAATAACAAGTGGAAGGTTTCAGCTACATCCCAGGGGGAAGTTCAGACTTTCCTTGAGTTTTTCCTTCTCTCTGCAAAAGAACCTCTCTGGCATAATCAGAGAATTTTTATTCCTGCCTAAGCAATACACATGATTTACTGCATGTGCTGGTTCAGGGTGTTTCACAGATTTCCTCCAGTTAATGTTGCCAGTCTACATCCATGGGACATAGTGACACTGTTATTAATCACTCAGAATCAAAAGATGTAAAGAATGAAAAAACAGTAGGTCTCTGAAAGGGAACATTCTTATCTAAGCTTAATTATAGAACCTTTTTTAAAAACTGTTGATTAAAGAATGGCTTAGCCGAGAGACAAAAATTTTTGAATGGTATGTTTTGTTTTAATAAGCCTGTGTTGGAATCCTAAGCAATTTTGACTTCTTTGACTTATTTTTAGAGAGCCTGATGCTTGTTACTTTCTCTCACCATGTATTTGAGAATGGCATTTTAGGAGAATTTAGGGACCAGTTTTCTTAAAATTATTGATTTGGAAGTTTCTCATGTAGAGCTCCGATCTGTAAGACTAACAAAAACTAAGTTCAGCCAGGTATAGTGGTACATGCTTATATTCCTAGCAGCTTAAGAGGCTGAAGCTTGAGGATTACAAGTTCAAAGCCAGCTTCAAAACTTTAGTAAGCCTAAGCAACTTAGCTGAGACCCTGTCTCAAAATAATTTTTTAAATAAGGGGCTGGGGATATTGCTCAGTGGTTAAGTACCCTGTTTTCAATCCCTGGTTAAAAAAAATCAAAACCAAAAACTAAGTTGAGCTATCTTGATATGAGGACACATAGTTGTCTCATTAAATCTTGCAACCAAAATATTGATGGTTCTCTTGGGAATCAACAAAGACCAGAAATGAGTAAACCCTTATAACTGACCCAGTCACTCTTATCGTTTACTTTCTGCTATGCATTCTTCCATTTCAAAGCTAAGTCTTCTCTATTCTTTGCTTGTAACATAACAGTTTTCACTGAGGAAACCGAATTTATAGATTGTATATTTAAGCCATCAGCAGGAACACATTTTCACTCCAGAACTCAAATTTATAGATCACATATTTGATGATCACATATTTGATGATCAGCAGAAACTTACAGTCTTCCATGCCCAGTTCCAATACTCTATGAGAAAGAACCAATGGCTTTCATGAAGTGTATATCACTAGTTGTCATGAGTCCGATTATTGTGGACTTCAGCCTGGATGCAATATTGACTGTGGGCATCTAATGTTAGGTGTTGAATAGGGAGATGCTTGAAATAAATAAATAAATAACAGTGTTCAAGGGCTAAGAAGATACCTAAACATATATAATATAGATTTTTTTTTCAATTTCATTCTTTATTTCTACTCTTTCCCCATTTTACTGAATAGTCCTGGAAGAGGAGAACAAGCGTCCAAGATATAGCTCAGTTTAAAATCATTTGGTCTAAACCATTCTTCTTTCTTATGCAACATTTAGAGTACTTAATCCAATGATAAGTTTAAAGTTTTCTGCACTTTAACATTTATACAAACACCTACTTCTATTTATAATACATTTGAACAATATATTCAAGCTTTATCAGGTATTATTCACTGACTCTATAATTCAAACGTTTAGAAATTTTACATCTTGTTCAAATGTTTACAGATCCATTATTCAATAGATTATTATTGATTCATCAAATATTGATTAGAAAGTGAAGAGTGGCTGATAATGTGTTTAGGGTTTCATGTTGGTGTGGAAGAATGTTCCAAAATTTATGATGGTAGTTTTAACTACAGATATACCCCAAACTTATCAATTATAATCTTTAAATGGGGAAGTTGTATAATG
Organism: Ictidomys tridecemlineatus; assembly: GCF_052094955.1. Lineage (NCBI taxonomy): Eukaryota > Metazoa > Chordata > Mammalia > Rodentia > Sciuridae > Ictidomys > Ictidomys tridecemlineatus. Next base: position 181,352,799 of record NC_135480.1, on the reverse strand, counting down.
TATGAATTTTATCTCTATAAGCCTTTTCTAGGTACATAAAAGACACTGGGAATTTAGAATAGTGTATTTATAATCAATATTTTCACTAGGGGCTTTTCCACATGTGTCATCTATGGAAACACAGCAACTGTAGGGTACATCCTGGAAAATAAGGTTTAAATGGCAAAGTGGGACAGTTGATGGATTACTTTGAAATCAGAGAAAGTAGTTTGAATGAAATTATGATGAAAAAGAAGAGCTATTAAAGGTATTTGAAAGCCAAAACCAGAGCTCTATCTCTGGAATATCTAAGTTGCAGTAAGATGGTGTAATAAATTAGAGGGAGGAGGCACTAAGAGATGATTGTGATCTGGTAGCAAACTGATGTGAAAGAGTGATCAATGCTCATGGATTATTAAGCTATTTCATATAAAATGTGGTCCTTTAAATAAAAGAACAAGAACTGCTTAGAGTAGATAGGTAAGAAATGTGATTTTGATTATACGGAATGTCAAGTTTGATCTATCCATTAATGAGTGGGGAATGTAGCCTGGAAGGGTGGATGGTATGGCATGTTCAGAGGAGAAACTGTTCTTGAGAGTACTGCTTTTGGTGACTTAGATTTTTCACAGGCATCTTTTCTCTGTCCTATTGACTTTTAATACTTGATTAGCACTATAAGGTGATAGCGATAATGTACTGCAGATGGGAAGAGCTATATCAGGGCAGGCTTAGCTTGTGTTAATTTTGTGCAATTATAGAAGGGCACCTGTTTAGTTCATGCATCCTGTGCCAAGATGAAGGCTTGGCAAACAACTTGGGCTGGACTCCAGCACTCACTCCTTTCTCAGTTGTGCAGCCTTGTGAAGCATCTGTATGACAATACACAGGTCCCTGACCAAAACAGTCTCCAGTATGGCTATTTCAAAGTATGCTTTTAGATAGAAAAAATTCCTTTGTATATAGTGGGTAATATGTGAATTTAATACAATATTAATATTTGAATTTGAGTAAAATAGTTATCTTGTATGGCTCACTATACTAGATTTCCATAGTGAAATTCTGCTACCCTTTAAATTACTTGAAGTTCATTGTGAGGGATCCTGGCTTTTATCAAAGGGTTACAATCCACATTACCATCTTGACTCTTCCATCTCATGCATCACCAACTTACAGATAATCAGGGCTGCACTCCGGGGGTTTATTGTACTTTGACTATAGGACAGATTTAATTGCATACGACTGATGCAAGCCACTCTGTTTTCCAAAAATCTGTTTTCATTGCATTGTTTTCCCATTTCTAGTCTTAGAGTTTTAGGCATGACATCAATCATATGATGATTATATTTATTATATTACAATAAGAAAAAAGAGTAAACTGTACTCAGACTATACAAGTTAGAAGTTGAACTCATTTCACCATTATTTCCTTAGTAATATTTCTTAAGTCTTTTAATCTTCAATGTGAGTAACAAATTTTTTTTTTTGATTTATGGGAACACAAATGATCTTTTCACATTTTTTCCATTTTACTCTTTTATAGCATTTCTACAAATTAAAAGGAAAATAACCAAGTGTACAACCACCAGATTGATAATGAAAGTGTTTCTATATAAAGAAAAGTAAATTGCTATTAAAAATATAAGCAAAAACTTACATATCACTAATAATAAAAACGTTAATTGAATCAACAATGTGATATCATTACATAAAATTTGAGGGATAGTCAGCAAGTTTAATCTTATCAAGTTTTGCAATGTGTTTAAGCAAAAATAATACAAGTCATGTGTTTTAAGGACAAAATAATATCTCATCCATAATTAAAATGTGTAGATGAAGCATACTTGGCAAGTACTTTTACAAAAGTAAATAAACCATAAATGTGACTGTGTTATAGAGAATCATAAAATCTTTTTAAAATTGTCATACACTGTGAATCACTAACAAGATTTTATTGCTGGTAAGTAATAATACCATGAAAAAAACATAAAATTATGTTAATCTATTTACAGACACCCAATTTTGGCTTTCTTGATAAGAGCAACTACTCCCAAGATCCCATGCTTTTAACTGTCATGAGAAATTCATTACAGCTTTTCAAGTACAAGTATTATCAATAATATTAAGTATCAAGGGAGAAACCTGTACTCTAATTAAAAGAACATAAAAGACATCTTTACTGTGTGAGCAAGCTAGACTCACTATTTAAAACTCTCTGACAGCACATACGGCAGTCTCAATCTATAACAGGGTTGTGTGTGTATCACAATTTTATTTAAAAGACATTTGTGAACTTGAAAGCTATTTTTCAACAGAAATAAAATGTTCGTATAATATTTGATATGCAGATACTTTCCTAGGAGTGATTTAGCCAATAGTATTCCTGAAAATAAACTTTATCTTCTAATTTATATTCCTCTTTAAAAATGGCTAGTTGTGCCAAGCATGGTGCCACATGCCTGTAATCCCACCAGCTCCCAAAGCTGAGGCAGGAGGACTGCAAATTCATATCTAGTCTCAATAATGGCAAGGCTCTAAGCAACTCAGTGAGACCCTGTCTGTGAATATAACACAAAATAGGGCTGGAGATGTGGCTTGGTTGTGCAATCAGAATGCAATCTGTAGTCCAAAAAAGAAAAAAAAAAAGATAGTTGTACTTTGTCCTCTAAGGGACTTCTCTGCTCCTTGTTTTTGCTAGACTCTCTAATTCCATAATAGAAATAATGTATTTTAGATATAAGGTTGAAGTTATCAAGAAATTCCTCATTGTGCTTTTTGTATCAGCATGTTCTCCTTGTCTTCTCCCCCAAACTCTCAGGCACTCATTCTATATCCATTCATAATTGATGTGGACTTGTCCACTACCAGGAATAAGCCTTATGTAAGATGAGCTTGAGATTGGTTTTCTATTCTTTACTGTCCAGCATCATGCTACACTCTTGGGATAGCACCCTTGAGGTAAGAAATTCAACATTGCATCAGAGATGCCAGTATAATTAAGGAGCTGTCTGTCTTACAGTGCATCAGATCTTAGCACTTCTGGAAAGGTGCTATGATTTATACACACTTCCCTTGGTCAACTTTAAAACTGTGTCTTGGGCCAAACAGAGTTACCACCCTGATAGGCTGAGTTATACATTCTTGAGGTGAAGCACTAGGGTTCCTAGTGAACATATACACCTTTTGCTTCTAATACAGAGCAAGCTCCATTCTCTTTTCCACTAGACTGAGGTATATGTGCAGCTCAGTATTCACACTGAGATCATGATGATAGTGGCATTTTGGTTTTAGTTTGACTCACATATTTTAAATGTAATGTCTAATTAAATCTTCACAACAATCTAATGGAATAACTGTTGTATTAGATTCATTTTATAAATAAATAACTAAGCTGTATCTGGGTTAACTAATCAGGTCAACATCATATAGTAACTCTGTGACAAGGCTGGGATTTACATGCAATGTGACAGATTGTATGGATGGTTTCTTTATCACTAGCCATAATGCTTTTTTATTGATAAATTGACAAAAAAATGAGGTTAAAGAACAAGTAATCATTCCCCTCAACAAAAAAAATTGTTCAAAAAATGCTTAGTATTGAAATAACAACTATTTAATCTTACCTAGGTATTTATATTTTTAAGAAATTCACTTTTTATACTATGTAAATAATTTATTTTAAAGTGAACATCCTTTTTTTGAAACATTCCTGGTTGAGAATTTTCTGAGATAAACAAGTTTTCTTGAATAGAAAAGTCATCTAAATATGTAATGTTGTTTTACTATGCAAATATATTTGTCTCTTTATACAATGGAATCTCCAGTACCTGAGATAGAGTCTGGCAGATAAAAAGTACCACTAAATTTGATAAATAAATGAATAAATTATTTGATTCTTCATGTCAATGGAAACTCTGGCTATTTGGTACAGTATAATAAAAGCAGCTTTTTACTGACCCTCTCTCTCTTCTGAACCTTCTTTGGCTACCTAAGTATAGAACTTTGGACTTTTGTATAATTTAGTACATTGCTATTTTCTGTAGATTAAATACTGATTTCCAATTTGGGGAGTGTAAATATATATAAAAATATATTTTCTAGTACTTCAAATGTTAATCCAAATCAGAGAAAGTTTGTTGACCAGAATTCTCTGGGCCTTCCCCTGAGACTGAAAACAGTCTTTTCATTAATTTTTTAAATTGGATTCAAGTAACCTGGTTTAATTCTTTGCACATGGAACTGAAACTTTCAAAATTGTACCATTTAATTCAACTAGAACCAGTGACTTAGGCTTCTTGAAAGTGTCAGTATGTGATGGCAAACTGTGAGATAATAGTTAGAGTAGCTGGATTTGAATTACAGATTTGCCATTTTATAGATCACCTTATCTATCTTGTCCTGTTTCCTATATTTAAAGAAGAGAGAAAAGGTTCTAAAGGATAAGTAGTAAAATGTGTATGAAGTGGTCCTAAAGAGCCCTGAAAGTATTTAGCAGTGCTGAAAGTGCACTTAGTCATATGATGCCACTTGATTTAGTCACACAATATGTGAATGTACAGACAGGCGGTGTTACTATTTTATACTAAGCAAGAAAGCAAAATAAATAAAAAATGCTTATTATGTACAGACTGAAAAATGGAATGCGATTCTCCAGTTCTGATTCTTAGGGACTGTGGTAAATATTTTATATTACAATTAAACACTGCCCTACAAAACAGAAAAAGAAGACTTTTTTTTTTAGGTTGAATAGATTCCAGAAAAAAAAATTTATTCACCAAAAAAGTATTTTGTTACTTTCTACTGTTCTGTATGTCAAAAAGAAATATTTTCATTTATCAAAATTTTATTTAAAAGTTAGGACACACTAAGTTGGGTGCCATGGTGCATGCTTGTAATCCCAGCAGCTCAGGAGACGGAGGCAGGAAGGTCACAAATTCCAAGCCCCCCTCAGCAATTTAGCACAACCTTACCTCAAATTAAGATAAAAAAGGACTCAGAATGTAGCTCAGTGGTTAAGCACCCCTAGGTTTAATCCCCAGTACAAATAAATAAATAAATAAGGACATTTTAGTGTCTGAGGAAATTAAAACAGAAGGGGAATTGATATTTTAATAAATTGAATATTCTGCTGATTATGTTTATCCTTTCTTCCTTAAATGTCTCCCTATTGCTTTTCAGATTTATTTGACTGTACCAGCCATGTGTCACCTTATCTATATAATAGGGACATAAAAAATAAACAAAATGTGTATTCCCTATTACATTATCATGTGCAGAAATTGGAAGAACAGTACCCAAAATAACTTTAATATTATTTTAAATACTATCTTTAGCTACCAGCAGAAGCTCTGTTTGGGAAATAAACTAAAGGGGTGGCAGAGGGATAATGCAATCACAAAGTAATGTGATTATTCTGACAGCAGTGGAAGCACACTAGAATCAAAATATCAGTAAAATAGGGGATTTTCCCACAAGATTCTAGGTGCCAGCTGGGAAAGAGAAGGTAGTATACCAGGATTTGGGATCATGGGCTTATGAGCCAAGTTTTTTGTGTAATTTCGTGTCTTCAGGGCCTGTTCAGGTACAAACATGTACCTGAACCTTGCATCTGATTATAAGGTATTGCTGTGCACATCCAAATTTGTAGCATGGTAGGTCCAATAACATCCAGTTCAAGATGGACAGATCATGTTGCATGGTCAAGTATTCTGTGCCTAATAAAGGTCAGTAGGAGACAAGAGCTATCTCTTAAAAACAGAATAGCTGTGAATGATGATAGGGCCTTGCTCCAAAATCATAAAGCCCTATGCTGTAATTCACCTATGTAAGCTTCAAAAAATTTTCAAATACCTTCCCTCTCTACCTCTGATACTTCAAATGCCACTGGATAAGTGAAATGTATGAGAATCCACTGGTGTTGGATGTGCTCAATCAATAACCCAAGTGGAAAACCTGCTTGCACAGATCTGGACCTGTGGCAGAGTCTTCTTTTATTCCAGGCCCCACTCAAACCTACTAGCCTTTTGGGTCACTTAAATGGGCTAGGATAACACACTCAAATGAGGAATATATTTCTTCTAAATTCCAAATAGGCCCAATAAGTATATTGCCTCTTTCTTGGTTATAGAGGGGATGCAGTAATTTATCCTCTACCTTAAAATGTGTATCTTGACTTCTTCAACATCACTGGACCCCCACAAATTTTACTAAGATAGAATGTCCCTAAATTTTAATTGGATTCATATTTAACCATTTGACGTACAAATGCCTTACCAGACGTTTAGAATAGTTACTATTTCTTGCTCGCTAAGTCTGCACAGCTTAATGCCATCATTGTAAGGCACAGTGTGATATCTTGTGTAAAGGTAATGAAAAGTGATCAGAAAACCTGCATACTCAATTGTGACACAGAACTGACCTACCCTAGGCTAGGATAGTGAAGGTATAATCCCAGCCTGTCCAGATGAGAGCACACTGCTTTTAGTAGGTCTTATGAGCAAGAATAGAGAAAAAAGCATTTGTCAGATAAATGGCCCTATACCAAGTATTTGGGAGTGTGCTAATTTGCTCAAGCAATGAAACCACATCTGGTATAGCAGATACAATTAGAGTCCCCATTTGATTTAGCTTAAGATAATCCACTCTCATTATTCAAGATTTATCTGTCATCTGCACAGAACAGATAGGCGACTTGAATGGGAATATAGTGAGAATCACCATTCCCGGCTTTCAAGTCTTTGATGATGGCATAATTTATTCAAGTCCTTTAGAAATGTAGTATTGCTTTTGATTTATTATCTCCCTAGGTAAAGGAAATTTTAATGACTTCTACTTGGCCTTTGCCACCCTAATAGTCTTCAGACCACAGATCAAGTACCTAACATCAGGATTCTACCAGCTGCAAAGCATATATGTATTTAATTATGCATGCTGGAATGGTAGAAATAACCACAGGATGGGTGCAGGGGCCCATTGTGATGCAGATGTGAAATAAAACTTTATTGATCTGACCACTATGAGCCCATATCATGACTGGAGGGTCAGAGTGACTTTTTTAAGTCTCCTGGAATCAGTGTCAGTTCAGAGCCAGGGTCAGTAGTTCCCCTAAAGAACAGATTATTTCATTTTCCCCAATGCACAACCACCATGGTGAAAGCTTATATGATCCTTTGTGAGGAAATGGGAAAAAATTAACATTGTAAGTCTTTGGTTGGACACAAGGGTCCTTACAGCTTTCTCATCATTAAAGACATTCTGGATCTGTTAATTGGTCCAAGTCTCGGAATTGATTGAGTGACTATGAGTGTTTTGATTTAGAATTTTGTTCACTTAACCTGGAACTTTTCTGCAAATACAGAAAAATAGAATTTAATAGACTTCTTATCTATTTCAGTTTTAGGAAAAACACAATTAGCTAGCCACCACTATAGGTTTGCACAAGTCAGACTTTTCTGATTGCTGGTTTGTCTCTGTCCATTAGGGTATCAACACCCATCTTCCTTGAGTGCTACAACTTGGCTCTTACCACACCAGAAATTAGAATTAGAAAATTCAAGTAGTTCTTTTGGAAGGCAGTTTCTCCTTGGTAACACTTTGCACCTCACACTTGGGAGCCTACTGGGACTTGCATTTAGTTATAGGTTTAGAAACGAAAAGAGTTTTGGGGGCAGAATCTGCAATGCTTTACTTAGCAGATATCTCAAGTGAGGTCATTATCATTTCCTCAGGCAATGCAGAGTGAATTCACTCAACCAAAGATTTTATGGGGGGTGCAAAAAATGTGAGTTCTGGTATCAAAGAAAGGCATACCAGAATTAAAACATAAACAAAACTGGAATCATCTTTGATCACTTAATTTCCTCCATTTATATGTTTGCAAGCAATAGTCTTCCAGTGGGCATTTGAATAGGAAGGAAAGCAGCATACGGGAAAATGCTAAAACAACCATGGAATTGTGTGTCTATGTGTGTGTGTATTATTCATTTAATATTTTGTTTTTATATAAATATATTTATTGTGGCTAATTCTCTAGGTTTTTACTGCAAAAGTGATTCATTCCAGGGGCTGGGGATGTGGCTCAAGCGGTAGCGCGCTCGCCTGGCATGCGTGTGGCCCCGGTTCAATCCTCAGCACCACATACAAACAAAGATGTTGTGTCCGCCGAAAACTAAAAAATAAATATTAAAAAATTCTGTCTCTCTCTCTCTCTCCTCTCTCTCTCTCTGTCTTTTAAAAAATTTTTTTAAGTCATTTGTTCCATAAAAACATCTTTTAGTCAACTTCTCTTTGGCATCCATATTTTTAGCATGGCTTACTACTAATATGCTGCCTCCAAATGATATTTAATAGTATTATCTCAGAAAAGTGAGCAGTATGTTCTATCGGTACAAAATTAACTTTGTGTTGATTTTCAATTTATTCCAATTTTGCACAATCGTTACTTAGACCTTATGATATTTTGTATGCCTGTACCTGCTGGCATCTATGTGGTAAGTATTTGCCAAATCTACTGTTAATGTGCCACCATCATTTTGTTCTTCAAAGCACTAAGGTACAGCAACTGTGTCTTTGCTCTTTGTGATTACTTATATCTGTTTCAATCTTCTTTTTGTACATAAAGCTCTAAGGGTTAGTAGATATCCATGTTTGCAAAATGGGTGTGCTTTCACCTACATAATTGAGTTTTATCAAAGATATTGTAAGAAAGGATATATTACAAGAAAAAAAATAAATGTTCAAAAAATATTTCTTACTTTTATTATTATTTCAGTACCCGAAATTCTTGGTTTCCTATTTATGGTTATTACATTTATATAAATTCATTCTATTAGTCCCTTAATTCTATGTTATATGTGTGATATTTTTCTGCATGTTGATTTTAAAATTACATTGTTTTTTAATAGGGTATAATCATAAATAACTGTAAGACATATTTGAATCTGCTTTTTAAAACATATTAAATAAAAGTAATATGTGTTGTACATGGACTATAGCCTAATATATTGTCAGTAAATCTAGCATTTTGGTTCCTTTGTTTCAATTTGTTGTATAATTTGCTCAATTTTTCCAACTGATAAAATTTCTAAAACTACTCAATTATTAGTCTAATTTTTTAATTGCAACATTTCATAAGTACATTAATTATTATAATGTAATTGCCTCTAAGTAATTTCATTGCTCATTTTTTATACATGTAAATGTTTATCTAGTCAGTATTTCTTCAAATTGACTTATGTTTTGGTTGGAAAATAGCATTTTTTAAAGTAATTCTTTTTCAGTGAGACAACTGTGGAAGTACAATTTTCATATTTCTGAGTACTTGAGAATACTTTCTTCATTAGCACAAGAATGACAATTTTGACATAAAATTCTCAAGTTCTAGTCTCTTTCCCACAAGTCCTTTTGCTTTTGATATTTGGAAGTACAGATGTATAGTCCTGGAAGAAAGCAGTATTATTTACAAGAGAATTTTATTGTTTGCAAAATTCTTACAGTAAAGATAGACTTTTATTAAATATTTTCCATAGCTGATAATTTCTTTCCATTCAATTAATTTTCTGAATTGTATTAAATTCTGTCTTTCAGTATTGTCTCCATTCTGTCTGCTCTGATCTTTTCCCTGTGATCCTATTATATAAGGAGTTAATTACATTGTATCTCATTTATCTTTGCTTCAACATTTTAGTTTTGTGTGAATTTTTTGAAATTTTAAAATGTCTTCTAATTAGATATACATGAGAGTAGAATGCATTTGACACACCATATAGAAGTGGAGTATAACTTCATTCTTTAGGTTGTACATGATGTAGGATCATACCAATCATGTAGTCATATATGCATGTAGGGTATTAATGTCTGATTCATTTTACTATCTTTCCTACCCCCACAATACCCCTTCACTCCCCTCTGCCTAATCCGAAGTACCTCTATTCTTTACTAACCTCTCCCCACTTATTGTGAATTAGTGTCCACATATCAGCGAAAATATCAGGCCTTTGTTTTGGGGGGATTGCCTTATTTCTTTTACTATGATAGTCTCCAACTTCCTCAATTAACCAGCAAATGCCATAATTTCATTATTCTTTAAGGCTGAGTAATATTCCATTGTGTATATATGCTACATTTTATTTATCTACTCATCTATTGAAGGGCACCTAGGTTGGTTCCATAGTTTAACTAATGTGAATTGAGCTACTGTAAACATTTATGTGGCTGTGTCACTTAGCATGCTGATTTTAAGTCCTTTGGGTATAAACCAAGGAGTGAGATAGATAGGTCAAATGGTGGATCCATTCCAAGTTTTCTGACAAATCTCCATACTACTTCCCATAGCAGTTGTACCAATTTGCAGTCCCACCAGCAATGTATGAGTGTACCTTTTCCCCCACATGCTTGCCAATATTTATTGTTGCTTTTATTCTTGATAATCCAGTCTGTATTACCCTGCTTGCTTCATACATTGTTTTTTAAGTATTACTTTTTAATTTGAGACACATCATATTTCCAATGTTTTTCAATTTTCCTCATCTCAAAGTATTTCTTATCAGGGTTCATTTAATTATGGAAACACAGAAGCAATTATGCACTAGAATCTTTTTAAGTGAAAATGAGGAATACTCTCCTGTTCTAAGCCTTTTAGAAGACCATAATATACACATAGAAAGTGCACAAATCATTAGTGCCCAGCCCACATATTTTTATACAATTAACATGCCTATATGAAAACAGAATATTACAAGGTGTTTTCTGGCCCATGCCTAATTTCTATGTTCTACGTCCTCCACAAACTTATTTTTATGTATTACTTTTCCATGTTTTTTGGATTTCCTTCTCATTTTTTTGTTGTTTGTTTTGAATGGAATCATACAGTATGGCATATCTGGCCGCCTTCTATCTTGTTTCCTTTGTCATTCATTCATGTTGATGCTTGGGGCTATAGATTTTCCATTTTCATTGCCACTTGACAGTTTATTTTATGAATATAACACACTTCCATTGTTATACATTTGAATTGTTTCCAGTTTTTTACTATTTTAATGCATGCTTTAATAAAGGTAGACACATTTCTTTTAGGCATACTTCCAGGAATAGAAGTATTAAGTGATAGGTCACATGAGATCAGCTTTAATAAATACTGCTAAATGATTGTCCAGTGAAGCCACTGTCATTTACCTGACTATCAGATATACTGATTAGTATACTGGTTACCTAATACTGTAAAACAAAGGAATCAAAATTTAGTTCTTTAAGGTAACCTAGTGGTAGACTGCTTGCCTAGCTTGTGCAAGGCCCTGGGTTTCATCTTTAGCACTAATAATAATAATAATAATAATAATAATAATAATAATAATAATAATCTAAAACAATAATCATTTTATTATCTTTCATAATTTTTAGTATAAAAATTGCACTATTTAAAGATAATATTTGTAGAAATTTTATATTGTTGTTTGTGCTATGATTTAGATGTGGTTTGTGCCCCAAAGGTTCATAAGTTGAAAGCTTGGTTTTGATAAGGTAATGGAAAACAGTTTGCCAATACTTTTGAACTAAAGACTTTTATTTTCACTGTAGACAGGAGTAAGTTAGCCATGGTCAGAAACTATGGACTGATCTTTTAGAATGAGAAAGGCATACTAAACTCAACCAAAGGACAGGAGGCATTCCATGAATATTCTCTGATAATTCAAAGAGAAAGTTATTCTATTAAGGAATTTATGGCCTAACATTGGAAGCTACATGTAAAAAAAGAAAACAAAACATATAAAAGTACTCAGATTATACATTACTTGATGAAATTATGAGAACACGAATGCATATTGAGGCTATGAAAGTCTCAGTATACATAACCCGCAAAAAAGATTCTAAACACTCACTAGAAATTATTGGGGATCATTAAAGACCTAATTTTCTTCCTTCCTTCTTTTCACTTGCTTTCCTTTCCCTTCCCTTCCCTTCTTTTCCCTTCCCTTTCTTTTCCTTCCTTCCTTCCTTCCTTATGTCCTCCTTCCTTTACTCTTTATTCCATTTCTTTTTAGATTAGTAGAACTTCTTTTATTTAAACAAAACAATGAATTCCAAATAAAAACAACTAACTTTCTCAGAAATGATATTTCTGTTTGGTATTGTCTTTAAGCTATTTTTTTGGATGTATGTAGTAGTAAGGTGAAGGCATTAACTTAATAGGTAATTTTTTAAAAATAGAAAGTTGTAAGAACATAGAGGTTTTTATGACATAATGGGTGGGTTGAATTTAATTGTGTGGCTGATGGAGGACTGTTTCAAATAAGGTATACACATGATTTAGTTTTGGAAAATGTATTCTAGCATTTTAAAAGTATGTACAAAAAGAGGAAAAGAGACTACTTGAGACACAAATGCAATTTCTATGAAATATTATTAAAGTCTGAATGGAGGCAATACTTATGAAGAAGATATGAACAATATCCAAGAGGCAGAATCAATTATACTTGCTTAACAATTAAATTATAGATGATGAGAAGCACATTGATATTTATGATCTTGAGATTGATAGTAAATACTAAGACTGGAATGGCAGGAAAATCCAACTACCACATTATTATTATTATATAATTTTATTTTGGGAACTGGGGATTGAACCCAGGGGTACTTAAACACACAGCTGTATCCCCAGCTTCCTTTTTTAAAAATTTTGAACATTAAGACTACTTATGAACTTGTGATCCTCCTGCCTCAGCCTCCTGAGCCACTGCTGTATACTACATTATTTCCCATGACTTAACATGTCTAAAAAGTAAGAAAAAGAACAAATAGGGTGAATATATATATATATATATATATATATATATATATATATATATATATATTATTCATACACACACGTATGTAAGACATTGGTTAGTGTGATTATGGAAGCTGAGAAGTCTTAAGATCTGCAGATATACAGATGAAAACATAGAAGAGTCAATGATGTAGTTCTAGACTAAACCAAAAGGCCCGAGAACCAGGATAACTGGTGACCTAAGTTCCAGTCTATGAACTAGCAACTTTCCAAGCCAAGAAGAGTCATGATTCAGTCTGAAGCCAGGAAAGAACTGATATACATCAGTGATACCAATTAGGCAGGAGAAATTTCCTCTTACTTAAGAGAGGGTCAGCCTCTTTTGGTCTATTTAAGACTTCAACTGATTGCATAGGGGCCACCCACACTTGGGAGAACAATCCACTTTTCTCAGTATGAAATGTTATGTTACTCAGATTGAAATGTTAATTTTATCCCCAAACATCCTCATTAGACATGAGTAGAGTGATGTTTGATTAAATATCTGGGCACCATGTGGTACAGTCAAGTTGAAACATAAAATTAAACATTATGCCTAGAATGAAAAAATAATTAGTATAAAGTCTTGTAAATATATATTTAGACACACACACAAATACATATTGTGATAAATATAAATGTACATATGCAGAGATCGAAATAATTTTTATCCCAATTCTATAAGAGTTTTTCCTCTCCTAGAAAGTGAAAACAGGAGAACCTAAGCCTAGATCCAAAATAATATTAAGTCTGACAAGGATTTAAATTTTCATACATAAGTTTGTGCATATTACAGGAACTGGTAAGGTGAATTTGGCTTTACACCTGCTGTTTTTGGAAATGATTTCATACACAAGGTATTTTTCTTGCCAATTTGCATGTGTTTTCCTGTTATATGCCAGCAGTCTTTGCCAAGATGTTGTGTTAAGCTAACTTTTCTATTTTTGCCAGAAAACATAGAAACATAGTGGGGCTTCCTTAATGGCTGGAAAGGGATCCAATTAATCACATACATATGACAGCTGAAAGTTCATATTCTCAGGAGTAAAGTTGCAATTACTGAAAACAAATAGAAAACTTTTATCCAATGACCTGCCTTGACTGAGTTTCTAAAGTTTCATAATTACTTACAAATAAATTTTGATAGATCAGAGGATTCAGAGAGATTAGCTTACATAGAATGCTTTAAATATTTTTCCTCTAAAAACTCACTGAATCACGAGCAAAGAGACTTTAAACAAAGTATTTAATTATGATTTCTGATCAGAGCTAAAATTTTTGTTAAGTGGTTTCACTGCTTATATCAGAAATGAAAGCAAAAAGGCCATGAAATTTAGAGCATTCTTTTCAAGAGAGGCGTTGACCTGTCAATCAATGTATAACACTATTTCATTTGTGAAGTGTCAATGTACAAAACAGAGTGCTATACACATGGAGAAAGCTACAGTTATACGTATTATGCTTGCTTTTCCAAACACTTCGAACACTTCTAGGCATATTTATGGAAACTGTCATTGGACTGATAAAGTGTGCACAGAAGGGAAGAAAAGGTCATTCTTGCATAGAATATCAGAATATGTCAGTAATTTGAGGACTAATGACTTAAAAGCTTAGGAGAAATGAAGAAAACACAGTGGTATTCATTGTGATTTATTTGATGCTTACAACCTGGCATGTGCTTAATAAATCTTTCTTATCCTAAAATATGTGTAATGGTCCCCAGAAACTGTCCTAAGTCAGAGAGGTACTTACAAAACAGGAAAAAAAGAAGGAATAAAGATTCTATAAAGTTTATTAGTATATTACAGGAGGCTTTTCTAAAAGTCAAGAATCATGAAATGATAGAATTAATTCACAGCATGGTCCTGAGCATTTATAAATATGTATTCAACAGCGTAATAATAACTGCTATGCTTTCAAGTGGTCGGAATGAAAAAACAAACAGTATTTATATTTTATCAAGTGACCCTGTGACATAGAATATTAACTGTAGTCTCATTTAGAATTCTTAGATCAAAGAGGTAGATCTGCAAGTCTAGATGGAAGAATAAAAGTACTTTGAAAAATTTTAATATATTTCAATATTTATAAATAAAGTACATCAAAATATGTATTATGCGAAAACCCATTGTAAATATACTATTATATAAAACTTATCATAAATATATCAACTTCTCTGAAATTAGCATTGCCTATAAATGTAATGCTTAGAAAAAAATAAAGAACATTTTTAGAAGAACATTCCTTTCTGGATATAACTTTAAGATTAACCTATATAATTTTTTTATGTCAGCTTTCTCAAAATACAAAAGTACAGATACTCTAAGAAATAGTGCAGCATGGACATTTTGGGTTGTAAAGTTCATATACATTAAATCCTCTAAACGATATAGATCTAAAGTATTTAGTCAATCCATTTTAATCACCACCATAAATGAAAAAATGATGGTTATGTTACTAGAGAAAGGTTCTTTGTATTATGTGTTAGTCACCTTTTCATTGCCATGAACAAAATACCTGACAAAAATAACTTAGAGGAGGGCAAGATTATTTTGGGCTCAAGGTTTCAAGTTCTCTGTCCATGATCAGCTGAATCCATTGTTCTAGGTCAGAGGTGAGGCACAGTATCTCTGTGAAAGGACAGGACAGAGGAAAGCTCTTCAGCTAATGGCAGCCAGGAAGTAGAGAGAAAGCATAAGGTGCCAGGAACAAGAATAGAAACCAAGGCCATGCCTTAGTGACCTTCTTCCTCTAGCCACACAGTAGTTCATACAAATTATTAATCCATCAAATTGATTAATCCATTTCTGAATTTACACCTCTCATAATCTTATCATCATATCCAAACCATATCATGTTCATATTAAAAAAAAGTTCTAAGCCTCAGGTAGGTATGGTGGCTCATTCCTGTAATCTCAGCGGCTTGGGAGGCTAAGACAGGAGGATGGTGAGTTCAAAGCCACCCTCAGCAACTTAGTGAGGCCCTATGCAACTCAGTGAGACCCTTTCTCTAAATGAAATATTTAAAAAAAAAAAGGGCCAGGGATATGGCTCAGTGGTTATTAAATGCTCCTTGGTTCAATCCCCTGTACAAAAAAAAAGAAGAAGAAAAAAAAATTCTAAACCTCTATGTCCCTAAGAAGCAAATGATTTCCTAAATTTTTAATTCAAATATTAGTTGTAGAAATAACAAATAAATAGAATCCTGAGTAATGTATTCTTATGTGTTTTGGCTTCTTTCATTCGATATTCTTTTCAGTTTTAGCCATGTATCAATACTTTAACTTGTTCCTATCTTTTGAGGCTTAGGTTTTGTGGGTTGTTTTGTTTTTTGTTTTGTTTTGCTTTGTTTTTGTTTCTTTGCTTTTTCTCCTTTCTTCTCCCAACAACAGCTAAATTATCTTTTTTTATTTCTTTCTGCCTTTATTTTTTCCTCTTATTCTCCTGCTTCATTACAGCCATTGCTGGCTATCCCTTTTCTTCATTCTCTGTTTTCAGTTTCAACATTCTATATTTTCTTTTACCTTTCTATAATATTCTCTCTCTCTCTCTCTCTCTCTCTCTCTCTCTCTCTCTCTCTCTCTCTCTCTAATACTGAAGATTGAACCCAGGGGTGTTTAATAATTTGGTCACATCCACAACATATTTTATTTTATTGAGACAGGGTCTGGTTAAAATGCTTAGGGCCTCACTAAGTTGCCAAACCTGTCTTTCATCTTGGGATCCTCCTGCCTTATCCTCCTGAGCTGCTGGGATTATAGGTGTGTACCACTATACCCAGCTTATTTTCTCTTAATGAGCATATTTTACCATCTTATAGCACTATTTGGTTTATATAACTTCTGCACCTAACAATCATGTTGTTGCAGAAATTAAATATCTAGTTCGTGACTATTTATTATTTTGGCTGCTGGCAACTGCTGAACTTGCCCATTTCTGTTTTCATGGTAATTAGTGTAGTTGATATCATACTAGGCACTGGGTATTTATTTTAATACTCTATATTGTTGAATTCACTTGTTGTAATTGTTTGTTGCCCCCTTTTTTTGTTAGGTGCTAGGAATCTATGGGGACACAACAAATGTACATGGTAGAGTATTCGATTCTGAAATAAACCCAGTTATCTCTTTAAAAGAGAGAGAGAGAGAGAGAGAGAGAGAGAGAGAGAGAGAGAGAGAGAGAGAGAACACCTTGGTCTACACACAAATTAACCACATTGAAATTTCGGCAATATTTTAATTCAAAGAATAGAATAGACCAAAACAAATCCAAAGAAATTACTAAGCCCCAAGTAAGAATGGCTTGGCAGGTATAGGGAGGGCATGCCTTAGTTTCCACATATGAACATCTACTCCTATACACCTACAGTTAAAAAAAAAAGAATTAATAGAAAGCCTGTGAATCTCAAACCTATAAGAGTCTCCATCTAAATAATTTTATAGCACTTTGCCAAAAGAAAGCTTTGCCTTAAAAAAAGGCCCACACATAAGGGTGGAAGAGAAATCCATTTAAACCAATCCATAAAACCCCAACACTGTAAGAAAAGAAATATTAAAAAAAAACAAGGTAACATGACATTTTGTAAACTTCATAATTCACCAAGAAAGCTTTGCCTTAAAAAAAGGCCTACACATAAGAGTGGAAGAGAAATCCATTTAAACCAATCCATAAAATCCCAGCACTGTAAGAAAAGAAATATTAAAAAAAACCAAGGTAACATGACATTTTGTAAAGTTCATAATTCACCAAAAAATAACTCCAAAGATATTAAAGTTGATGAAGTAGCAGTCAAAGAATTCAAAAGAATGATTATAATGATTATTAAATTATAAGAAAAGACTGGAAAACAACTGAATGAATTAAGGAAGTCAGTACAGAATTTGAATGAGAAATTCAATAGGGAGAAAGAGCTATATAAAAATAACCAAACACAATCCTTGGAAATGAAAGACATGATAAATCAAATAAAATACTTAGTTGAAAGTTTCTGTAACAGAGTAAACCATGCTAAAGATAGAATTTCAGAACTGGAAGACAAAGTAACTGGCCTTGAATATTCATACAATATTTAAGGAAAAGAAAATAAGTGATGATGATCAAAGTACAGAAGAACATTGGGACATTAAAATTCCAAACTTAAGAATCATTAAAATTGAAGAGAGTTGTGAAATCCAGGCTATTGGTATGAAAAATCCCTTTAGGAAAATAACAGAAAAAACTTTTCAAACCTTAAAAATGAGATGGACAAAAAGAAACAAGAAGCATTCAGAATCCCAAATAGACAAAATGAAAGAGAACCATTCCATGACACATTATAATTAAAATACCCAATGTACAGAACAAGTACAACATTTTTAAAGTCCCAAGATAAAAATATCAGGTCATATTTGGAAGTAAGCCAAGAGGAATTAATTTTGATTTTTCAGCACAGGCTTTAAAATACAGAAGGACTTGGAATGATGTGTTCCAAGCCCTGAAAGAAAACAACTGTCAGCCAACATTGCTAAATCCAGCAAAGCTCTCCTTCATACTGAGGCAGAAATAAAAATCTTCCAACACAAGCACAAACTAAAATAATTCATGACTGTTAAGCTGGCACTAAAGAAAAAATTTAAGGAAATACCACACAGAGAAGAAAGCAAAACCAAATTCTAGAGATGATCAATTCTCATTTGAAGACTAGCTAAGCATATCTAAGGAAATGAGAAATAGGACCAAATTAAATGTTATAAATAATTCAAAATAGATGGAATTATTAAACATCTCTATAATAATAATGAATGTAAATGGTCTCACTCTATAAATAAAAGACATAGGCAAGCTGGCAGGCAGAATGGATTTTTTAAAAAAGGACTGAAACCGATGTTGTTTGCAAGGGACTAACATTATAGACAAAGAGCCATAGGTTGAAAGTGAAAGGATGGAAATTGGCCACCTTATAAATGAAGACTGAAAACAATCAGAAGTAGCTACTCTTATATCTGACAAAGCATACTTCAAGTCAAAATGAATCAAAGGTGTCTAAAAAGGCCATTTCATAATGGTAAAGGAAACAAACCAACAAAAAAATATAATACTAGTAAAGATTTATGTCCCAAATTTTGATTCACCTGATAAAACATAAAAGAGATACTACTTAAAGACTCAGAAGGACCCCAGGGTTTAAAAATATTCAACATCATTAGCAAGTAGAATAATGGAAATCAAAACTATATCAAATCTCCATCCTACTCCAATTCAAATGGTAGCCCATCAAGTATACAAACAATAATAAATACTGGAGAGGAAGTGGAGAAAAAAAAGAAAAGTTTTACACTATTGACGAGACTGTAAGTTAGTACAACCACTACAAAAATCAGTATGAATTTTCATCAAAAGACTAGGAATGGAACCACCATGTGATCCAGATATTCTACTCCTTAGTATTTATCCTGTAGAATTAAAGTTAGCAATATATGCATACCAATGTTTCTAGCAGCCCAATTCACAATAGCCACACCATGGAACCAAATTGGGTGTCTACCAATGGATCAATGGATAAAGAAAATGTGGTATATGTACAGTTGAGTTTTATTCAGCCATATAGTAGAATAAAATTTTGTATTTGCAGGAAAATGGATGAAAGTTGAAAACATTGTATTAACCAAAGTAAGCCAAAATCAAAAAGCTAAGGCTTTTCTTTCATGTGTGGAAAATATAGAGTAAAAAGGAAAAGAAAGACGGTGTTGGGTGGGGGTAGGGTGGATCTCATGAAAATCAGAGGACGATGGATGGCATAAAGGAAAGGGACCAAGAGGAGGCAGAAAGAGTGGAAAAGGCTTAATGCAGGGGAGTAATATTGGTCAAATTGTATTGTAATATTGTGTGCAAGCATGAATATTTACCAAAAAATCCCACTATGATGTTTAATTATAATGCACAAATAAATATATGGAAAATAAATCAATAATTTTTTTGTTTTAAAAAATTAAAATCAGGAGCATGACAAAGATACCCACTTTCACCTCCCCTGTTCAATATATATTTTGAAACTCTAGTCAGAGCAATCAGGAAAGAGGAGAAAATTAAAGAGATACAAATGGGAAAACAAGAAATTGAATTATTATTTTGTTGATGACATGATAGAAGACTTCTAGAGAAGATACACAAATTCAGGAATGTAGCAGGATCAACATACATAAATCAATTGCTTTCCTATACTTCAATAATGGATCTTCTGAGAAATAAATCAGGAAATCTGTCCCATTCATAACAACCTAATACAGCAATAACACCTTAGGACTAAATCTAACAAAAGAGGTGAATACCTTAACAATGAAATCTACAGAATAATGAAGAAAGAAATTATATTGGGAAAACCTCCAATGTTCTTGGGATGAGCAGAATGAATACTATGTATATAGCCATATTAATAAACCATTATATAGATTTAACAGAATCCCCATTTAAACACCAATTATTCACAGAACTAGAAAAAAAAGCAGTCCTAAAATTAATTTGGAAGAATAAAAAAATCCAGAATACCAAAAGCAACAGTGAGAAAAAAGAGTGATTCCTGAAAACATCACAATACCTAATTTCAAATTATAGTACAGAGGCATAGTAACTCAAACAGCATAATAGATATGAAGATCAATAGAGTAGAAGACACCAAAATAAGCTCACATAGACACAGTCATTCTGATATTCAAAGAAGGTGCCAAAACCATGTTGGAGATAAGATAGCCTATTTAACAAATAATGCTGGAAAAACTGGAAGTTGAGAGGTAAAAGAATAAAATTATATCCTGTCTTTTACCCTTCACAAAAGCTAACTCAAAGTTAGTAAAAGACCTTTGAATTAGCCCAAAACTTTTGCAACAGCTAAAGAAAAACATAGAGTCAACATTCCAACATATTAGCACAGGCACTGACTTCCTTAACAAACCCCTAAAAAATCTGTAAATGGGATAGCAACAAATTTAAAAATCTTCTAAAGAGCAAAGGAAACAATTAAGAGTGTGAGACAGCGCCTATAGAATGGGAGAAAATCTTTGAAAGCTACTCCTCCAACTGGGGATTAATATCCAAAATATATAAAGAACTCAAAAACCATAGCATCAAAAAACTAAATAACCTAATCAATTAGTGGGCAAAAGAGCTAATCAATAATTTTTTAAATGAAGTAACATGATCAGCCAACATATAAATAAAAAAAAAAATGCTCAACATCCCGAGCAATCAGAGCAATACAAGTTAAACTATTCTGAGATTCATCTCACTCCAGTTAAAAAGGCAATCATCAAAAGATAACAAATAATAAATGCTGGCAATGGTGTCAGGAAAAGGTACACTTCTACATTGTTGATAAGACTTCATATTAGTACAACCACTTGGAAAAGCATATGGAGATTCCTCAAAAGACAAGAAATTGAACCACCAAGATGACTCAGCCTTCCCACTCCTTTGTATTTATCCAAAAGAAAGAATCACCATAGTATAGTGATACAGGCTCATCTATGTTGATAGTAACACAACTCAAAATAGCCAGATTATGGAACCAGCCCAGGTACCAATAAATAAAGGAACAGGTTAAAAAATGTGGTTTATATTCATAATGGGGTTTTATTTATCCTTAAGAATGCAATTATGGTATTTTTTGGTAAGTAGATGGAAAGGGAGAACATCACAATAAGTAAAACACATCAAGCTTTTAGAAAGTCAAGTGTCAAATGTTTTCTTTCATAGGTGGAAACTAGAGAAAAATAAAGGATTTTTAAAAATGAGGCGTGGCTCCCATAAAAACAGGAAGGAGATTAGTGGAAAAGAGGAAAGGGAATGAGGGAGAAGAAGGAGGGATGAAAAAGGGGAGGGGCTGTGGAATGAAATTGATTGAATTATGCAGTGTGCATTATGAATATGTCACACTAAATCCCACTTTTATGAATATCTATTACGTATCAATTAAAAAGAATAATAATAAATAAACAGAAGAAAGTCCAGTAGAGTAGAAGAAGATGAGCAGGATGAAGGAGGAGGGGAGGGAAAGTAAAAGTGCTGAAAATTGAAATGTTCCATGTACAAACTATGTTCTATGTACACATGAATGTATCAAAATGAACCCCACTATTACATATAACTATAATACACTAATACAAATATTCATTAAAAGAACAATAGAATAATAATGGTATATTTTAAAAACAAATATGAATAAGCTATATTAAACACCATCTTTATTTTATTTTGTAGTTAGTGAGTTTTTATTTCTAAGTAATTCTACCCTGACCAAAATTTATTGAGATTGGATATGATCTAGGTACTAGAAAAGAGGGTATTAGAAGAGCAGCCCTCCCTAGACACCTAGACACTGAATCTCCTCACGCCCTAATCTTGCATTCTCCATCCTTCATAACTGTGAGACATAAATTTTTACTTTTAATAATATACTGAGCTTCATGCTAGCAGCAAAAATACACTTATATGTATCACTTTATATAAATTTCAAAATGATATGATATTTGATATGATCTAAAAGACAAAACTTATGCCATATACCTTGCCAACTTACTATATAAAAGAAGTATAATTCTCATGTTTTTACACAAAAACCTCAGAATGGAAATAAAATAAGAAAGCACAAAGGTCTCGTATTAGTGTAACAAGAAATATTTCTACATAAAAAACTAATAAATTAAATAAAACTATGTACTGAATAAACAGTTGACCATGTTTGCTTGAAAAAAGCTATTCCTTTGAGTTCAAAGATAGTACAGATTCTTTTTCTTCTAATGAATGTAGGGTTTATGTAGGAACTCTGGCCAATAAGAAATCCTAACAGTCATAGTTTATTATGAGTATAAATAGAGATCTAGAATATGGGGAGTGTTGTGAAAAGATAAGCATGTATCCTGCCCTGCCTCACTGTAAATTCTCATGAAAGACAAATCATTTTTTGCAACACTAAAGGGAAGAGAGAGCATTTATTTTTTAAAATGTTTTGTGTGTCATAGTGAATTCAACATCATGGCCCAAGTATCCTAAAGCAAAAAAATCATTGTAGTTAAATTACACACTTATAGTTACATGTATTTTCAGCCCCATTTAAGTTGCTGCATTGTAGTCCAATTTTAAAGACCATCTTAAGAGCTAAGGTCCATAGATTTTAAATAATTTAGGTGTTTGGTCAATGCTAGAATAAAGAATAAAATCCCCTTACAAAATGGATTTTGGGAGTCAGATAACATGTTCAGTAAGAGAGAATTCTACAAATGACCTCATTGGTTTTTTTTTTAAAGGATTTTCCTCTAGGAGAAAAGAATAATTTAATATTAAGAGATATATGCTTATTATTCTTTGCCACATACAACACTGAGGACTAAGCATACAATTATTTTTTTGTGAGTATATAAATAACAACACAGACATTTTAAAATACCCAAGTGTCCATGAATACAATAATTCAATTACAGAAATTCACAGAGTGGGATGTTATGTAGCTACTCATTAACATTATGTCTCTGGAAAATAATTGGATATGAATAAAGCATAATGCTAAGGGAAGAAAAACATAAAGAGATTAAATAAAAAGTACAAAACAAAGAAAAAACTAAACATTACACACACACAAACAAATTGTGTAAAATTGGTTTGTATTTATATGAAGTATATAATACAAGAGGTTTTAAAACTGTCATTTGTATATAGAGCAATGAGATTTGATTTAAATATACTGTACATTTTATGTTATATAAATTGGTATAAATTTTTATTGTTTGAATATCTGAAAACAATGTGCTTTTAACATGAGACTTGTATAACCTATACACATAAATTTGGAAGATAGACATCATAAAAATAGAAGCAAAACTACAGTGTAATTTATTGCAAACAAAAGACAGAACACCTTTGAGGAGTGCTCAGAGCATCGCATAGTGTGCCTGCTGTGCTGCTCTGAAGGCAGTTTTCCTTTTAGTCAATGTCTCAACAGGGATGTGTCTAGTGATGAAGAATTTGCTCCAGGTGGGGCAGTCCACTTTCCCACACCTAGGTACAACCCTCTCAACACCGTTTTACACCAGATCATTATAAATAGTAAGGCATATGAGTCTAATTCTTTTTGTTTTTCAAGTTTCATTTTTAAAATTTTTTAAAAATTGTCAATGAACCTTTATTTTGTTTATTAATTTATTTATATGTGGTGCTGAGAATCGAACCCAGTGTCTCACACATGCTAGGCAAGTGCTCTACCACTGAGCCACAATCCCAGCCCTACTAATAACTACTAATGGTAGATATGCATAACAATAAAATGTATTTAACATATTGTCATATAGGAGAATAACTACCCATTCTTCTGGTTGTACATGATATGGAATAACATTGGTCGTGTATTAATACATTCACATAGGAAAGTAGTCGGATTCATTGTATTATCTTTCCTATTCACATTACCTCTCACTTCCTTTCATTCCCCTTTTTCTTTTTTTTAAAGAGAGAGGGGAGAGAGAGAGAGAAAGAGAGAGAGAGAGAGAGAGAGAGAGAGAAAGAATTTTTTAATTTTTTTTTTATTTTTAGTTTTTGGCAGACACAACATTTTGTTGGTATGTGGTGCTGAGGATCGAACCCGGGCCGCACATAATGCCAGGCAAGCGCGCTACCGCTTGAGCCACATCCCCAGCCCATTCCCCTTTTTCTAATCAAAAGTATTTCTATTCTTGTCTAGCTCTCATGCTTATTTTGAGTTAGCATCTGCATATCAGAGAGAATATTTGGCCTTTGGTTTTGGGGATTGGTTTATTTCACATAGCATGTTATTCTCCAGTTCCAATCCCAGTGGCAAATGCCGTAATTCCATTTCTCTTTGTGGCTGAGTAGTACTCCATTGTGTACATATACCACATTTTCCTTATTCATTCATCTGTTGAAGGGCACCTAGGCTGGTTCCATAGTTTAGCTATTTTAAATTTAGCTACTATATATATTGATGTGGCTGTGTCACTCTAGTATGCTGATTTTAATTCTTTTGAGTATAAACAGAGGAGTGAGATACCTGGGTCATATGATGGTTCCATTCCAAATTTTCTGAGGAATCTCCATATTGCTTTCCATAGTTGTTGCACCAATTTTCAGTCCCACCAGCAATGTGTAAGTGTACTTATTTCCCCACATCCTCACTAACATTTATTGTTACTTGTATTGTTGATAATTGTCATTCTGACTGCAGTGAGATGAAATCTCAGTGTAGTCTTAATTTGCATTTATCTAACTGCTAGAGATGTTGAACATATTTCATATATTTGTTTACCAATCATATTTACTCTTCAGTTATTTGCCCATTTATTAATTGGGTCGTTTTTATTTTTTTTTTTGTGTGTGTGTATTAAATGTTATTTGTATATTCTGGAGATTTCTCATCAATCTGAGGTTCAGGCAAAGATTTTCTCCCATTCTGTAGGCTCTCTCTTCATATTGTTGGTTGTTTCCTTTACTGTGAAGAAGCTTTCTCAAATGAATTTCAAGACTGTTTTTTCTATTCTATGAAGAACATCGTTGGGATTTTAATAGAAGTTGCATTAAATCTGTATGGTGCTTTTGGTAGTATGGCCATTTTCACAATGTTTATCCTTCCTATCCAAGAGCATGGGAGATCTTTCCATCTTCTAAAGTCTTCTTCAATTTCTTTTTTAGTGTTCTGTAGTTTTAATTGTAGAGATCTTTCATCTCTTTTGTTACATAGATTCTCAAGTATTTTTTTTTTTGAGGCTATTGTGAATGGTGTAGTTTTCCTAATTTCTCTTTCAGTATTTCATCACTGATGCATAAGAATGCATTTATTTTATGGGTGTTAATTTTATAGCTTGCTGCTTTGCTGAATTCATTTATGAGCTCTAGAATTTTTCTGGTGGAGTTTTTTTGGGTCTTCTAAATATAGAATTATGTCATTGGCAAGTGGGAATAATTTTAATTCTTCTTTTCCTATTCATATGTCTTTAATTTCTTTCTTCTGTACAATTGCTCTGGCTAGAGTTTCAAAGATTATGCTGAGTAAAAATCATGAAAATAGGGTATTCTTGTTTTGTTCCAGTTTTTAGAGGGAATACTTTCAGTTTTTATCCTTTTAGAATGATGGTGGCCTTGGGTTTAGCATATAGAAAAATAGTCTATTTCAAAAACAATAGAATTGTAAGAGAGGAAAAAAAATGTCAATAAAAAGTTGAAGAATTGTTTCTGTTGGAGATCAAGATTTTCAGCCTCCCTTCTCCGTGGTTTTGGGTCTGGAGTGGGTTAATCCTGGAGGCAGAATTCCTACAGGTGGCTGGGGTTTAGGCTTAGGTATGCTCCAGGCTCTTTGCTGAATAACAACTGATCTGGCGATTTTAAATTAGCACACCTCTAGGGCCCAGCAATTTCTGGTCCACGCTGGAAGACTCTACCCCGGGAATCTTTTTCGGGTTCCACTCATGTGGAGTGGGTGCCAATTCTTAGTCCACTCCATCACCTGCAGACTCCACGGTTCCTGGTCTCAGATTGAGTTTCAAAACTCAATTTGTGCTGCCCCTGCCCTTTTGAATCCCCAATCAGGTGCTTCTCTCTCAGCCAGTCCTGCAAGCAGCTATATTAGAGCAGTAGGAGGTAGTTGGGGGTGGGTTTCCACAACCAGTATTCCTCTGAATAATCCTCTCTCCACTCGATTTTTCTCCAGGTCTCTTAGGCACACTCTCTGTCATACAGCATGGGTTTCCCAGTCTTGTTTGTTTGGCCAGACTTGGGTCTGCCAGAAATGGGTTCCCTTGGCTGTTGGCCCCTTGCCATGGCTACAAAACTGTTCCTTCCTCTGTCTCTCACACACCTCCACTGGGAGAGGTGTTGTTTATCTCCTGTACAAAAATATTGTGCAGCAGCCCTTACCATTTAGTCAGGAAGTGTCTTTGATTTCTAAATTCTCGGTACCCAGACATACCTCAGTCCTCCCCAAAATGCAGGTTCCTTTAATTCCCTTATTGCTTTACTGGATTCATGGAGGCACTGTTCTGACTCGTGTTTCCAGTCTCTGCCATGGTTGTGGCACTGGGAATTTCCTTATTTGATTATATTCTATCTCCTGAGTCCCTGATCTATTTTTAGTGTCCGGTATTAAATTCCAGTAAAGTTCCCTGTAATTTTTATTCATTCACCCACCTTGCTGAGAAGCTGCCTGTCTACCTTTCTTGATTTCATCCCATGGAGAATCCAGGGACGTGAACTCTGTATTCTGCCGTCTTCCTGAAGATGTTTTATCTATTCACAGGAAAAACAAAATATATTTATATCTTGGGAAAGTATTATATTTTGAATTGTTTTTGCTCTGGCCCTGGTACCGGTGTTTGGAAGTTACTACTACTTTGGATTTTATACAATATCATAGCAATTGAAGCATATGTCTTTCAAATTAACATAATTTGATAAATGATTAAAGGAAAAATGTACTGGGTTCATTTTTAGTCAGTTTTTTGTTCTTTTGCGTTTTTAATAATTAAAGATGGGTAAAGTAAACAGAATGAAGACTATTAATTCTTCAATTCCTTATTTGCCAAATGTAACCACATAATTAAAATTCAAAGCAAAGAAAAATTGCCCTATTTTTCCCAATTTACTGACATAGTCTCTTCATGTCATAAAGAAGAAAATTTTTTTCAAATATTTTTTTCCAAAAGCAGTATGTACATCTACATGTACATATTTTAGATTGGGGGCCTATTTTAAGTCTTAAGAATCAATAGAACTTCAAGATTTCTTATATGATTAAAGAAAAGGGAGAAACACAAGAAAAAATCCAAGCAGTGGCCCAGCGGAGCTTAAACAGGCAAACATGCAGGCAGGACGGTGAAAGCCTTCTTCACTCACTCCCCTGACAACAAGCATAACATTTTGGATTGAAAAAAAAAAAAAAAGCTACAGTCACTTGACAAGTTCTAGGTACCTAACATTACACTGAAAGCTTAAAATCTGAAACAAGATATAGATATCCACTTTCACCTGTTTTATTCAACAGTTTTGGAAGTTCCAAAGAGAGCAATTAAGCAAGAGAAAGAAACAAAGGATATCTGATTCAGAAAAAAAAGTTACATTTTCATTGTTTACAGATGAGATAATCTTATCTGTCAGAACTCCCCCCAAAAAAATCCCACCAAAAATAACTAATAAAACCAATGAACTCAGCAAGTTTCCTGAAAATAAAATTCAAAGGCAAAATCAGTAGCATTGCTGTATGCCAATAGCAAATTCCCTGAAATAGGAATCAAGGAAGAAATCCCTTTCATAATAGTTACAAAGAATAAAATCCCTAGGAAAAAGTCTGAGCAAAGTGTGACAGATCTCTATGATGAAAATTATAAAATATTGAAAGAAATTGAAGATAACACATCCCATGTTCATAGACTGTAAGAATAAAAATTGTTAAAATGTCTACACTACCCAAAGTGGTATATAAATTCAATGTAATTCTCATCAAAATACTAATGACTTTCCTCACAGGAAAAAAAAATATATATCTACAACTTCTATGGAACCACAAAAACCCTGACTAGTCAAAGCCTGAGCACAAAGAAGAAAACTTTATACAATTTGACTTCAAAACATGCTACAAAGCTACAGTAACCAAAACAGCAGAATGTTGGCATAAAGACATAAAAATAAACCAATGGAACAGAATGGATAGATGAGAAGTAAACCCATGCAGCTATCGCCAAATGATTTTCAACACAGGTGCTAAGAACATACATTGAGGGGAAAAGTAATAGCCTGGGCAAATGGGATACCCCTTCAGGCAGAAGAATGAAGCTTGAACCCTATCACTTACAATTAAACATACATCAGCTCAAATGGATTAAAAATTTCAATGTTAAATCCTTAAACTATGAAACTAATGGAAGAAAAGAACAAAAAAATGCTTCAGGATATTACTATGAGCAAGAATTTCTTAGTAGAACCTCAAAGCACAGGAAATCAAAACAAAAAATAGTAATGATTTTCAAGTGTTTCCCTTTAGTTTTCATTTTCAGCAGTTTGACTATGATGTGGCTGACTGTGACATGTGTGTGTGTGTGTGTGTGTGTGTGTGTGTGTGTGTGTGTGTGTATAAAATCTTGCTTAGGATTTACTGAGTGCCTTAAACCATTAAGTCAATATTTGTTCATTTTATTTAGAAATAGTTAAACATAACATATTTTAATATTTTTTTCTGTCTACTTACCTTCCTCTTCTATTCCTATAATTCTAGTTACAGGTATTTTAGAAAATTCAATATTTTTCCAAAGTACCTATGGCTCTGTTCATTCTTTTTCCTCTTCTCCTTTCCTGTTATGTTAGATTGAATGAATTTTTGAGCAGTCTTCCTATACACTGGATATTTCTTCCACTATTTATAACATGTTTTAAGCTTAACTAATAAGATGATTAATCTTAATTATTGTACCCTTTATATTTAGAATTTGCATTACCTTGCTCTTTATATTTTTTTCTTTATTTCAAATCTCCCTATCTGTTCCATCATTAAGACAAGTGGAAGACAAAAGACGACCCAAATTCTTTTTGATATCTAACACATTGAAGCTAATACCATGTCTCCTGCTCTTAGATTGGGGCTGGCGTATAACTGTTCTAACCAAAACTTTATGGTAAAAATAAGACTTGCCCTTCATAAGACAGGCTATTTTTATATTGGTTCCTTTGAGGCCTGAATTTCCAATCAATAAGTTTTGCTACCATATTCTAGAAATTACATTGATTAACCCTGGGCAACACTAAGTAGGAAAGGAGATCAAGTGAAAATAGGCTTCCAACAATTCTACCAAAGAATCCATCACGTGTGTGAAATCATTCCTAAAATAATGTTGCATAAATAAGAAATAAATATAAGTGAATTACACTGTTAGAAATTATGCATATTATGTAATTGGAGTTTGGAACAAAATGCACTCATGGCAGAATTCTTAATAAAATTTCTGCCTGCAATAACGTGGTAATAACATGGTAACTTACTACTTTCAGATCTGGAAAAATTATATTCTGGAAAAACGCACTAAGTTTACAACTGACATGTTTTTCTACTTGTAATAAAAAAGACAAAATTGATGTAAAGGAGGGACCATGTCATTCAAAAGGAAGAAAACAAAGTGTTTAAAAGAATTCTCAAATCATTTACCAAAACATGCCAAGATGATTTGACATATAAACAGGCCTATAGTACTTCAGATATCCAAGCAAGAAGCAGACTGAAAAACTACTGAGTTGTAAATACGTGCTATATTTTATGAAAGTGGTAGTACACTCAGACAGAAGAGTCCCTATCCAGGGATGGAGAGAGGAAGAATAGAAATTCAGTGGATTACACAAAGGGTAATCAAGGAAATGGAGGGGGATGAGAACAGCAAAGACAGTAGAATGAATCAACATAACTTTCCTATCTTCATAGATGAATACATGACCAGTGTAACTCTACATCAGGTTGAACCACCGGAATGGGATCCTAATTAGAATAAGTTATATTCCATGTATTTTTAAAATGCCAAAATACTCAAAATAAGCACACACAAAAAGAATTCCTATCCAGTGAAAACTCCCAATGAATGCCATTGTTACTGAATAAAATCATTATTTAGCTTCATGTCATCAACCCTCTTGGTCTACATTTAAACTAACAGAAGGAAAAGAATATGCCTTACAATTTTTCCATAGACTACAGGTAATTGTTACAAATAGCTTGTTTATTTATGTCCAAAAAATGTATGGATTTCGGAGAACTAGAAGTTTGTGTAAATTATTAAAATCAGGAAAAAAACACATATTTTCCTTCTAACTTTTGTGTAATGTGAACCTAAAGTCATATTTCTTCATAGATTCATAATTTATACATGGTTACTTACAAAAGATGTGTTTAAAGTCTGAGTTGATAGACTTTTTTCCCCTCAGAAATAATTGATTTTGGTTCTAGTTTTATGTTCAGAAATTATTGTCAATAGAGGAATTAAATTGAAAATTACCACTTAGGTGTAAGTGTTGCTGGAGGTCTGAGGCTATCTTGATATGGCTGCTCAAATGCATTTTCCTTGTCTAGAAAATATTTACACTGTAGCCACATATATTTATGGATGGTGTAAAGTTAGTATTGTGTAGGTTGTTCATTGTGTATTTATTTCTTCTTCCTCTCATGCCCAGAAGTCCTTTTATTTCACTTAAAATCTATAACAGAAAGACATGCTTAGTTCAGTCTCACAATTTAAAGAACAGCCTCAAAAACCATGTCCATAGCTACAATAAATACAGAAATTGGTATTAGTGTTTTCAGTGCAGTGATGAAAATACCTGAAATAAACAAGTAAAAGGAGAAAGCTTTCATTGTGATTCCTAGTTTCAGAGGTGATCAGCTGTTTTGAAGGCAAAGACATCATTGTGGAAATGTGTGGCAGAAGAAAGCTACTCAATTCATGACAGCCAGTAAGCAGAAACAGAGGAAAGGGCCATGGAAAAGATGTAGTCCCCAAGGGTACAACACGGTGAATGGCTTCCTTTAACCATGCTCTGTCTGCCTACAGTTTCCACCACTGGCAGTAATCCATACACCTCTCAGTGGGTTGTTCTAGGTGTCCAGTCTCATTTATGCTATCCTCAGTCCTCTAATAGAGAAATGAAGGCTCACAAGTGCTAAGTAAATGACCTAAATTTCTACAGTTAATTCCATAAAACATTATTGGGTATGGCAGATTTTCAAAATCTGAATAATAAATTTCTTTTTATGCTATATTGGCTAATTGAATAAAAGCCACAAATATTTTTTGTCCTAAACGAAAGAGGAAACTCCACAGAGAAAAAATAATGCTAATTCTTTCTGAATAATTTAAATTAATGTTTTTCTAGAGCTAGATCATGTCACATCTTCAGTTCATTTGTGTTTGTGTGTGTGTGTGTGTGTGTGTGTGTGTGTGTGTGTGTGTGCATTTGGTTGGTTTGGACTGATATTATTTCAAAGACACATATTCTTTGAACTATAGTTATCTTATAAAAAAAGTAAATATTCTGGAAGCAAATCTTCCCTTTTTTATGTGCTGTCATATCTCTATGATACAATATGAGTCATCTGCCAGCAGAAAATAAAATCAATTGTGACTTCTCCACACAGAAATCAGAAAAGAAGTTAAATATGTAAATCCTTCTCTTTATCAAAGGAAAGATCATGCTTAGTTGCATTCCTCATCAACTTCTTTGCAGAAGAGCTGGTTAGCTTCACTTTTATTAGAATCATTAATAACCATGGCATATCAGACAGGTTCTCAGCTATAGGCTCATCTCTTGGGTGACTAAATACCTATATTTTTAAAAGTCTGTGAATGCTGCTTTAATTTTTAATAGTTCATTGGCTCAAATATCGATATTGCCCTTGTACAAAGTTTGCAGAACCTGCTTCTATTGCCAAGTAATAGAACAGACTAGACATTGTAAGCCTTGATAATCATGCTGTTGTATACACAGATTATCACCAACAAAATCTGTTTTTCAAATTTATTTTTTTTACAGATTCAAGTGTGAGTTTTCAAGAGCTATATTTAGTCCCAATCTTAATTCAAGTATCCTGATTTCATAAGTAAATTTAGAATATTCACCTATCTTGTCATAATTTGGATTTTTGTTTAAAAACAAAATTCCTGTTAAGTTTTAGAAACAATTTCTTTCATAAATATTTAGAAAGAGATGGATTCCTAAGTGTATCTTAATGTTAAATTTATTCACATTGCTTGAATAATTCTAATCAAGAACCTTTTTAATAAAAATTTAAGCTGAACAGAGTAGTTTTATTGTTAAATGCCATCAAAAGACAGGAATAAAATGGTTTCTCAAGCAGGTAGGCATTAATTTAAACCCATTTTATCTACTCCCCTATACAAATAAAATATTAACATTATATATTTTATTTCTACATATCATAATAGAATTGGTCAAAATATATTCTTTTTAGTAAGTCACTTTTTTTACTTATGTGCTCAAAGACCTATAGTCAGTGTGCTCATGTACTGGTGTAGTCATATCTTAGTATATTTTTTAGAATGATACAGTGATTATGAGATGGAAGGTATTTGTGAAAAATAGCAACTGCTAATTTAAACAGCTATTGGATGGTTACAATTGATTAGTTAGAGTGTTACTAAAATTAAGGACCCTAAGAAATGATTCCCTTTTGAAATTACATTACATTTAAGCTGTCATATCCAATTATTCTGATTCTTTATTTTATAACTCACAGTTTTAAACGATGGTATGAGTAGTGCTACTTTGTGCCAGTCTGAAACCCTATGAAGTGTTACAGATATTGTGGAGATGAGAGAAGCCATTCTCACTGTGTCTTTTCTGAATTTTCCCTCCCTCCCTTCCTCCTTCCTTCCTTCCTTCTTTCCTTCCTTCCTTCCTTCCCCGCTTCCTTTCCTCCTTCTGGAGATTGAACCACTGAGCTATATCCCCAGTTACCTTCTTTTTTCTTTTCTTTCTTTTTTGATCTTTAAAAACTAGGATTTTATGCTTATTGAAAAAAGCTACCCTTCTCTCCCTGCATGACTCCATCACATCCATTACCTACTTTTAGCTTCTAATTGTTTCACTAATTTAGTTAGTTCATATAAGTGTAATATCTGTCTTTTTGTGACCAGCATTTTTTATTTAGCATTATGTTCTCCATGTTATAGAATATGACAGGATTTCCTTTTGTTGTTAAGGCTAAATAATATTCTATTTCAAACATGCACGCACACATACACACACACACAAGGTTTTCCATCTTTTGGCTATTAATTGAGAATAATGCACTTTGATGTTTTCAAGATCCCATTTCCATTTCTTTTTAATGTATGCCTCAAAGTTGGATTTGCAGGCTCTATGGTAATTCTCTTTTTCATTTTTTGGAGAATTTTTTTTTTTTACTATTTTCCATGAAGCAATACCATTTTACATTCCTACTAACTGTACATCAGAGTTTGAAGTTCTTCATATCCACATGAGCAACTGTTATTTTTTGTTTTTGTTTTCACTCTTACAGTAGCCATCCTAATGATATCTCATTGTGTTTTTCATTGAAATGTGCCTGATGATTAGATACTAAGGTTGATTCAGTCCTACTAAAGTATTTGCTTTGTGCTCTACATTTTTGGGGACATCTAAAAGAAATATTTTCCAAATCCAATGTAAAGAAGTATTTCTTTGAATATTTCCTTCTTGGAAATTTATGGTTTCAAGTCTTATATGTAGGATTTTAATCCATGTTGAGTTAATTTTTATATGTGGCATAGGTCCAATTTCACTCTTTTATCAAATTTTTCCAACACCTTTATTGAAGAAACTATTCTTTCCCTATCATATATTCTTGGCACCTTGTTGAGGATCATTTCACCATGTGTTAGAGGCTTTGTTTCTATTCCACTGAAATACAAGACTATTTATTCCAACATCATACTGTTTTGATTAGTATAGATGTACAATATGTTTTGAAACTAACAAGTGAGGCCTCTGTCTTTGTTTTCCTTTCCCAATATTGTTGGGGCTATTCAGGATTCTTTGTGATTCCAAAGTTCATAATTTTCTTTTTCTATTTCTGCAAGAAATACCATTAAGTTATAAATGAAATTGTAATAAATCTTCAGATTGTTTGGGGTATTATAAATATTTTAACAATGTTAAATGCTTCAAGTAAGACTCAGTGGAGCAAGCCTATAATCTTAGCTATTCAAGTGACTGAGACAAGAGGATCCTTAAGTTTTGAGATCAGCATGATCTTCTTCGCCAATGGACATCTGGGATGTTTTCATATCTGTTTTTTTGTGGATAATATTGCAAATAGCAGAGATGTACAAATATACATTTGAGATTCTGATTTCAATTATTTTGAATATTTACTGAGAAATGCAATTACTGATGTTATGATAATTCCAATATTAATTTTGGGGAGAAGCTCCATACTGTTTCCATAGCTACTGTACCACATACATTCCCAACAGTATACAAGGTTTGCAAAATCTAATAAATCTTGTCAACACTGGCTCACTATTTTTATTTTTCTTTTTTAAAAATAGCTATCCTCATAGAAAGGAGATGATATTTCATTATGGTTTTGATTTGCATTTCTTCAGAGATTAGTGAAGATCACATTTTTACACACTTGTTGACCATTTATATATTTTCTTTGATAAAATGTCTATTCAGGTCCTTTGCTTATTTTTTAATCCAGACATTGGAATTTTTTTGCCATTAAGTAGTGGGAGTTCTTTATATATTTTAGAAATTAACCTTTTACCAAATATATGGTTTGTAAATAGTTTCTCTCATGCTGTTAGTTGCCTCTTTACTCTGTTGATTGTTTCCTTTGCTGCACAACATGATTCTCCTAAAGACTGTCGATTTCGCCCTTCAAAGAATGTGTAGCTCCACTGCTGTTGAATGAAATGTTCTGTATGTATCTATTTGATTCACTGGTATATAGGGTTGCTGAAGTTCACCATTTCTTATTAATTTTGTTTGGATGACCACTCCATTACTGCAAGTGGGATATTGGAGAACTCTGTTGCAATATACTGCTGTTTGATCTTCCCTTCAATTTTGTTAATACTTGTTTTACACATGAATACTCACCCAAAGACTCTGCACAGGCTTCCTCGAATGCTCTGCAGGTGGGCTTACTGCTAGAGTACTCAGACAGTCCGGTACTAGGGTCAGCTGATGAGTGAGCCTGTTTCCTGAGTTCATGGTATCAACAGACCGGAATGAACGTAAATTCTGGATCCACTTAAGCCTTGTTCATAGGGACTGACCTAGATCATTGGGCTGCCCTAGCAACAAGATGCTTGGTGCCTGATTACAAGAGGGTCAAGATAAACCTGGGATCAGATGCTACTACCAGCCTCGTATTGCTGCAAGCCTCCAGGTTTAGTCCTTGAGCCAGGAATCTGAGGCAGCTGAGATCAGCCTGGTGCTGAGTCAGGCCTGAAGTGTGTGTCTGCTGGGACTCTTATTGGTCTTCATATAAGAGGTCATCTGTGAAATCATAGATCTTAACTTAATTATTAATATTGCATTAATTATAAACTTTGTACTTATTCCTTAAAATTTCTTCTTTTCTTATAGTTTTTGTTAGTTCTTTTTAGTTATTAATTTTGTCATTATTATAAAATTATGGAATGTGATTTCCTCTAATTCAGTCCATAGTGATTCTGTTTAACTTTACTCAACTGATCTTTCTAATTACTTGTAGTTTTTTAAATGAATCTCTTCTATAATTTCTTAATAAACAATGAACAAACTAGCTTGCTAATTCATATTTGTCTCTTTTGCCAAATTTAACTTTCTTCAGTGAGCCAAAGGATAACAAACAAGCAGAAAAAAATACTTCATATAATGTTCTTTTGTTATCTGGATTCAAAAGATGCCTTCTGCTTCATTTCTACTGAAGTTTACTCATGGATATAGAGGGGAGAAATGTGTGGAGAACTAGCTAGCTTCTCCCAGTGAATGTTTAGCAAGAAAACTGAACTCCTTGCCAGGATAGGTGTCAGCATGACTCAGCTTCAATGTGGAGGACTTTTCCCAGATTCCGGGCATCTGCCAGGTAGCATCATTCATTCCCAAAGGATGTCTGGAAGGAGTTACAGGAGCAGACTGCAAGGAGATACTCCAATTCTCTGACTGCTCAGAGCTTGCTGTTTTGGCATAGTTTCCTTATTCACAGATGGAGCAACTGAGCCTTGCCAGAAAGTATCAGTGTTTGTTTCCAAAGAAAGTTTCTCTACCTGGTAGATGATGACTTCTTACATAAGTTAACCCAATTCTAGTCCTGAAAAAATTCAGGCTTCCAACTTGACAATCAGATAGCTCTTTGTTGGAGGTTTGGTACCACTACCAACATAACTGGCTACATCAAGTCTCTCATTTTCTCTCTTTACAATTATCTTCCTTAGAATTCTGTATAGTAGCACACCAGCTACTATACAGAAGCAATCATTAATGCATTTGGAAAAGGCAGAATTAAAATATTACAGTGATTATAATATTCTTCATCATCTTATTTTGAATTTATTTACTTATATTTAAAGTGTCAGGCAAAATTGTATCTGTCACATAGCTATCATTTTTATAATGAGGACCCTGTATATTCACTCTCAGTACTTTGCAGGAATATGGTATATTGTTAAATAGAATGACTGGGTTGTACAATAGATCTTTTGAGCTTATTTCTTCTAACTTAAATTTTATGTCTGTATAACATCTTCCCAAACACCCTTCCTCCCAAGTACCTAAGCCTCTGGTAACCCCCATTCTGGTTTTAATTGAATCTGAATTTTAGAAGAGATCTTCATATGGTATGGACACAGTTATTTTTTATTTTGAACACATATTCCTTATTAGGAATGTTAAAGGTAAACCATAAGAACTTATTCAATATGAACTTTTGCAATCAAGAATAGATTCTGAAGTTTATTAGAATATTTTTGGCATCAAATGTAATTCTGTTTTATCAGATGACCTATTCATATAACCTATAACATTAAAATTTATATTCAAAATATGTTTATTTTGAACCATATAAAATGTAGTTCTATGACAGTTTTGTATTACTGTTATCTTTACATGTATATTTTCAGAAATGTGTATTAATTTTTACAGCTTTTTATTTTTTTAGTATCTTTTTAAGTTTGAGGTTAAGTTAATTATCATTTTGTAAAAATGATCTGAAATATTTTGTTCCCTTAAATAGTCTAAATTATATTTCAATTGTCTGTTTTTGAAGATTTAAACATGTTTATCTGTAAAGTCATCTGCCATTGAATCTTTTTTTTTCATTTTATTTGTGTACATATTGAGAAACTAAATTTGTTTCCAGTGCAATTTTGTTTACATTTTTGGTTATTTTATATCTGCTCTATTTTCCACAAAAGATATTTATAAAAACAATTGTTTTTCTTAATTTCACCAACTTCTTCCTGAAAGGATTTGCGTTCATCTGTACATCTGTGGGTTTTACTCAATTTAATTGAAGATTTGCATAGTTATATATTATTATTTTCATTTTTTTGTTTGAGTAGTTTAGCCAAACATTGTTTCATTACTTTCTCCATCTGCCACACTTCTCTTGAAAGTTATCTAGAATCTATTTAATAATTATCACTTTTATACTTTAAATTTTACTTGTACACTTTCAGACATTTTTCTCTTTAACTTTATTTTTGCTTATGTCTTTATATAAATTTTGACTTTTTGATTGACATAAAATGTGTACATGTTTTTGTGGAATAATGTGATGTTTTGAGTCATCTATCTATATATCTACACACACACACACACACACACATAATTCCTATATATTAAACAACTCAGAATAATTAGGATATCCATTACCTTAAAGTTTTATTATTTCTTTATGGCAAGTTTATTCAAAGTACTCTCTTTTAACTATTTTTATATATAGTTTAGATTATTGTTAATTAATAGTCATGCTGTAGTGCCATAGAACACCAGAACATTTGTCCTCCTATCAAATTATGGAATTATACTATTGAACCACCTGTGTTGTTAAGAATATGCATATTAAGAATTTTTATATCTTCTTGAAAAACTGACTCATTTATCTTTATGCAATGTGTCACAATACCACTAACAAACTTTTCATATTCTAGATCTGTTTTGCCTGAAATTAATATAGCTTATTCTAACTTTCTTAATTAGATTTAATATGGTATGTTTTTACTAACAATTTTCTTTAATCTTGGCCTTTATTTTAATATTGTGTTTCTTGTTGACTTTGACAGTCTTATATATTAACTGGTACTTTTAGAAAATTCATATCATCTTGTTTATTGATATTATTGAATTAATGTCTGCCATGTTTTAACTGTTTTATATTCTTTACACTTGTTTTTTTTTTTCTTTTTTATTGTAGTCTCTTTTTTCTGCTTTTCCTGATGTTAATTATGCATTTTTGGGGCTGGGAATGTGGCTCAAGCGGTAGCGCGCTTGCCTGGCTTACGTGCGGCCCGGGTTCGATCCTCAGCACCACATACAACAAAGATGTTGTGTCTGCCAAAAACTAAAAAATAAATATTAAAAAAATTCTCTCTCTCTCTCTCTCTCTCTCTCTCTCTCTCTCCTAATAAAAAATTATGCATTTTACATATAATCCCCTGTTATGAGTCTCAGATTTTCCTAAACCTTTATTTTTCTTACCTGCAACAATAGAGGAGTTTGGAGTTGGGTGTTTTATCTTCTCCTAGATGTTATTTTTACTAAAATACAGTAGATTCTGGTAAGGTATCCCTTGAAAGCAGACCTTCTAAGGATCTCTGGGTTTTCCAAAAATAGTGTATATGTCTTCTGCTTTATCCATTATAACCCACTGTCAGTATTTGAATCCCTTTTGATAATATGGCCAGGCATTTAAAACCTTATGAATAAATTCCAGGGTTTCTTTAGTTGGTTTAACACCCTTGGCTGTGACCTCCATAAACATATTTTGGTCTTCTCTATTCTCCTTAAAGGAAGTCTGCTGAGAGCCATAGCCAGGCGGAATGGCCCCTGGCATTTTGCCAGAAGTAATGGTTGAGAGGCAAGCCATTAAGATGATGCTGGATTGATTCAATTGTATATTACACCTTTACTGTCTGCCTCAGGCGCCCGCTACTTTGGAGTTCTCGGAGGATTGCCTGGGGAGTTCACGTTGGTTGAGGAAGTTCCATTGGTGTATGGGGTGTCCCGGAGAAGGCCACATGGGTGGCATTCGCGGAAGTTCAGAAATAAAGTTTGTTCCTGCTTGAGTGGCTCATGATTTGTGCCCAGCCAGACTGCAGCATTTGGTGGCCTGTGCGGGGGAATACCTGAAGCTCGGAGGTAAGTGAAATTGTTAGCCCCTGAGGGAAGGCAAAAGAATGGGTGACCATTTCAAAAAACAATGTGTTCTTGTTTTGATTTATTTTGTTTTTGTTTCAAGCTGCCTATCCCTAGAAATTTCTCAGGCAAACTGGGAAAAATGGTTGGCTCAAGGTTTGAAGTTGTTCAGCCCTGAGGAAGAGATAAAGAGAGATCACGAAAATACATTTCAAGAAAATAGGAAAATTGATACAACAATTTTTTGTTCCATTCTGTTTTGGTTTTGTTTTGTGTTATCTTGTTAGGTTGCATTATCTTTATAGTAGATTAGAAATTACTAAAAAACAAACTGAAAGAGTGTTAAGTAAATTGTTAGAGGTTCAGACCATGGAGAAAGACATTTCAGATCAAGTAAAAGAGAAGATCTCTCGAGCTAGTCAGACAGAGGAAGAAAATTTAAAGGAGGAAGAACTATCAGGGAAAAAGTTACAGCAGGAGGCTGCTACTAACGCCTTTCTATCACCAGAGGGCATAAGTGTCAAACCAACAGCTCCACCTATGGGGCCCCCAACCCCCATAGTTGATAGATGGGATCCTGAGACAGGACCTCAAAGATTGGTATGCCCTGTACTTGAGCAGGCAGGAGGGCAGCAAATTCACCGTGCTTTAGATTTCAAAACAGGGAAGCAGTTAAAGGAGGCTGTAACAACTTATGGTCCCCAAGCACCCTTCACTGTAAGCATGGTCGAATCCAT
The DNA here is from genome assembly GCF_052094955.1 of Ictidomys tridecemlineatus. Classification (NCBI taxonomy): domain Eukaryota; kingdom Metazoa; phylum Chordata; class Mammalia; order Rodentia; family Sciuridae; genus Ictidomys; species Ictidomys tridecemlineatus. The sequence goes on along the minus strand of NC_135480.1, from coordinate 181,312,410 downwards.
TACCAACTTGGACATGATGCCAGCAGATTTCACTAGTATGTGTAAAGCTGTGCTAAATGGAGGACAATATTTGTTATGAAAGGTTGCCAATGGGGAATTTTGCATGGAGACGGCTAGGCGATATGCAGCAGCCGGTTATCCTCAGACAAATCTAGATATGTTGTTAGGAAAATGATCTTATGTGGGTCAACTGCAACAAATTACATATATATATATATATCTCCGCCAGATCTTGCTATATACTCACAAATTGCTGCAGATGCAGTTAGGGCATGGAAGACTTTACAAGGACATGGAGATTTACAGGGTCAGTTATCTAAGGTAATACAAGGAGCTAATGAAACCTTACACTGAATTTGTAGATAGGCTTATTCAAACAGCTACCAGAGTTTTGGGGGTTATAGAACAAGCAATGCCATTAATTAAACAGCTAGCCTTTGATCAAGCAAACAAAGGATGCAGGGAGGTCATTAGACCATGGAAACATGAAGATTTAAACACATATTTTAAATTATGTAGAGATATTAATGAACAAGGGCAAGTCTTGGCAGCTGCAGTACAACAGGCTTTAGATGCCAGGCCAAAAACATGCTACAATTGTGATCAAACAGGACATTTTAAAAGGAATTGCCCCATAGGAGGAGGGTTTAAGAAAACTAGGTAGCAAAGGGGTAGAATACCGGGTATTTGCCCACGATGCCATAGAGGGAGACATTGGGCTAATGAATGCCATTCTCAAACCACCATAGAGGGTACTCCATTACCAAAAAATGGACAAAGACCAGGTGTTTACCCATGATATTATGGAGAAAAGCATTGGGCTCCATCGCCAAAAAACGGACAGGGGGGCCCAATGCTCTGGGGCCCATGACCACAAATATACAGGACACTGTAGGAACCCAGCAACACCATCAGGGTAGTGCCCAGGACACACTATCCACTAGATCCCTCATCAGACAAATCAGAGGGAGAACAGGATTGGACATCTGCGCCTCCGCCAGAGCAGTACTAACTCCAGAGATGGGAGTTCAAATCATTCCCACAGGAGTAAAAGGATCTCTTCCCGAAGGAACAGTAGACTTATTATTAGGACGCAGTTCTTCTACTTTAAAAGGACTTATGAAAAGTCCTGGGGTAATTGATCCCGATTATGAAGGTGAAATAGAAAATTATAGCTAGTTCTCCAAAGGGTATATCAGTAATTTCACCAGGAGATAGAATAGCGCAGTTATTAATATTACCCAGCCTGCATGATAAATTTTCCAGTAGTACTATACAAAGAGGTTCCAAGGGATTAGGCTCCACAGGTGTAGATTGAGCTATGCTGTCTTTAAATTTAGATTGTCACCCAATGCTAAAACTAAATATTCAAGGATATGAATTTAATGGGCTACTAGACACAGTTGCAGACCTTAGCATCATATCTTGTCAAGAATGGCCAAAACATTGGCCATTACAGATGTGCAATGGTATTAGATTGGAAGGATCTTGAAGGATGTGAACTTTATGTATTAGATCATCTTCCTATAAATTTATTCGGATGAGATGTCCTAGATCAATTAGGTTTGACATTAACAAATAACATCAATCCAAATGCGCCCACTATTAGGGCTAGACAAGGTTTTAGGAAAGAACAAAGATTAGGAGTACAAGAACAAGGTATAGCAGCACCAATTCAAATAGATCAAGGAATAAAGAGACATGGACTGGGTTTTCAGAAGGGGTCACTGAGATAATAAAAATTACTTGGAAATCAGAAAGACCAGTAGGGTTTCCTCAGTGGACCCTGACTAAAGAAAAGATACAAGCAGCCCATGACCTGGTCAAACAACAATTAGTGGAGGGACATATACAACCTTCAGTATCTCCCCATAATACTCCCATTTTCCCATTTTTGTCATTAAAAAGAAATCTGGTAAATGGAGATTATTGCAAGATTTAAAAGCCATTAATAATGAGATGGTTATTATGGGACCTGCTCAATCAGGGATTCCTGAATTGTCTGCTTTTCAAAAACCTGGTATGTTTTAGCTATAGATATTAAAGATTGTTTTTTTTTTTCAATTCCAATTCATCCTGAGGATAGTCCACATTTTGCATTTACTGTCCCTGCGCTGAATCATGAAGGTCCTGATCAGTTATATGAATGGAAAGTACTCCCTCAATGGATGTCTAACAGCCCAACTATGTGTCAAATTTATGTTAACAAAGCAATCTAGCCACTTAGATATCAAAATCCTGAACTACAAATATTTCACTATATGGATGATGTATTATTAGCACACAAAGATAAAAACACATTGCTAGAATGTTATGCCACACTTATAAATTTATTAAAAAATTATAATCTAGAGATATCAATAGATAAAGTACAATTAAATTTTCCAATTAATTATTTAGGAGTTCTATTATCCTCAACCATGGTCCATCCACCAAAAATTCAAATACGAGTAGATCAACTCAAATCACTTAACGACTTTCAAAAGTTATTAGGAATCATAAATTGGATAAGGCCTTATCTAGGCATACCAACAGGAGAGTTGGGACCTTTATTTGATATCCTAAAAGGTCCACCAGATCCAAATTCACCCCACATGTTAACGCCTGAAGCAAGAAAGGCATTAAAAATTATTGAAACATATATGGAAAATATGTATTTGGATAGAATTGATATGAGTTTGCCTTTATTATTTATTGTAATACCAACAAAAAATATTCCTACAGGAGTATTTTGGCAAGAAGGTCCATTATTGTGGATACATTTATTTTATTCTCCTAACACTATTCTTACTAGGTATCCTGAGGCTGTAGGACAATTAATACTCAAAGGAATAAAAGCAGCAAAGGGAGTGTTTGGAATTTCTCCCAATAAAATTATTACTCCATATACTATGGATCAAATTGATGAGTTAGCTAATGAGTTAAATACTTGGGCAATAATCATGTGTAAATCTAATGTTTCATTTGATAATCACTTACCATCTAATCCTCTGTTGTCTTTTTGGCCTTCGCATCCTGTAGTTTTTCTAAAAATGACAAGAAAAACACCTATCATGAATGCTCCAAATATCATGGGTCAAATAATAGTACAGCACCAGTAGTTACCCCTGATCAAACTTTTACATTTTTAGTACCCAAACAATCAGCTCAAAAGGTAGAGCTTAATGCAGTATTACAAGCTTTTGTGATGTTTAAACATCACAAAATAATTCTGTATTTAATTTATTTTCTGATAGTCAGTATATAGTTAATGCTATAGTATCCCTTGAAGATGCTGGTAGGATTTCCCCTTCTTCTACTGTTTTCTCTTTGTTTTCCACTATACAAAGTCTAATCTGGGACAGAAAAGATCCATTCTTTATATGACATATCAGGGCACATACAGGATTGCCTGGAGCCCTTAGTTTGGGCAATGATTTAGCAGATAAAACTACACATGGCATACATATTTTTTCTACACTAGAAGAAGCTACAAATTTTCATAAAAGGTTCCATGTCAATGCTAATACTTTACAAAAGCATTTTAAAATAACTAAGGAACAAGCTAGACAAATAATAAAACAATGTCAAAATTGTGTGACCTTTTTAACCACAAATTAATCTTGGAGTCAATCCTAGAGGACTGATACCTAACCATATTTGGCAGATGGACATCACACACTTGCCAGAATTTGGAAAATTAAAATATTTGCATGTTACAGTTGATACTTCTTCTGGATTTTTGATGGGCTCCCTTCATGCCGGAGAAAAAACTAAAGATATTATAGCTCATTGCTTACAAAATTTTGCCACTGTGGGCGTTCCAAAACAGTTAAAAACAGATAATGGTGGGGAGATGCTGAGAGCCACAGCTGAGTCAGAATGGCCTCTGGCATTTTACCAGAAATATAGTTGAGAGGCGAGCCATTAAGATAATGTTGGATTGAAACAGGTTGTGTATTCAATTGTATATTAGACCTTTACTGTCTGGTAATAGGATAGCTCTTGCTGCCTGGGGCACCCACTACTTTGGAGTTCCCCTTGAGTTCTCGTGGGGTTCCAAGAGTGAGTGTGCGCTCAGCCTGGGGGAGGGAGTTCCGGTTGGTGTGTGGTGTGTCCCAGAGAAGGCCACGTGGGTGGCATTCACAGGACCTGGAAATAAAGTTTGTTCCTGCTTGAGTGGCTCATGATTTGTGCCCAGCTAGACTGCGGCAGAAGTCATGAAAACTAAAGGAAAATCAAGTTCTCTAATTGTCCTTCCCCCATGTCAGGTACAGCACTGTAAAGTAGTTTCCCTGGATGCAGGTCTTTCTTACAGAAAACTGGAGAAGAATCTGGGTGTATTCAGTATTATTATTCCTCTTCTGCCTCTGCCCTAGTAGGAGTGAATTTTTCTTTGATCTTCAGAACCTGGTGAAAGTCCTGGAGATAAAACCCTCATGGGGTTTGGGGACCTCATTAAGATCCAGGTGCCAGGAGTTTTGAATTCTAGAGCTAGTCCATACTCAGCTCCTGGCATTTTACTAATTCCCATTTAGGTATTCTTAGCCGATTCTGTCTGTGTCTGGTGGCTTCCACTAGAGGGAAACAGATTTTTGCCAGTAAATCTCATGGTCACTGATCTCTTAAGTTTTTTTGACTGGTTATTTGTCATGTGTATTCAGTTATCTAAAAGATATAAGAAAAGTCATCTTTTTCATTTTATTCTGTTCTTTTTAAAGATCATGAGTGATGACTTCCAAGTTCTATGTGTGTTGAAACTGCAACTGTAAGTATTAATTTCAGTTTGTTTTTTAAAATTATTTAGTCAATTCTTAATAATTTATTTTCCTCCATCTTTTGTTAATAATAGAATTAATTAGGACTGTTTATTTTCTTTAAACAAATTTTCAACAATGTGTCTTAGAATCTGATAGGACACAATTTTGTTATTATTATTGTGGAGAGGCTTATATGCAGTTTCTAATGAAATCTTTCATTGACTTAGATATTTAATGCTTAGGTATTTGTTTTTGTTTTTATTTGGCAATAGATATTTATCTCATTAAATATGCATGCAATTATTCTAAATTTTATTTTACATTAATGAATCACATTATTTTCTCCAAAGACTATTTATAATTAATATAGAAATAGATTAAAGTACACAAGAGGTTGTGGGTATGTAAATATTATGCCTTTTATAAAAGGGACTTTGACCATCCAAAGATTCTGAAACCAAACCCCTACAGAGACCAAGGGGATGACTGTATTTCCTAAATGTGTTAAAATCTTTCTGGGAATTATATTTTAGTTGTCTACTTTAAATTAAACAGTTTTCTTAATATCACATCTATGGTAGGTTGTATATTATACAGAAAATCCTCAAATTTAGGTTTTACACTTCCAAATATAACTAGTTCACTCAAATTTTTATACTTTGAAATAAGAATGGGGCTTTTAATTTGAAAAGAATGCTTTAGAAATTTCTTATGTATCAGAACAATAAGATTAAGAGCATATCTTTCTAAATCTATGCTTTGGAAGAGCCTACAATTATTCAAATAAGTAAGATTTTTGCCAGGCATTGTGGCACATGCTTGTAATCCCAGTGGCCCGGGAGGCTGAGACAGAAGGATTGTGAGTTCAAAACCAGCCTCAGCAATGGCAAGGTGCTAAGCAACTCAGTGAAACTCTGTCTCTAAATAAAATACCAAAATAGGGCTGGGGATGTGGCTAAGCTGTTGAGCACCCCTGAGTTCAATCCCCAGTACCAAATAAATAAATAAATAAATAAATAAATAAATAAATAAATAAGATTTTCAATGTTAGCATGTCCAATGTTCCTAGATCAGTGTAGTAGTTTCCTCTTTACACATCATCAAAGAGGCTTCCACCTACACTAGAACCCTTCTTACCTTGCAACAGGTCCCGTCCTTCCTGAGTTACACAGCACATTCTGATACCTAAATTCTTTATTCTTTGTGTTGAAATCCTATAAATCAATAATAATAATAATAATAATAATAATAATAATAATAATTCAATAAAAACAGACACATTAATCATATAGATATTTCGTAAAGAAGATACATGGATGACTATTAAGCTCAGGAATAGTTGTCAAGTGTCTTTAGCCAATAAGGAAGTGCTAATTAAAACCACATCAAAATAGTAATACACACTGTTGAGTATAGCTAAATTTAAAAAGGCAATACCAAATATTAATCAGGATGAGGAGCAATTAGAACTCTCATACATTACTACTGGGAATGTCCAATGATACAAATTTGGAAAATGATCTTGAAAATCCCTTACAATATTAAATAAAAACCTACTCTATAATTTACTGATGCTAACCCTAGGTATTTACCAAAAGAAAAATGAAAGCATACAAACACATTATACAAGACTGTTAATAGAAGCTTTATTCTTAGTAAAAAAAAAAAAAGCACAAAAACTCTATCTTTAGGTGCATGATTAAACAAATTTATCCATATTCATATAGTGATATACTTCTGAGCAACCTTCAAGGAATGAACTACTGATATAAGAACATGGCTGTTTCTCATAAATGCGTTATGTGAAACAAGCTATACACAAACAGTTACACATTTTATTATTCCCCTTATTCAATGTTCAAAGGCAGACAAAATTCATCTATGATAATAGAACTTAGGATAATGGTTGTTTACAGCCTCATGAGGATTTACTGGAAGAGAGCCTAAGAATGGTACAGGTGATAACTAGGCTGCAAATCTCGATGGGGTGTTGATTATACAGGTGTTTATTAAAACTTACTAAATCTTATACTTGGCATCTTTGAAATGTAGTCTTCAACATAACTTAAAACTAAAACACCATTAAGGGATTGATAGTAATGCAAATTCATTCACCACTCCATAAGCCACAGATACAGGGGTGATCACTTACCATTATACCACCTGGTGACCTCATAGTCATCCTAGCTTGTGTAAATGCACTCTATGCTACCCACACAATGACAAAATCATCTAAGAACACAATTCTCAGACCTTATCCCCACCATTAAGCAACATATAACTATCTATCACAAATAAAAATAAATTAATATATACAAATTGACTCAATCAAAATATGAAGAATTATCTACTTGAAGAAACTTAGGTACTTTTACTTGTAAGAGCAAAGGAGAAAGGAATCTCCACTCTGTAGTAACAAGACCACCACACACTCATTCCAAAAATTATCATCTTTCAACTTAAGTAGTGCCGAGGATTTTTATATCAACTTTTTATCAGTCTTCATATTTTTGTCCATATTATCCCAACTTGGAGATGAATGATATACATCTATGGTGGCTGGAAAATAGGAGTTGATACTAATATGAATGTTTTGAAGTCTGAACAAAGGTCATTATTTCTAATTTCCCACACAGCTCAAATATAACAACAAGCCTGTGTCCATTCAACACCTGCTAAAATTGTGTCAAATTGCATATTCAATTCCTTCTATGAGCAGGAATTACAAATAATACAGATGAAACATAGGTTTGATTTAAGAAAAACAAAACAATCTCACTTAATACTACATAAAGAAATTTGGGATGTATTTCTGAATTATCCTGAAATACTGCTTTATAAACTGTTTTTCATCAAGAGAATGATTTCTGATGCTGGGGTATTTATAGAGTCAAGAGAAAATATAAATGGATTAACTGTAAGTGAAAAAAGGATCTACATGAAGTAAAATTAGGGAAAACAGATTGGAAACATTACTTAAATGAGTTTGCTTTTCTAGGTTCAAGAATAAATTACGTATCTTCAAAAAAAAAAGGTCTTCACATTTCTACTGTATTTTATTTGATGATATGAAGGTTTTTATCTTCCTTCTCTTTTTCCTTCTCCTCCTTCAGTAGGACAAGTATATTTTATCATATTTATTTAAAATTTTATTTTTTTTCTAGAATGATTTAAGATATAATAAAGGAGATAAAATTGGTAAAGACAAATGGAGCTACAAATATGAATTCACTCCTATCATTGGACAAGATAAAAGTGAAGAAACTGCTGCTTTCCTGTATGAGCAGTCTGCAGACACCTAGCTACCAGCATACAGTAAGATATAGCCAGAATGTACGGAATCCATTTAAATATCTTACACATCAGTGCTACAGGAGTATACTTTTATGTGCATTTATGAATGTCAAAGTCAATTCCACTATATGTATAACTATAATGCACTAATAAATGTTTTTAAATGGAACAAGATACTTTTACCTTGATGAAGAAAAAGAATTAAAAACATTAGAAATAAAAATTGTTGAGGATTCCCTCTTTTTATAGAGTGAAATTTAAATCTTTTGACAGTAGGTTTGGACTTTAATTGCTTTGGAGATGCTTTGATCTTTGTTCATCAAGACAGGAGAAAAGAGGATAGTTAAGTACTTTTCAAAAATGAATTGTGCTTCTTGTGTTACAACTCTTGAGAGTGTAAAGATGATCTCCAGAACCACTAAAAAGTGGGCAAAACACTTTATTTCAATGACTAATATTTTTTCCTGTATTATTATTCTTAAGATTAATCACTTGTCTATTTTTAAGCACATAGAGATATTTAAAGAGAAAACTTGCATAAAATCCATAGACTAAAATAGTCTGAGTACACAGAATTCATTTCCAATAATGTCCCTTTACCTTCAGTTATTCTAGAAGTGCATCAATTATAATCTCTTATCTTTTGGGTAGTAGGAGTGCTGTACAGTTAATGACCTAGTTATATTTTAAAATCACGTCTGATTTTTTCTTCTATTATTCCAAACTCAAAATTAAAACCTTTCCTTAGGGAAAGCAAATTTCCTTAAGAAAACAGAATGAGACATGATGTATTTCAGAACTATATCCCCCAAACAAAATATAAATAACATTTGATTCAAAAAAGCATTCAGATTATATATTAAGTACAATTTATTATAAATTATTTATAGTAATATTTCTATACAATTATATACTAATGAAACTTGAACTATGTAAGTAATTTCAGGAAGCTAAGGAGATATCTAAAACATTTTTTAAAATCTTGTCCTTCTTTTATATGTCTCTCATTCTAATTTTCCTCTCAATACACATGAAATCTTATTTTTCTATGGGTACACATATTTTATTTATGTTCCCATAATACCCAGAGGACACAGTAGAGTATAATTTCTGGAAGATTTGATAAAAGTGCTATTTACAAATATCTGATCACAAAGAAATCATGTTGGATATTTTTGTACCCAAAAGTCACTAACAGCAGGATTTCATTAATACCTCTGGTTCTGAAATGATGAAGCTAAGGATACTAGGTATTTGGCAAATTAAAACAAGACACATTATTACATTGTAAAGACAAAAATGGCTGCAAGGAGAGTCATCTGACAAAAGACAAAATCTTTCTTCATACTATAGCAGATCCAAAGGGAAGATGCTAGGGTAATCAATGTCTTAAATTAAATCTCTGAGCACACCCACTTCGTGCCCAGAGGCTGAATCTATCAAGAAAAGCAAGGACAAGGAAAGCCTGATGTAGTCCATCAGTTTGAGTCTCTCAGGGCACAAGGCAGGAAGTAGAAACTTAAAGAGCAAATCTTGAGAGGCAAATAGAAGATATCCAGGAGGTGCCAATATATTTATATCATTAAGTGTATTTCTTTCTGAAATTTTTGACCAAAAAGATCAAATGCCCTGTAACTCTGAAAAAGTAAAAGAAGGACTATTACTATTATTCATAATTATAGGCCAAGCACAATATGTTAGATGCTTTAAAAATGACACAAGTAATATTAATCACATTTCTCTTAGAGAAATAAGTTAGAAAATAGGAAAAGCTCTAAGTAAGCCTTGAAGAGTCCCTGCTTTTTTTTCTTGGTTCAAATTTGATCATTGTTTTGAGGGTATATCTTGACATTTCTAATGTTTGTGTCTTTGTGTGATATGAATAATATGTAATCATGTGTTTTAGAACATAACATACTATATATTATTTATATATATATATATATATATATATATATATATATATATATATATATACATACATACACACACACAGTTGCACCTCCCAGAAATTTTTGCTCAATGATGGAATGCAGAAACAGAGTCTTCATAAGATTATATAACCTAGTGACACTGGAGCCATCTTCGTTTATGGAAGGATGCACAGAATGTTACACTCGCACAATGATAACACTACCTAAAGCTGCAATTCTCAGAATGTATCCCTCTCCATCCTTAGGTAATTCATGCAGGTACTTAGTTACTTACATATGTGGGCTCTGCATGCTGTTCTTCTTTATATTGTGGAATTCTATCACTCATTGTAAATGTACCAATCATGATTTTTCCAGACTAAGACTATATTACCCTGTGTGGGACCAGTAATGTATTCATTTATTTAATTTTATTTTTAAATTTTTAAAATTTTATTTTTCTCATTAGTTATATATGACAGCAGAATGCAATTTAATTCATATTACACAAATAGAAAACATTTTTTTTCTATTTCTTTGTGAACACAAATAGACTTACACCATTTGTGTTTTCATACATGTACTCAGGGTCACGATGTCCATCTCACTCATCTTTCCTACTACCATACCCCCCTTCCCCTCCCTCCCCTTTGCACTGTCTAAAGTTCGTCTGTTCCTCCCATGCTCCCTGCCCATCCTGATTATGAATCAGCATCCTACATCAGAGAAAACATTCCCTCTTTTTTTTGGGGGGGGGATTAGCTAACTTCACTTAGCATGATATTCTCCAACTCCATCCATTTACCTGAAAATGCCATGATTTTATTCTATTTTTAATGATGAGTAATATTCTATTGTGTATATATACCATGTTTTCTTTATCCATTCATCTACTGAAGGGTATCTAGGTTGGAGCCACGATTTAGATATTGTGAATGGTGCTGCTATAAACATTGATGTGGCTGTGTCCCTATTGAATGATCTTTTTAAGTCCTTTGAGTATAGGCCAAGGAGAGGGATAGCTGGGTCAAATGGTGGTTCCATTCCCAATTTTCCAAAGAATCTCCATCCTGCTTTCCAGATTGGTTGCACCAATTTACAGTTCCACCAGCAATGTAAGAGTGTGCCCTTTTCCCCACATCTTTGCCAATGCTTACTATTGTTTGTATTCTTAATAACTCCTATTCTGAGGGGAGCGAGATGAAATCTTAGAGTAGTTTTTATTTGCATTTTCTAACTGCTAGAGATGTTGAATATTTTTTCACTTATTTGTTGATTGATTGCATATCATCTTCTGAGAAGTGTCTTTGGGTTATTTGCCTTTTTGGTGTTAAGTTTTTTGAGTTCTCTATCCTACAGATTAGTGCTCTATCTGATTTACCTGTGGTAAAAATTTGTTCCAATTCTGTAGGCTTTCTATTCACTTCATTTATTTTTTTTTCTTAGAAGAAGCTTTTGAGTTTGAATCCTTCTCACGTATTGATTCTTGATTTTATTTTTTGCGCTACACGAGTCTTATTAAGGAAGTCGGGGCCTAATCTGACATAATGGAGATTTGGGCATACTTTTTCTTCTTTTAGGTGCAGGGTGTCTGGTTTAATTCCTAGATCTTTAATCCAATTTGAGTTTTGTGCATGGTAAGAGATAGGAGTTCAATTTCATTTTGCTGCATATGGATTTCCAGTTCTCCAAGCACAACTTGTTGAAGAGGCTATCTTTTCTCCAATGTATGTTTTTGGCTCCTTTTTCTACTATAAGGAAACTGTAATTATGTGAGTTTGTCTCTGTATCCTCTATTCTGTACCACTGGTTTACATGTCTATTTTGGTGCCAATACCATGTTGTTTTTGTTACTATAGCTCTGTAGTATAGTTTAAGGTCTGATATAGTGATGCAACCTGCTTCACTCTTCTTGCTGAGGATTGCTTTAGCTATTCTGGGTCTCTTATTTTTCCAGATGAATTTCATAACTGGATTTTCTATTTCTATGAGGAATGTCATTGGGATTTATATTGAAACTGCATTAAATCTGTATAGTGCTTTTGGAAGTATGGTCATTTTAACAATATTAATTCTGCCTATTCAAGAACAAGGAAGATCTTTCCATCTTCTAAGGTCTTCTTTAATTTCATTCTTTAGCATTCTGTATTTTTTGTTGTAGAGGTCTTTCACCTCTTTCATAAAGTTGATTCCCAAGTATTTTAATTTTTTTGGAGGCTATTATAAATGGGGTAGTTTTCCTTATTTGTATTTCAGAGGAATACATATATACATTTCTGATATACAGAAATGCATTTGATTTATGGGTGTTGATTTTATATCCTGCTACCTTACCAAATTCATGCACTAGTTCTAGAAGTTTTCTGGTGGAATATTTTTGGGTCTTCCAAGTATAAAATCATATCATTGGCAAATAATGATAATTTGAGTTCTTCTTTTCCTATCTGCATACTTTTAATTTCTTTCATCTAATTGCTCTGGTTAGTGTTTTAAGAACTATGTTAAATAGAAGTGGTGAAAGAAGGCATCCCTGTCTTGTTCCAGTTTTTAGATGGAATGCTTTCAATTTTTCTCCATTTAGAATAATGTTGGCCTGGGGCTTATTAGCAAAGATAGCTTTTACAATGTTGAGATAAGTACTTGTTATCTCTAGTTTTTCTAGTGTTTTGAACATGAGGAGGTGCTGTATTTTGTTGAATGCTGTTTCTGCATCATCTATTGAGATGATCATATCATTCTTTAAGTCTATTGATGTGATGAATTATATTTATTGATTTCTGTATGTTAAATCAAACTTGTATTCCTTGGATGACCCCCACTTAATCATGGTGCACTCTTTTTGATAGGTTTTTGTATTTGATTTGCCAGAATTTTATTGAGAATTTTTACATCTATGTTAATTGGAGATATTGGTCTGAAGTTTTCTGTCTTTGATGTGTCTTTGCCTGGTTTTGGAATCAGGATGATATTGGCCTCAGAATGAGTTTGAAAGTGTTCCTTCTTTTTTTTCTATTTCATGAAATAATTTGAGGAACACTGATATTAGTTCTTCTTTAAAGGTCTTGTAGAATTCAGCTGTGTATCCATCTCGTCCTGGACTATTTTTGGTTGGTAAGCTTATGATGGTGTCTTCTATTTCATTGCTTGAAATTGCTCTGTTTAAATCTTGTATAACATCCTGGATCAGTTTGGGAAAATCATGTGACTTTAGAAATTTGTCAATGCATTTGGTATTTACTACTTCATTGGAGTACAAATTTTCAAAATAATTTCTAATTATCTTCTCTATTCCTGTAGTGTCTGTCATTATATTTCCTTTTTCATCACAGATGTTAGTATTTTCACTTTTTTTCTGTCCTTCTCTTCATAAGCATGGGTAAAGTTTTATCAACTTTATTTATCTTTTCAAAAACTAACCTTTGTTTTTATCAATTTTTTCAATTTATTTTTGTTTCAATTTCATTGATTTCAGCTCTGATTTTATTATTTCCTGTCTTCTACTGCTTTTGGTGTTGATTTTTCTTCTATTTCTAGGGCTTTGAGATGTAATATTAAGTCATTTATTGGTTGATTTTTTTCTTCTTTTAAGAATGAACTCTATGCAATGAACTTTCCTCTTAGTATTTCCTTCATAGTGTCCCAGAGATTTTGATGTTTTATCTGTGTTCTCATTCACCTCTAAAAATGTTTTAATCTCCTCCTTGATGTCTTTTGCAACCCATTGTTCATTCAGTAGCATATTATTTAGTTTCCAGGTGTTGGAGTAGCTTTTATTTCTTACTTTATCGTTGATTTCTAATTTCATTCCATTATGATCTGATAGAATGCAGGATAGTATCTCTACTTTTTAAATATTTGCTAAGAGTTGCTTTGTGGCATAATATATGGTCTGTTTTTGAGGCAGACCCATTTGCTGCTGAAAAGAGAGTATATTCGCTCGTTGAAGGATGAAATATTCTATATATGTCAGTTAAGTCAAAGCTATTGATTGTGTTATTGAGTTCTATGGTTTCTTTGTTCAGCTTTTGTTTGGAAGATCTCTCCAGTGGTGAAAGAGGTGTGTTAACATCACCCAATAATTTTGAGTTGTGGTCTATTTGACTCTTGATCCTGAGAAGAGTTTGTTTGATGAAGGTAGATGCTCCATTGTTTGGGGCATATATATTTATAATTTTTTTTTGTCTTGCTGATGTATGGTTCCCTTGAGCAGTATAAAATATCCTTATTTATCCCTTTGACTTTATCCCTTTATCACTTTTAACTTTGGCTTGAATCTCCTTTATTTGATATGAAAATGGAAACCCCTGCTTGCCTCAGCAGTCCATGTGAGTGGTATGTTTTTCCCCAACCTTTCCTCTCCAGTCTGTGGATGTCTTTTCCTATGAGATGAGTCTCTTGGAGGAAGCATATTGTTGGCTCTTTTTTTTTTTAAGTCTTTTTATTGGTGAAGTTAGACCATTAACATTCAGGATTATTATTGAGACATGATTTGTATTCCCAGCAATTCTTATTTATTTTTGATATTAAACTGACTTGGCTTCTCCTTTGATTAGTCTTTCCTTGAGAGTAATACCTCCCTCTGCTGATTTTTATTGTTGTTTTTCATTTCTTCCTTGTGGAATATTTTGCTGAGGATGTTCTGTAGTGTTGACTTTCTAGCTGTGAATTCTTTTGTTTACCATGGAAGGTTTTTATTTCATCATTAAATCTAAAGCTTATTTTTCATGGATATAAGGTTTTTTAGTTGACATCTATTTTCTTTCAGAGCTTGTTATATGCTGTTCCAGGATCTTCTAACTTTCAAGATCTAGGTTAAAAAAAATCTGCAGATATCCTAATTGTTTTCCCCCTATATGTAATCTGATTCCTTTATATCATGGCATTTAATATTCTCTCCTTATTCTGTATGATAGGCATTTTCATTATAATGTAACTCTTTGTAAATCTGTTGTGATTTTGTACATTTGGTATCCTTTAAGCCTCTTGTATTTGGTTTTTTAATTCATTCTTCATGTTTGGAAAATTTTCTGCTATTATTTCATTGAATAGATTGCTTATTCCTTTGGTTTGGAAATTTATGCCTTCCTTTATCCCAATATCTCTTAAATTGGGTCTTTTTTATGTTACCCCATATTTCTTGAATGTTCTGCTCATGGTTTCTTACCATCTTCACTGTCTGATGTATATTCTTTTCAAGACTATATATTTTGTCTTCATTGTTTGAAGTTCTGTCTTCCAAGTGGTCTAATCTGTAGGTGATGCTTTCAATTGAGCTTTTAATTTGTTTTATTGTTTCTTTCATTTGAAGGAGTTCTTTTAAAAAAAAAAAAAAAACCTCCATCTCCTTATTGAAGTAATCTTTTGTCTCCTGTATTTGCTTATGTAGTTCTTTATTGAAATGATCTTCTGCTGCCTGAATTTGTTCTGTTATTTCATCTTTTAATTCACAGAACATTTTAATATGTACATCCTGAACTCCTTGTCTGTCATTTCTTCTGTTGTGCTAGTCATGGATTCTAATAATGTAGTTGTGATTCGTTTGGGGCACATCCCCACCCCTTCTTTTTCTGTGCTGTTCTTGTGTGCTTTTTTCTAGCCCTGAGGATCTGCGGCATTACTGCTTTTTACACTTCAGGCTTATAGTGCCCCTGCAAGGTTTCAATATCTCTCCTGCCCAGCTGGTGTTCCAAGCTGGAAGTCACCACAATTAAAGATGGCCACTACAGTGTCCCAAGATGGAGGAGGCTGCTTTCAGTGATGGAGTGTCAGGTCGAGTGTGTGTGTGTGTGTGTGTGTGTGTGTGTGTGTGTGTGAGGGGGGGGACATGTTCAGGCAGTGGCATTGGGCACTGTGTTCAAATATGTAGGTAGGACCCAGTGAGGGCTCCTTAGGCCTTGGTGGAGCTGTCCTGAGACTGCCTGTTTTCCATGAGTGTCCAATGTCTTTATTTATATATACATCTATTATGGTTTTGGCCTAGAATATGCCCAAAGTATCACATGTGGAGATGGGACTTCTGGCAATGAATGGATCAAGAGGGCTTTGGCCTCATCATCAATATTAGATGAGTGGACTATTAGGAAGTGAGACCTAGTTGGAGGAAGTGGATCACTGGAGGCATGCCCTAACAGGTTTTTCTACTCCACTCCTCCTCCCTGTGGCTCTCTGTTTTCCTGCTGCTAGAAGCTCAACAGCCATCCTCTGCTATAACCTTCTGGCATGATGTTTCTGCTATGGCGCCAGCTAACAATGGAGTGAAACTTCTGAAACTCTGAGCCAAAATAAATGTTTTCTGTACTAATCTGTTCTTGTCAGGAGTTTTGGTCACCATGATGAAAATCTAACACAATACTTGAGGCACTTATGTTGGTCACTGCCATGTAGATTATTTTTATTCCAGTGCAGAACATACTCTTGGAAGGCAAGGCCACAGATGTAACCTCATAAGCAAGAAAATCTGGTGTGCAAATCACCAGCTTTTATACATCTGCAAGGGATAGATAAATATCTTACTCATTATGATAAATAAATTTATTTCAGGAAATCATAAAGAATGAAAGTTTTTGTCCAAATTTAATAGAAGAGTAAATTGGGATTCAGTTGCTAATTTCTAGAGAATATACTGTCAGCACATGATAGGGCAGCATTATAATCCAGCTAATCTGATTTAGATACTGCTGTAGTATACTACTATATTATATCATATTCTAGAAAAAATACAAATAAGTTCAATAAACAGAATGAAAGTGTGAGAGAAAAGAAAATCCAATCTATCTAATATTTATAGGAGGTTGCACTGTTTGAGATATGGTGGCTTCAGAAATATACCCCTTCTTAAAAACTCAAGATTTGTTTCATAAATTTGTGCTCTCTGTAGTCATTTGAGATCAGTTATTTTCTTAGTACATAGCAACCTACTTTTTCCTCTCATCATTTGCAACAAGAGATGAGAATATAGGCCCTTAAAATAACCTCAACTTGTTTAGAAGTTTTTTTATGTTAAGGAGAAATAATGCTCTACTTTAAAAAGTAAGTGTAAGTCCCCCCCTGCTAGCTATTGGTTTCAGTGCACACTCTTGATGGGAATACCTTACTGTCTCTTCCATGGGATAGATGGAAGAGGAGGCAGAGTTCTTCCAGAGCTCTGCAATGGATTGAGATTGAGATTGCTCACCCTAAAGTCTTATTCTTTTTTTCCTAGTGTCTCCATTTCTTCTGTCATTTATCAGATACTGTAAGCCCTACCCTGTCCTAAGCAATGACAACAAGTTAAACTTTTCAGGAATTGAATTCAGTTTGTTATTGGTGAGACTAAGAGTGTATGTCGACAATGAGAAAAGGTGAATTTGAACATGTAGGGAATGAAAAAGGTTCATAAATTTTGAAAGTCTTGGTATTGCATTGAGATTCATTCTGAAGACAAGGGGAAAACCATATTCTTAACTAATTAGCTAATATAAACCTATTCACATTTTAGAAAGATCAACCCAGCTGCAGTGAATTGAAAAGGGGGAAATAATTGCAACAGGCAGAATTTGGAAGTTGATAAAATAATTGAAGTATGAGATGACATAAGGTGAGAGCAGTGCTGGTGAAAGGGATGTGCATGACGGGTCTGAGTGAGGCCAGGTGACATTAGAATATGAAAGTGCAACACTTAGGAAAAGGATTGGGCTTTTCTGCAGCATTTTTCAAGTGGCATTAACTCAACTGCTCTACTAATTAGATTAGTTTTTCTCTTTATCATATAAAAATATTAACTATGAATACTTGATTCAGAGACCCTATGTTATTTATTCTTTATTATAATTTACTTAAATTTAATGCTTCATTTGACATTATTTTGTATTCTCTCCTTAAATACAATCCCTGAAGTCAAGGACCATCCAAATCCCAATGAATGCTTAATCCTTACATGTTCTGTGCTCCCCAAATATCTTGTGCTTATAGCTTTATTATGGTTTGAATCGTACTGCACAATAATTTACTTTCCTATTATCTTCAGCAAAAGAATTATTCTTTTTACTAACATTTCACTAAGATTCAGTGGGGCATATCCTTATCTTAATCTGAACTTTGAAATCACACAACCATGGTTTGAATATTTGCTCACTGATTAAATTTCAAATGTCTTGTCCAATTTTAAATGAGATAACAATGCTCCACATATGTTGCGGATGAAGTAAAATAATGTACATTAACATCTAAGTATATTTGCAGGTACAACCAAATGCCCAATACATACCTATGCACTTCATATGCATGAACTAATTTAATCCTTACAGAAAAGTGTAGACATCACTTTTGTTTTTATTGCAGTGCTGGGTATTGAACCCAGGCCTCATGCATATTAGGCAAGCACTTTACTGCTGAGCTACATATCCATCCCATTTCTATGTTTTACACCAATGTTGTATATGAGAAAAGTGAGACAAAGATTGATTACATAATTTGCCCAACATTTGCATTGTCTGTTACTGGATGAGCAAAGATTAGAATTATGCCATTTATTGCCTCTGCAGATGGAAGAACAAATGAATCCCTTTCCTCATTTCCTCCCATAGCTTCTAAGAATTAAAATCTTTCTATAAAAAAACAACAAAAAGTATTGATATATTTATGAAGAAATACATTGAAGAAAGTGCCTACTTTCATTAATAAAGTATCATTTTGCAAAGCTCTCTGCCTGGTACGTGGTTAAGACTAATGAACTATTGAATAAATGAGTGTCTGTTTAAAATTCATACATTCAGTTAATTCCTTTTTAATAGTTGTGAGGATCACTGTCATAAACAATAGCAGCAACAACAAAATCAAACCATCTGTCAAAAGGATGTGATTAAGCATTATAGACTGAGACTAGCAAGAGGATTGGGAAAATGGTGAAAATGTAATAAAAGAAATATTGCAACAAATTTACCTCTCCTGCCCCTGTGATTATCCATCTAATTTCCAGATCTGCCATTTGTATCCAGGTGCAATAAAATACTCCCATTCTTTAATACTCGAGCAAATCATTCAACATCACTCGCCTTCTTTGGAAGAAAATAAGGTGTAAATATTTATCAAACTTTTATACAACTATGACTTTTCACCAATAGTAAGCACATGAGTTATTGCTTATTATAAAAACTTCAATTTTCTTTACATAAACATGGGTTTTCCAATAATGGCAGCTGATTGGGGAACTTTTTATTATTTTAGAGCCAAGAAAGCAAGGGTGATGAGTTTTATCTATTCTCTCCTTTTTATGGGTTCAATTAAGATGATTAACAGAATATATGTCTGAGCACACTTTCAAACTTTGTGAGCATTAGGCACTGACAGGTCGCAGATTTCCAACTTATTAGAAATCAGCATTCAGAGCAGGAATATCCTAAGCCTCTAAGAGACACAGACAGAAAATAATGTTCAGTGCATGCCACTTAGACATAAAGGGGATCACATCATGCACTTATTACATTGATCTTTCCAAGATCAATACGGATCCCTTTTTTGCTACTGTTTTTGTTCAGAAAAAGTTAAAACAATGTTAATATTTTCACTTTAGATTCCAGAATTTATATTTACCTTGAATCTGGACAAACAGCTCAATTTCTGTTTTCAACAAATATTCATTATCAGATTTCCCCAAACTAGAATTTGAGGTCAAATAGTGTTTTCAATTTAGTTATTGACATTCCCTACTATCATGAACACAAAGGAAAAACAGTTTCTTCCCCTTCCCGTTTGTACCTAGGTTCACTGCAGAGAACATGCAAATAGTGCCGTTTCAATTCATAATCAATCTCACCTGAACAGCTATTTAGTCGAATTGATGCTCTGAAATTGGAATTGTACAAAATACTAGTGATTTCTGACTTGAATTAAAATTGACTGAGCAATACCAAATGACCAAGCATTTTAAAAAACTGCTAAACATGAGAATTTGGACTAATCAAAGCTGCTTTATCATGGGTTCCCTATCAAATAAACAAACAAGTTAGTGTGAAGAATATTTAAAGACACAAGAGAGTGTACATAGCTGGCTACTCACTGTCTCTTTCCTCATGGAATTAAGTTGTACACTTGATTGTCATTGTAGTCCTTTCATGTTGATACCTTCATAGATCAGATCAAGGAGGCTTAGAAATGTGTGCTGGCTGCCTTTTACTACATTAGACCAGAAAGTACTGTATCAATGCTCAACTTTAACCAGTGCTATATAAACCAATTTCTTGCAGCATCAAAAGAATATTCCTATGTTCCATTTATTTCATATAATTGAATCCAGAGCAAACGTAAAAATAGCCAGCACTGTGCCAGTGGTCTACAATTTGTTCATTATATATATATATATATATATATATATATATATATATATATATATATTAAGATATTCTTCACTAAACTTAGGCAAATGATTCTGGGGTCAAGGAACTCAAGTAAATTTTCAGTAAGAAAAATTTTAAAAGAAAGGTGTGATTTCACAATGAGGTGTGAAGGAATGTGCACAGTCAGAAGGTGGCTCTGCTCCTGGAACACCCTGCATTTGGGACAAGCTAATAAAGACTGTTGTCATGGGTTTTTCTATAACATACAGCCTACTCTATATTCCCTATTGGATTATTAGAAATGGTGTATATCATCACTAGCTTAAGTGAAACACTTTGTAAATTTCAAAATGTGTGATTTTGAAAACAGTGATAACAAATGCTTCAGTTCCAGATATACATATCATAACTTCCTGGAAGATACTGAAAAGGGAACTCAAGGAGATTCTCAGATTTGGCCAACTTCATCAATGGTCTTTGCAGTATTCTTTCTTTACCTTTCCACATGATTCCTAAATTAATAATCTTTTGTCAAAGATAAACTACTTGTATTTATGTGGAATTTATTTCTGGACTCTTCATTTTGATTCATTAAACTATTGTCCTGTTCTCTCACCAATACCATGCTGGCAAAATTACTGTAGATTATATTAAGAATTGAAGTTGGGTAGGGCCAATCATTCATCTTTATCTATTAATATTTTGCTGGCTTTTCTTTTACCTTTTCATATAAACTGGAGAATCACTTTGTCAATATATATAAGGTATATTGTTGGGATCACAATGAGATCTGTTTAAGACTTAAAAGGTCAGGTATCTTTACAAATATTCCAATGTACTTGAGAAGATCTACTTTGATATTATTGAATGAAGTCTTTTTTTTCCTTTTTTTTCTACCAGGGATTGAACCCAGGGGCACTTATCCATTGAACAATATCCACACCCTTTTTTGATTTTCTATTTTTAATGTTGAGACAGGGTCTTGCTAAGTTGCTCAGGGCCTCACTATTGCTGAGGTTGGCTTTGAACTTTTGATCCTCCTACCTCAGCCTCCTGACCCACTGGATTATAGGCCTGCACCACTGTGCCTGGCTTGGATGAAGTCTAACTGTCTATTAGAACAAGCTGATCAAAAGGATAGTTTAAGCCTTCTGGGTTTTATGTCTCCATCTGAAAACTACTGATAGAAGAATATGGAAGTTTCCAACTACAATTCTATATTTGTCTAGTCCTCCTTGCAGTTCTTTCAATCATTTCCTCAAGCATTTTGATGTTCTGCTTTTAGATAGATACATATTAAGACTGTTTTGTGTTTTTGAAGAATTATCCTCTTTATCATATCATATACTTCTTTGTTCCTAATAATTTTCATGTTCTGAAGTCTACTTTGTCTGAAATTAATAATTGTAACTCAGGATCCTTTGTATTACTGTTAACATGATGTATCCTATTCCACGTCTATAAAGTTAATATATTTCATGTTGATAACATAAATTTAAGTTTATTCCTTTACATTTTAAAAACTTATTTATTTATTTTTAAATTGACACAAAAATCTGTTAACATTTATGAGGCACAGTGTGATATTTCAATAATATCAACAAATGTTCATATCTACTCAAACATTTATCATTTCTTTTTTATTTCTGCTGTTTGTATCCACAATAACATATTATAATTTAATTCATATATTATGCTATTCACATTTAAAGTTTTACTAATAAAGTTAGATAAATCCCAATTATATTTGTAAATGACTTGCATTCATTGCCTTTTTGCTATATTTTTGCTTTTTTTTTCTTTGATAGATTTCTCGCTTTGTCTGATTTTAACTGAGTATTGTATATGATTCCAGTTTCTCTTTTAGAATGCTAATTATATGTATTTTCCCATGGTTTTTCTGAAGTGTGCAATATTATTTTATGAATGATGTGCGTTCACTGATAATTTTGCACTACCTCATACATACTGCAAAGATCTGATAACAAAGTATTTCCAATTGTACCCTCCAATCCCTATCATATGACTGTCACTGATGTCATTCATCCATAAACTGTAATCACCAAATTTATTATTGTAGTTATAATTTTCAATACTCTTTCCAGTTAGAGTGCTGAAAAGTAAAATATATTAAAATTTTTATTTTGCCTTTTATTCCTTTCCTAACACTTTTCCTTCCCTTACATAGATATAAATGTCTGACCTAGTTACTTTTTTTCCAAGGAACTTGTTTTTTCAATGCAGTTCTACCAACATATCCCCCAAAGTCATTTTTTTTTTCTGGGAAATCTTTAGTTCTTTATTTTCCAAAGATAATTTGGCTAATAATAAAATCTAGGGGTGTTTTTTCCTCTCTCTCTCTTTGATTCAACACTCTCTTCTTGCTTGTTCTTGCTCATTCAGTTCAAAAGGGAAGTCCCATTTACTACTTGTCTGTGTTTCTCTATAGTTAGCTGTTTTATTTCTCTACCTTCTTTCAAGATGTTTTTCTTTGTTTTTGAGGTTGTAGTTTGAATAGAATGGGCCTAGGTGTAGACCCATTACAACTGTTTGCCTATTGGCTTGTTGATCAATATTTAAATTGTCTTGATTTTAAGATATTATGTGAATAATTCTGTCATGTGTTCATTGACAAGCCTATACCTATACATTTGCAAAAAAAAATAGCTATCTATTTGTGTCTTTTTCATAAATAACATGGAGTAAAAAATTTTTTGATGTTAAATTTTTTGAGTTCTTTATATATTTGGAGATTAATGCTCTGTCTGAGGTGCTGGTGGTAAAGATTTTCTCCTATTATATAGGTTCTCTGTTCACATTCTTAGTTGTTTCTTTTACAGTAAGGAAGCATTTGAGTTTGATACCATCCCATTTATTGATCCTTGATTTTACTTCTTGTGCTTTAGGAGTCAAGAAGTTGGTTTCTAAGTTGACATAATGAAGAGTTAGGTCTTCTTTTCCTTCTAGTAGGCACGGAGTCTCTAGTCTAATTCCTAGGTCCTTGATCCACTTGGAGTTGAGTTTTGTACAGGGGGAGAGAGAATTTCAATTTAATTCTACTGCATATGGATTTCCAGCTTTCCCATCCCTATTTTTTGAAGAGGCTATCTTTTATCCAATATATGTTTAAGGCACCCTTGTCTAGTATGAGATAACTTTACTGATGTTGGTATGACTCTAATCCACTTAGAGTTAACCCACTTCTTGTTGTATACCCAAAGGGGTTAAAATCAGCATACTACAGTGACACAACCACTTCAATGTTTATAGCAGCTCAATTCACAATAACCAAGCTATGGAATCAAAGTAAGTACCCTAAAACAGAATAATGGATAAAGAAAATGTGGTATATATACACAATGGAATATTACTCAGCCTTGAATAAGAATGAAATTATGGCATTTGCCCATAAATTGATGGAACTGGAGAATATCATACTAATAAAATAAGCCAGTCCCAAAATATCAAAGCCAGAATTTTCTCTCTAATATGTGAATGCTAACACACAACAAAGGAAGGGAAGATTAGAAGTTCATTGTATTAGACAAAGTGCAACAAAGAGAAGGGAAGAGGAATGGGAATAGAAAAGACAGTAGAGTGAATCGGACATTTCTTTCCTATCCTTGTATATGAATACACAATCAATGGAACTCCATATCATATACAATCATAATAATTGGATTCTAATTGGAACAACTTATACATATTCTATGTATGTATAATACTTCAAAATATACTCTACTGTCATGTGTATCTAGAAAGAACTCATTTAAAAAAAAATGAAGTATAACTCTTAGAAGAGAAGCCATCATTTGTCAGGGGTTTTTAGCCCCCTTTCCCCTCCTAGTTGCAGGAGAGATTGGGGGAGCACACCCCGACCAGGACGAACCAAGAAAGGTAAAGGTCGACTGGCTACCCACACCCAGCCCTCCCTTGCAGGAGGATGATCAGACAGGCCAGGGAGAACAGTCAAAGCACGAAAACACACACAGCTAATATAATGTACAGGAACCAATCAGGGTAAAGGTCAGCAGGGTGGGGAGAATTTATATCTACACCCATCCTACAGGCAGTAATGGGAGACACAAGCTGTCCGAGGGTCAGAAGAGTTCTGAGCCTATCCTAGAGGTAGTCTGATTCTTCATCACAACCCACGGCAATGCCTTCTGGCTAATCGCTAGATGCTCTCTTAGCCACCTGTGACCCCAGCACTGGGAAGCAGTAGCAGCCAGCAAGTTAAGTTTCCTCTTTTCTGATGCAACACGCCCCACGTTATATCATGCCCTACAACCATTGACTGGGGATGCAATTGAAGGCAGTACCCTTATCTCAGAACCATCCACAGTGGGCTCCCATGGTCTTGATGTAGGTGTTAGAACAATTTATAAGGATCTGGGAAGGTGCATTCATCAATAAAGGGCAAAGGATATTTTTCCATTGACTATGCAAACAGTACAAAAACTAGTCTATGATATCAGCTTTTCTCACCTAAACTTTCTTATTAGCTGATTCAAAAGAAAGAACATTTAATACAAAGAACATTAATGATTGATATGTCTCCTACAAATATATTATTGGTGCTACTATCCTTACTACATCTAAGGAGGGGTGAACTAGCCCTGGTCAGAAATGGAGCAGGTCAAAACTCCTGTGCTGATCAGTAGTGGGATCGCGCTGGTGAATACCCACTATCCTTACTACATCTAATACTATTACCAAAGAACAGAAGAGTTCTAATATGAATTATAGCTAAAAATTTTAATTTAAAAACATTATCTTCAATGGGCTTACATATGCATATAAGGACTTTAGAGCTGAAAATTATGAAATTTTAATTTTATAGCTTTCACTTTTTATATTTAGAACTTTATAAAAGTGCTTTGATACCACCTTCATGATTTCACTTCCCTGTATCCATAGCATATTATATTCACTAACACTGGAATTATCAAGTTCTGTTTCTTATATTTAATTCTAAAATGAATATCCCTGCAAGTAACATTTTTCCTAAGTTGAATTATTTTCCTATATTTTAAAATATATTTATTTCAAATGATAAGTAAAAATTGTATATTTTTATGTTGCACAACATGATGTTGTAATATATAAATACGTTTTGAAACAGCTAAATAAAGGTATTTAACATATACATATCACTTCACATACTTATTATTTGAGGAGAGTGATAACACTTACAATCCACTTTCTTAGAAGATTTCTTGTACATCATATGTATTGACACAGTTTTGTTTCTCCAAAGTTAACCTAGGAAAACAATTCAACCTCTTTCCTTATGTTAAATTCTTAGAGGAAAATAATTGTTATAAATATTTGTTTACTTACTACTATTTCTATATGCCTTTCCAAAAATATTTTTTGAGAACCACAATACTACCTGTAGTTTATGATTGTTAAGTTTATTCAAGTCTCTTCATATTTGTTGCTAAATATTCTAATACTTGCTGATTTAAAAATATAATATTTTCTTTTTAAATTTAATTAAAAGTCATACTGGAAAAAATGAAATAAATTCATTATTTTTAAGTGCTTAGGTGATATAAATATTATTCCCTTTATTCTATGCTAATTTATGTACTTATATACAAGGAATATGTATTGTGTTTATAATCAAAGAATAAAATAATCCTGTAAAACTTGTTTAGCTGATTTTCTAATAAATTACATAATTTTTCTATGTGTTTTTCATTAAACTAAACAATGTTGATTTCATCAAACTTCATATTGTCATATAAAGAGAAAAGCTAATGTTGTTTCAAAACTACAGTAAATAAGTAAGAAGAATAACCTGGGAAAAAACTTTTAACAATATAAATTTTAGGTTATTCCAGAGAATAATTCATGTATTCACATATCTGAAAGCAGATACCTCTTCAGTTTTATTTTTATGGAAAATTTCTTTTTTCTGCAGATGTGTTTGTGTACTGCCAAGCTTGAGCAGCTTATCTATTTGTAGAAATAAGCATATTCAGTTTACCACACCTTATAGAACTATGGTATTTTCTAATGTTCATCCTCAGAGAAAAAAGTTGGGATAGATAATGTTTTGAATTCAACAGAAACAAGAAAAACATTACAGTATAAGCATGGCTTTTTATTTTAAGCAACATACAGAGCTCACAATAAAATAAAGCTTTAAATAGATTATTTGAAATCTCTAATTTTCCGTATGTATATAATTTGAGTCCACTTTCCCTTTTATTGAAAATGCATACTTGTAATTACATATTTTAATGTACCTTCATTATCAGTATTTCTGCAAGAAATAACTAAGGAGGACTCCAGCCTCAAAGCCTCTGATTTATTAGGTAACGTCTGAAAATTTGCTTTACGTGCAATCTATTTGCGAAGGAGAAGTCTACAATAGTCTTCTCCATACTATGCTGCATGTAGCTTGCATGGTCTACTAGACTGTGAGATCTTTGAGGGCAAGAACCATAGCTTTTTAATTATCTATTCCCACCATTTAGCACGGTGCTTTTCACAGCATGTGCCCCATGAATGATTATTGAATCAATGAGAGAATGATGACTAGAGGGTAAATCCCACTGTGCAATATATATCACTGGAATTTCTCTTCTGTGAGGTTGTATACTATACTTTTGTTGAAATCTGTACCAAAGTTTGTACTTTTTCAAGATGTATTCAGTCTTTAGATTGAATAAAGTTCTATTCCTCATTGCTTAAGGTTTTATTTCCCCCAAATGTCATGAAGCTATTTTCAATTATGATGAAAGTTTTCTTAATGGTCTCAATTATAATCATGAAAAGTTTTGAAAATTAACATAGCCTTCATATGAGAGAGGTGAACTTCACTATACAACCACGGACAAGGACGAGTTGGCATTTTGCTGGATAACAATGAAAGTCAACACAGGATGTTCAAAAGGTAGTTTTGTTATTAATTCCTTGCATTTCCATAATGCTAAATGCCAGGCATTTATTTACTGTCTCTGGCAAAATGATGTTTTGTTCCTGTGCATGGCATAAAGGAAACTCAATATCAAACATGAAAAATGTACACCTAGAAATACACACTAAAACAATGAGATAGCATTATATATCTATTAGAGTAGGCAAAATCTACAAGACTGATAGCACCAATGCTGGTGAGGGTGTGGAAAAACAGGAACTTTGATCCATTGGTGGTAGGAATATGAAATGCTACAGCGACACTGGAAGCTAGTTTGTCAGTTTTCACAAAACTAAACACACTCTTTCTGTACAATTCAACTATGTGCTTCTCAGTATTTTCCAAAAGGCACTGCCCACATAAAAATGTGCACACATATTTATAGCACCTTTATTCATAAATGCCAAAACTAGGAAGTAACCAAGATTTCTTTCTGTAAATGAATGGATAATAAACTGAAATACTTGGACAATGGAGTATTATTTACTGCTGAATGAAAATGTGTTCTCAAGTTGTGAAAAGAAATGGAGGAAACTTAATATTAAGTAAGATAATGGTTGTGATGAACCTTAAATAAAATACATAAATCACAAAGGACTAAAGTATATTCATAAGTGAAAGAAGCCAATCTGTATAGACTACATACTGTCTAGGATATAGTTTGACTGTGGAGACTTAAAAAAAAAATGGTTTCTGGAGGTTAGCTTGAGGAACAATGAACAGGTGGAGCATGTAGGAGTTTTAGGGGAGTGAAACTACTCTGAATGAATCTGTGATGATAGATCACACATCTGTCCAGGCCCATGGAATATAAAGTACCAAGAATGAACCTTAATGTAAACTATAATCTTACGGTGATAAAAGTGGCATATTTGTTATGATTATGATGACAAGTATTGCAAAATACAATATATAAGGAAGACCTTGTTCACATATTGGCAGACTACATTACCTTAGACTAACCTTCTGATAAATATATTATACAATCTATATAAAATATTTAAAAACATAAGAGAGAAGTAAAAACAATTAGAAGCCAGAGGTGTTTCAATGGGGGAAAAAGTAGCAACATTTGCTGACCTTCAATTTGATAGCTTTCCTCTTAGGGAATGTTCCAGTCTATATGTCACTGGGATTTGGGATGCTGGAATTCAATTAGAATGTATCTACATTATTAATATGATGTGATAGAGGAAAAAATTAGAGGCTTACAAAGCAGTAGATAATTGAGATGGAATATTCAGGGAAGAAGGAACCATAGACAAAAGTATTCCAATATTTGCATTCAAGCTTGCTTAGAATTAACTATTGTTTATCAATCTCATCCAAATTTACTGTTTTACTTAAGTAGCTGCTTTACAGGGATCTAATTTAATATTCATGTTTTTCTCACTTTGTTATTATTTTTAAGAAAATATATGGTGCTATTTAAGAAATCTTACTTTATTATACATCTGATCTTAGTGTTATTAAGTAGATTTTGATTCAGTTGAAGATACTGTCCTGTTATATTGTTAACTTTGAGTACCTTAGCAATCAGTTTCTTTGGTTGGAGATTCATATTCTACTCATAGAAAGATTAATCTTTGGGACTTTTTTTTGCAGTGGCTTTCTTCTCCTCCAAAAGGCAGTATGGTATAAAGGAAAATGTTACCTAGGCCTGAGTTTAAATCCCAAACCCAATCCCAAACCTAATGACACTTATCAACTGTGTCATTAGATCATGTTGCTTATATATACAATTTCTCATTTAACCTGAAAAATGTGAATATTAAATGAGATAATTGTTGTGATGAACTTTAACTAAAATACATAAATCACAAGGGACTTTATCTGCCACGTATGAGGTACTCAATAATTTTTGATCTACCACCCAGTACTAAACCAACATTTACCCCCAACTAATTAATTGTGTCCACAAATTTTTGTGTCAATTTGACTAGATAATGGGATGCTGAAATGTCTGGTCAAACATTATGTATGGATGTGTCTGTAAAGATGTTTCTGGAAGATATTAGCTTTTGCAATCACAGACTGAGAAAATTGCATTACTTTTCCCAATATGTAAGGAGGCATAATCCACGTTATTGAGGGTCTGAACATAACAAAAAAGATGGAGAAAGAAAGAATTTACCCTCTCTGTCCTGACTGCCTGAGCTGGGACATCAACTTTCTCTTTCCCATTTTGATCTTTGTTCTCAGGACTTCAGCCCCTTACTGGAATCTGTGTCATAAGCGTTCTGAGGCTTTGAACTACATCACAGACTTTCCTGGCTCCCCAGCTTGCAGAGGACATTGTGGGCCTTCTCAGCCTTCACTCCAGGATTGTATAAGCCAATACTTCATAATCTTTCTCTCTCTGATTTATTCTTTGATGCCAGAGGGTAATAAAGGAGAAAATGAAGAGATTCAAAGGGGTAATAGAATAGCAAGTATTTAATTTAAAAAAATCAATGTATATGATGACATATCTGTTATTGTATGAAAGCAACATACATATGTTTAGATAATAACGTGGTGATTTTAAGGATTTATCTATTAATTTTAGTTAAAAAAAACTAGAAATTCATGTATAACCTGGTAAACTTGTGTGAATAATTCAAATTTTGGTCATTTGCTATAGCGTGCTAAGAAAAGTCAATTAATTTATTTAAATATATTGATATTTTATTTTTATTCTATGTTTTTGTCTGAAAATTTGATAACAGATATGTAATTCTTAGTGAGAAAGATCAGTGTTATGTCTTTAGTTCTTTTTAGTTCCCTTTGCTATGAATTTGCTTGTTTCTCTACTCTTTTTTCTCTACTCCAATGAGAATACCTGCATCACCTTGTTCACCAGGAAATGATAGATGAGTAGGAGTTTGCTTTCCTGTCCACTAATGAACACACATAAGTTTCCCTCTTTGGAGTACATTAGTGTAAAGATCAATACAGTACTTAAATCCACTGCCCCAACAGCACCATCAATTTGGTTATGAAGAGCTACCTATGCCTTATGGGACAAATACTAACCAAAACTAATCTAATTCCAATTATAATCCACTGAGTAAAGGTTTCTCACTTACCACCAGATCAAGATCCTAATTAGGCCAACATCATGATGCAATAGGGAAACAAATGGATACTTTCAGCTGCATTCACCCATCTTTAGATAAAAGTCACTACTTAGACCAAAGAAAATTCAACACTTCGTTGGTGTATTAAAATACAAACATTGATCTTGGCAGAAAGGATCTATAGACTCTCAGGTTTAACAGGAACTTGAGAAGTTTAGTATAAACACATAATACTTGAGTCTCTCCAAAATATAGCAGCTAGCTAGCCATGTTATTTCATGTGCACATGTCCTGTATTTTCATCTACTTTGCTAGGTATAATAACTCTTGCTCACTTCTTTCTGAACCTTTGAAACTCGCTTGCTAGTTTACATGTATACTTCTTACACACAATTTAGCAGAGTTAGAAACAAATGAATGATTGTAGTAAGTATTTATTGATAGATTCAAACTTTCCCTCTCTATTACCCCATTACATATTACCCAGGTGATTCAGTTCCTTTCTACACCCTTCTTAATAAGTATTCGAAGTATACAAAACAATGGTGACAACTTCATTCTCTTACTTATGAAGGTAAATTGACTTCCATATTATACTGCATAATGCCAGACGTCTCTTAAAAATGTCAACAATGAATTGACTTAGAGGGAGGTTTTTAAAACCTTTAACTGATTAAAAATACCTTTTATTTGGAGGTGGTAAAAACAAAAACAAAAGAAAATAAAACCTCCAAGGCAGATTTTTACTTTGTATAAAAAATGCCTGCTCATTCTACCAAAACTATTCAGGGTTTTGGGCATTTTTAGTGTTGACAAAGTAGTCTGGCATAATACAATATATTCTAACAAACTGTTGCCAAATTGGTAATTTCTTTATTGCTTTTCTCTAAATTTTTCTGTCACTTTTTGGTTCCATGACTCAGATATTCATCCTTCTATTTTCAATTAACTAATTATGGAATTTGACCTATCACAACTTTCTCCTCCTATCAATTTCTACGAATTGAGTCTCCTCCAAAATATAGCAGCCAGCTAGCTGTGTTATTACATGTGCACATGTCCTGTATTTTCATGTGCATTTATTCTCCTCCTTTCAATTTATTCTCCTCCTATCAATTTCTACAAATACTGCTCATATTTTACACTTCTCTTCAAAACCTTAAGTGCTTTCTGGATTCAAACTCCTGACTTAGTTTTCGATGTTTATTGCTTGAAGGTTTAATGAACAAACTCGTTAGAGAAAAGTCCTCATCCAGAATGGCTTCTCATAGCTTCTATCACCAAATGAATGCTTTGGGGTCATATGGCCAAGGAGAGGGCATACTAAAGTTATTTGTGGAAACAAATCTTCTTGCATAGGGCTATGAGAAAAGCAGGCTGGTATGTCAACTACAGTAGATGGGTAAATCTGGGTCCTGTGACTCAGAGTTTCTTGTAAATGCCAGCAGCCTGATGAATAGTTGTGAAGTATTGAAGAGCAGTCTCCATGGTGGGCCTAATGAGAATGGCAATCTGACTGGACTATCAAAGGAATGACATTGACTTTCAAGATGTGGCCTCCTGGAATCTAAGACTGTACTAGCATACGTGGCACAATAAACATTATTTTAATCATCATTAATTTTAGTAATTATAAATCTGTGATTAAGTATGCAGTCCTAATTTATGTAGTCAACTTTTTTCTTGAGGAGTTTGACTGTAAAGTTCAGCAAAGCTGCTGACCTCCATTTCACAAAAGATTGTCAATTTCATTATGAATAATCTTGAAAATGTTTATCAAAGGTACATTGAAAGAAATCTCTATTTATAACACAAAGAACCAGTGCAACTTGGCAAGCTGAATATTTTTTTAAATGTACATTTAAAAAATGTTTCCTTGGATTTATATTACAAGAGGTTCCTTTACATATAATAGCATTGAGTCTATTAGGAGAATGGGTAGAGGAATTTAATAGGAGCTTTTCAGGCTACATTCCATTATCAAATCATTTGGCATAAATGCTGTGGCTTTGTAACTGTATGTGCCTATGGCCATTGCCTCATAAATGAAGACTTTGTCATTTAAATGCATTTTAATACCAACAAGTAGGTATATTAAAATAATGAAACTAACTTGTGGTGCTAAAAGGAAAGACTTGAAGGTATTACCTATACTATACAATGTTTAATAGATTCTGTTATCAACAGAAAAAAAAAGCAAATTTGCATTATCTTCCCAGGAAACCACTAATTTTGTATCCCTTGTGATATATCTACTTTTGGTCCAAAAATGTATTTATAGGACTCAGCTGTCTGAAAGCACTTCACATCAGTCTAAAATAGATACCCCAAAAGTACACATTATATGATTGAATATTTTAAGTGATGATATATATTGATTTTTCATTTTGAATGTAGCAAATATGTTTGTTAATCAACCACTTGAAATCTCTTTTTTAATATTTTGTTTTCTGTATTTAAAAAGGAAATATAATATTTTGGTGAATATTATTCAGTTTAAAAGTTCCAGAATGCGATCTATTTAAGATCATCTCTCAGAACCATTAGAACTTCAGCAAGGCTGTTGAATACACTTTTGTTTTTAGAGACTTAGAGGTGGCTGATCAGAAGCATTTCTATTTTTTAAATATTCTCTAGCCTTTCAATCACTATAAACACAGTAGCACAGTTTTGATCTACTGAGCTTTCCAAATAAAGCAAATGCTAAACAAAAAGTCTATTGTATTATTCATGTCGATGCTCTTTAGGGTCTTTTCAAGAGTTGTTCATCTTTTTAGAAATCATATTATTGATGGGAAGTATATCTGTGCACTTAGGAAATAGCTACTTGGGCATTACTCTTGCCAATTTAATACAACACACCAATATTAACCTTCATTTGTAATTGTGTATTCCTAGTGAACCTGCTTATATGTGAACATCTAATTGCTTCACAGAATTTTCTAGAATAGGAACACTTAGTATGCATGTGTTGAAATACAAATTATTTTATTAAAACTTCATTTTCTCCTCTTTCTTTTCAGCATTAAAGGTAAGGAATTATATTCACTTCTTATAAGGCAAGTGAGTTGTATTATGCATGGATTTCATTTCAAGAAGTGAAATATTAAAAGAGGGGTTACTGTGTCTGATAAGGCTGAAAATCAGAGACCTAGGAGGCTCAAAGAAGGACACATTAGTCAACTTTATTTTCCAAACTATTGTACATTCCCCTAAGGACCTAATTTACCAAACACATTGAATTTGCTGCAGGAAGTTAAACATGATTCAGATTACAACAGATACAATAAATACTGAATGAATAAAAAATTAAAGCAATGCCTAAGGTTACAAAAGGATGAATTTTCCCATGGAAATAAGGATCTGTGAATATAAGTTACTAAGTTCATCAAAGTTTTAAGTCTCCAGGAAAAAATAATATGACAATGAAAACCAGTGTGTAATACAATACCTATTTGTGTTAAGAAGGACAGTGATATAGGATGACATGAAGGAATGGTGAGTTAGAATGCCAAAGATACATTACTTGTATATTTTCTTTTTGTCCAAGTTTAAGAAATTAAGATGAATCATTCTTTTTTGTCTATGGCACAAGTAAAAACAAATGATCGTAGAACAAAGGTAAGAATAAGAAGTAGCTTCCAATCCAATATAACATTCACATGAAGGTAATGAATTCATAATAAATGTGGGTAATATATCATGCTTTACATTTTTGTTAATGACTCTAGAAAACAGAGCTTGCTATCAACTTCTAATAATGACAGCAGAGAGTTTTTGTTTTGCTTTTTTTGTTTGTGTTTTGGTTTTGTCCACCTAGTTTTTAGTTAATGGAAGAGAACAAGAAGAGATGATTTTCTTTTATATATCAATGATATCTCAGTAAAGCCTAGAAAAATGAAGATTTTTTAGGGTATGACTTTGGATTTGGTTGGAGGAAAACAAAAAATAAAACTTTAAAAACATATATTTTAATGATGCAGAAAATAGTGCTGGAACCCATAGCTGTTATATGGATGATATGCCAACTTCCAGATTAAGAGTTCAGACTGCATCTCAGTGTTGATTCTAGAATACAGTACTTTGTAGTGAATGACCTTTCCTTCATCAGATAGTGGGAACATAAGCTATAAAGAAAAACCTTAGACAGGTAGCAAAATCAAACTTCTGTCCATCGGTTCATGGACTTGAATGATGAAAGTGGGCATTTCAAAGAGAAGTTATTTATGAGTTGTATTTCCTCATAAATCTGCTGATATCATATGACACGATATGTAGTCATTTAATGCATTTAGGTTAATGAACTCCTAGTTGGTAGTGTCAAGATTGTGGGAATTAGAAAAACTCAAATGCATACATGTGCTTGAGTAATCACACTTTTATTCAATCTACTGATCTGCAATGTGGGAGCAAACAATGTGGAAGATGTCCACATCAAAAGGAATACAAATGGCAATAGAACCTATAATTTATGAATACATACAGTATACAGTGAGTTTCACAGCCTGTATCTCACATAATTCTGACAAGTTAGAACTCAAACACTGTCTCTCTGGTTTAAAAAAATTAGCTTTCTTTCACCCCTGCAAAGAATATTAAGTGTATATTAGGCTACTTGGAGCTAAAAGTTCTGCAAGATGGAGATACCTCCCATTGCCCATCCCATTCCTCTTAAGACCACTCATCTAGAAAAATGAAAGGGTTTAACCATATGATTACCTCATGTTGCATGTGATTTTTTTCTCTTGATCTTCAGTTGATGCCTCAAGAAACTGGGTGTTTTCAATAGAGACATGACAATTATCATCCTTAAATCTGAGCCTCTCAAATCTTTTGTCTAGTTCCTGGATCATCCTAAATATATAAAGTTATGGTGCAACAACACTGGAATGCTAGGCAGAGAATATCAGTAAGGCTAAAACAATAAAGAAAGAGAAATTTAATTCAAATCAATTTAGAAAATAGGAAAGGAAAGGAGTTGGAATATGAAATTGCCTAGCTTGAATTTCCATAGATTTTTATTTTACATCAGAGGACTATAGAGGCACAGATTTTTTGTTTTGATTTGTTTTTGTTTTTGTTTGTTTTTCTCTGAAAAGCCATATGACAAAGAAAAATCTTAAATTCAACCCTGCAAGCCTGGCTCAGTTTCTCATTAATTACCAGGAGAAATTCACTTAGCACTGCACCAAGATGCAAAAGCTACATGCACATTATCTCTGCACAGTGACATCACCTATAAATTCAAGAAGACAATATGATTTCCCTATCTTTATTTCTGTGTTCCTTCTATCCAGTGCTTGCTATCCCCATAGAAAATGCGAAAATTTTCTTTTTAGAAAGAAGAAATAAAGTATTGGCAATTGCAGCTTAGTCTTTATTATTTTGTTGGAAATCTTTTCAATGTAGAAGGCAGCCTTTTCATACCTTTGAGTTAAAAGCTAGATGGCAATTTAGTAACAAGTGGAAGAGACATTAGAGGGCACCCTAGCCCAACTTTCCACCCAGTTAAGAGCACTAGGTAGGTTGGACAGGAAAAAAGCAAAGTTCCTAGACATTTTCTTCTTCTCTTTGATATGCAAATAAAGCTTACCATTCTAAAGCACCAAAGAAGAGAAAAGCAGTCAATAACAAAATTCAAGTCAGCAAGCAGCATAAGGACTTTCCCTTGCAGCATGTTATACTGTCCTAACCTCTTTTTTGCCCTTTCATCCAAGTCCACATTAATAGATCCCCCAACAAGCCATAGTTCCAGTTGTATGATGTAAAAACATGTCCTTCAAAGTAACTTCTGTCCCTGGCCTTCACTTTCCTTCACTTATTCTGAGGAGAATGGTAGGAGGTTATTTATTAATGAGAGCTGTTGGCCCAGGAACTTGTAATCTCTTTGTATCTGAATGAATTTATTTAATCATTCCCCTCAATTGATGGGGTGTGCAAATGTTAAGCTAGGGTTAAATGATGCCATTAGCAGATGGCATTGACACAGGCATGTTTTACAACCCCTGATGTAGCTCTTAGGCCCATGAATGATCTATAGCAAGGCAGTAAATAACGTTTACATGATGCCTTTGAATAGGTCACAACATAGTCAGAGAATGACAAATGAAGATGAGCCATCACCTAGTTAGCACCGAGAAATGATCCTCAGCTAGGCTAATTCATCTGGCCACAGACAAATAACAGAATTTTCTTCTGCCTGCTTTTCAAGTGCTGACAATTTTGTCTTAAATGTGAAAGGCCAGGAAATTGCCTTTTAGGAGTTGAAGAAAAGACATCCAGTCAAAGGAAATGATAGCCTAATATACATCGCATGGTGCATACATTACTGCTATGGAGCTTTCACCAGTCCACACCTCACTGACTCCATTTATACATTATACATGGTACTAACGCTTAACTGATTAAATCTAGGAGCATCATTCTGAACATAACCAACCTGAAAAAGAACATGGTGCCTTCACCAATATTTCTGATGTAGTTTTCATTTTCAAAGTTATCTCTTAACGATTATCAAGTTATTTCAAAATTAATTTTAGTCAAGCTCTAACTTTTAAAATTAATTATCAAAATGAAAAATAATGCTTTCAAATGATTTAACCAACTTCACCCCAAATAGTCTCTATAATAGAAAGATTTATATATATATAATAAAGATTTTGTTATGTATATATGTTTTATTTATCCTATAAGAAAATTAGGGTCTATAAACAGATATTGACTCTGTACTTGTTTAAAACTACTCTTTGCCCTAATGAAATGAAGAGTAGATGAAAAAATAAAATTGATTTTTTTCTGTTGTTCACTGTTTTTAATATAAAGTTCAACATAAACCAATGTTGTAGATTATAATATATCCTCTATGCTAATTGTTATACAATTATGTGACATCTAGTTAAAACATTTGTTATTTAAGCACTATACATATTGCTCAAAGTGAATCCCCTTTAGACTAGTTCAACATTATTAAACCACTTAATCTACATGAGGACAATTAGAACAAAGAAGCCTCAGAGAAGCATCTAAGATATAATGCTTCATATAATCAGAAACATTTTTCTAGTATTCAAATGTAAATCATAGAAGGGTAATAAAGGGAGAAATGAAAGATCCTGTTTTATCAATTTTTAATATAGACTATGGATAATCTGGTAACTTTTATTAACATAATTATTTTGATCATCTCCACAGTATATAATATGAGAAGCATGATGTAGTAGGAGTATAGACTCATTAATCAAATAGTTCTGATGAGAATTCCAATATCAAATATTAGTTTTTGTTCAAAGCCTCAGTATCATTATTTGTAAAAACAAAAAAAAGAGAATTATGGTGAATGTTAAGTAGATATTGAATGTGAAAGATTTCACAGTGTCTAGATTCATCAATTATTTAAATAATGCAGTATTACTCCAAATGTTTATAATTATCTGGTGTCTTCAAATTATATATTTGCCACACAATTTCATTGAAATTGTTTCCAGTTTAATCATTCTCAGAAATATTACAGTTTGAATCAATTTTTTTCAAGTGTTATCTATGACTGAACAATTAGGCATAGAAATAATATACTATATATATATATATACACATACATATATATATATATATATATATAAAGAACAAGAAAGTATAATATATTAAACAATAAAGTATAATAATATAATATATATATTATTATATATATTATTATATAGTAATATATATATATTATTTTCATATAATTTATTCCTTTTCTCATTTGCATAAAATTAGGAAACTTGTGGACATATAAATTAAGGACTCATTACTATTTTAATTTAAGTATATACCATTCTATGTATGTGTAATTTACACATTGTATACATCTATCTGTGTAAATGTGTGTACATTTTGAATTACAGAGCACATTCAGCTCTCTTCTGTTCAACCGTGTAAACACATCATTAACATTTTTTTCAAATGACTGATGATTATTTTAAAATACGCAGAATTTAAACATGTTTCTTGAGAATCTGACTCCAGATGAGAAAATTCCCATACTCTCACCTAGACAGAATAAATTTTAGATATGGGTAAGAATCAATATCACTTTGGGGAGATTGAGTATTTTAAAAAATAATTTGTATTTTGCAAGTAAAAAGACTGTCAAAGGCAAGTAAAAACAAACAATTAGCAAGATATTTTTATTCAGGTTCTTGCAATGGGGAGAACCTTCAGTAGTGGAGAACACCTCAAGGAAAAGGAAGAAACCTGGGACCTGTTAGAAGTAGGGAAATTATGAAACTGAGAGAGCAGGCAGTCTTATCAGAGTTACATGTCAAAGAATGATAGAGTCGTATGAGGGAAGAGAGGTTTTGCAGTTTGCCTTTTTCTAAAGTACAGAATGGTAGATGTTTTAGCCATCACCTTTTTACTGAAGTATAAAGACTTGAATAAAATCAAACTTTGTTAGGCCTTATCAACATAAGCATAAAAAGAGAGAGGCTATAAATTTGTGAAAGTAGCAAAAGCTAATCTGGATAATGTTGGTCAAAATAGATATTTTTCTTAATTCAGCACAGAGAGGTAGGGAATCAATATCAATTATGTCAGTAACCAAACTTACAACCAGAACACATTATCACAAATGTAGTAAAGTCTCATTATCATTTAAACTTCAAATCTTTGGTCTTCCTTTCTCCTATAGCACAACAGAATTTAGCTCCCTTTACAAAATTTTCATCCCCATGCATTTTAAAAGATTTACATGTAAAAGGGAAAGAGAACCAATTAATAATTACAAGTTTTCAAGGCAAGTAAAGAAGAGGAGTTTCTTGTTTCATTTAAACTAATATATAAGTCTGCATAATGGTTTTCAACTTAGTCTTATCTAACTGTATGCCACCCTGCTTTGTCCATAGACCACTGCCCAGACCACTCCCTCTTATTCCCACAGTCATAAGAATATCATGCTACCATCATGACATCACTTGTCACAAACACAGAACTTTCCCTCAAATGACTTCTAGGAGACTTAATATAATGACACATTTGACAAGACTTTTCTGAAAGCTCAGGGAAAGTAAAATGGCATTATACTGAAGAGTAATGGACTGAGGCTATCTCCTCTCACTGAAGGCCTCCCCATTTAATTTTTGAGTCCTTTGGGATCGATAAATAGCTTGCACATGTCTCTAAATATATATCTGGTTTTCTTTCTTGCTTTCTAATCAACCTTCTCAAGGGACTTTAAAGCACTTACTGGCCAATTACTCTACAATCAATATGGGATCCATAGGGCTCAATTTTCTGTTTTCAGAGTTCTCCGTTTCAAGGGTTATTCAAACCTATGTTAATTATAATATGCTAGAGTACACAGTGAGCTATCACACTCCCTAAATTGTCATGGTTGAATGTAAAATTTTAAGCCTTGATTAAATCATATGCCCTTTCTGGTCCCCTCATGATTCTATTGTATATCATCCTCATTGTGCAACCCAAGATGATCCCATAGAGGTGTTTCTAAGGTTGTGATATTAAGGATTATTCTCTGAATATTTTTCTTTTTATATATTTTCTTAATATACAGTATTTACCTAAGGTTGAGTTGAAATACTCAAAATAGGAACTATTAGAATGCCCAATGCCCACCAAAAAATGGAAAATAAATACTGTGTCTGTGGCCTGCTTCAAAATTCTAAAGAAAACTTGGCATATCAAATTTCTTTAGGTTAGCAACATGACACATATTCTTGTGTTTCAAAATTATACCATAAAAATTATTCTAGTCCTAATAAAAGTAACATTTCTACCCTAAATACCTATATGCAATACCTGAATACTCAGCTGAAAGAGATCACTATCTATATTTCTTTGTTTCTGATTAAGCAAACTGTGGCATTGCCTACCACAATAGTTTTACTTCTCACTGTTAATCAGATGGAAGCTGCTTTCTCTCGTGCTTTTCTTCCCAACCCTCAGAAGACTTAAGATCCAAAGTTCAACTTTACCATATGTTTCCTAGGGTGCATCAGCCCTCCTTGTGCCAAAATATCATTGTCAGAATACTGTTAGGACACTGAATCATTGTTTTGACAATGGTGGTGACCAGTCATTGGTTTCTGATGCCTTTCTGGTCTTCCACATGATGATTGGGGATTGACTTATGATGCAGTCAGGATCAGAATCTTTCCATTACTATTGACTTTCTAGACTGTGAATTACATGCTCTCATGAAGGAATC